>NW_026893808.1:0-370323 GCF_032452875.1 Bos javanicus
GTGATCAGTGCATGATAGCCACGTGATCAGTGCATGATCAGTCACGTGATCAGTGTGTGATCAGCCACGTGATCAGTGCATGATAGCCACGTGATCAGTGCATGATCAGTCCATGATCATGTGATCAGTCATGTGACCAGTACATGGTAGCTGCGTGATCATTGCATGATCAGCCACGTGACAGTGCATGATAGCCACGTGATCAGTGCATGATCAGCCACGTGATCAGTGCATGATCAGTCACGTGATCAGTGCATGATCAGCCACGTGATCAGTGCATGATCAGTCACGTGATCAGTGCATGTCAGCCACGTGATCAGTGCATGATAGCGTGATCAGTGCATGATCAGTCACGTGATCAGTGCATGATCAGTCACGTGATCAGTGCATGATCAGCCGTGATCAGTGCATGATCAGCGTGATCAGTGCATGATCAGCCACGTGATCAGTGCATGATCAGCACGTGATCAGTGCATGATCAGCCATGATCAGTGCATGATCATCCATGATCAGTGCATGATCAACCGTGATCAGTGCATGATCAGCCACGTGATCAGTGCATGATCAGACACGTGATCAGTGTATGATCAGCCACGTGATCAGTGCATGATATCCAAGTGATCAGTGCATGATCATCACGTGATCAGTGTATGATCAGCCACGTGAACAGTGCATGCTCAGTCACGTGATCAGGGCCTGCTGAGCTGCGTGATTACTGTGCTCATCTGCTTGACAATTGCCAGCTGAGCTGCACGATTCCTGCCTGTCATCTGCTTGACAATTGCCAGCTGTGCTGCGTAATCCTGCCTGCTCAGCTGCTTGATTATGCCAGCTGAGCAGCATGATTCCTCACACCTGAGTTCATGATTATTGCCTGCTGACTGTTTGATTCGTGCCTACTCAGCTCTTTGTTTATTGCCTCCAGAGGCACATGATCAGTGTATGATAGCAAACATGATCAGTGCATGATCAGTCACATGATCAGCGCCATTAAGTCACGTGATCAGTGCATGATAGTCATGTGATCAGTCCATGATCAGTCACGGTATCAGTGCATGATCAGCCACGTGATCAGTGCATGATCAGTCACGTGATCAGTGTATGATCATCCGTGATCAGTGCATGATCATCATGTGATCAGTGCATGATATAGGCGTGATCAGTGCATGATCAGTCACGTGATCAGTGCATGATACGTGATCAGTGCATGATCAGTCACCTGATGGGTGTATGATCATTCACGTGACCTGTACATGGTAGCTACATGATGTGCATGATCAGCCACGTGAGTAGTGCATGATAGCCACGTGATCAGTGCATGATCAGTCACGTGATCAGTGCGATCAGTCATGTGACCAGTACATGGTAGCTGCGTGATCATGCATGATCAGCCACGTGATCAGTGCATGATAGCCACGTGATCAGTGCATGATCAGACACGGATCAGTGCATGATCAGTCACGTGATCAGTGCATGATCAGCCACGTGATCAGTGCATGATCAGTCACGTGATCAGTGTATGATCAGCCACGTGATCAGTGCATGATAGCCACGTGATCAGTGCATGATCATCCGTGATCAGTGCATGATCAGCCACGTGATCAGTGCATGATCAGTCACGTGATCAGTGCATGATCAGTCCGTGATCAGTGGCGATCACTCGTGATCAGTGCATGATCAGCCACGTGATCAGTGCATGATAGCCACGTGATCAGTGCATGATCACCCGCATGATCAGTGCATGATCAGTCACGTGATCGTGCATGATGTACGTGATCAGTGCATGATCAGCCACGTGATCAGTGCATGATCAGCCACGTGATCAGTGCATGATCAGTCACGTGATCAGTGCATGATAGCCACGTGATCGTGCATGATCAGCCACGTGATCAGTGCATGATAGCCACGTGATCAGTGCATGACAGCCACGTGATCAGTGCATGATAGCCACGTGATCAGTGCATGATCAGTCACGTGATCATGTGTGATCAGCGTGATCAGTGCATGATGAGCCACGTGATCAGTGCAGGATCAATTACGTGATCAGTGCATGATCAGTCACGTGACCAGTACATGGTTGCTACGTGATCGTTGCATGATCAGCCACGTGAGCAGAGCATGAGCCACGTGATCAGTGCATGATCAGTCACGTGATCAGTACATGATCAGTCACGTGATCAGTGCATGATCATTTACGTGATCAGTGCATGATCAGTCACGTGACCAGTATATGGTAGCTACGTGATCATTCCATGACGAGCCACGTGAGCAGTGCATGATAGCCACGTGATGTGTGCATGATTCGTGAGCAGAGTATGATCAGCGTGATCAGTGCATGAGTGCCACGTGATCAGTGCATGATATGTCACGTGACAGGTGTGTGATCAGCCACGTGAACAGTGCATGTTCAGCCACGTGATCAGTGCATGATAGCCACGTGATCAGTGCATGATCAGTTACGTGAGCAGTGTATGATCAGCCACGTGATCAGTGCATGGTCAGACACGTGAACAGTGTATGATCAGCCACGTGATCAGTGCATGATATCAAGTGATCAGTGCATGATCATCACGTGATCAGTGTGATCAGCCACGTGAACAGTGCATGCTCAGTCACGTGATCTGGGCCTGCTGAGCTGCGTGATTACTGTCTGCTCATCTGCTTGACAATTGCCAGCTGAGCTGCACGATTCCTGCCTGTCATCTGCTTGACAATTGCCAGCTGTGCTGCGTAATTCCTGCCTGCTCAGCTGCTTGATTATTGCCAGCTGAGCAGCATGATTCCTCACACCTGAGTTCCATGATTATTGCCTGCTGACTTTGATTCGTGCCTACTCAGCTCTTTGTTTATTGCCTCCAGAGGCACATGATCAGTGTATGATAGCAAACATGATCAGCGCATGATCAGTCACATGATCAGCGCCATTAAGTCACGTGATCACTACATGATAGTCATGTGATCAGTCCATGCTCAGTCACGGTATCAGTGCATGATCAGCCACGTGATCAGTGCATGATCTGTCACATGATTAGTGTATGATCATCCACGTGATCAGTGCATGGGCAGTCATGTGATCAGTGCATGATATAGGCGTGAACAGTGCATGATCAGTCTCGTGATCAGTGCATGATAGCCACGTGATCAGTGCATGATCAGTCACCTGATGGGTGTATGATCATTCACGTGACCTGTACATGTAGCTACATGATCATTGCATGATCAGCCACGTGATAGTGCATGATAGCCACGTGATCACTGCATGATCAGTCACGTGATCAGTGCATGATCAGTCATGTGACCAGTACATGGTAGCTGCGTGATCATGGCATGATCAGCCACGTGAGCAGTGCATGATAGCCACGTGATCAGTGCATGATCAGTCACGTGATCAGTGCATGATCAGTCACGTGATCAGTGCATGATCAGCCACGTGATCAGTGCATGATCAGTCACGTGATCAGTGCATGATCAGCCACGTGATCAGTGCATGATAGCCACGTGATCAGTGCATGATCACCACGTGATCAGTGCATGATCAGTCACGTGATCATGTGATCAGCCACGTGATCAGTGCATGATAGCCATGATGATGTGCATGATCAGTTCGTGATCAGTGCATGATCAGTCACGTGATCAGTGCATGATCAGCTCACGTGATCAGTGCATGATCAGCCACGTGATCAGTGCATGATAGCCACGTGATCAGTGCATGATAGCCACGTGATCAGTGCATGATCAGCCACGTGATCAGTGCATGATCAGTCTGCAGTGATCATGTGTGATCAGCCACGTGATCAGTGCATGATCAGCCACGTGATCAGTGCATGATCAATCACGTGATCAGTGCATGATCAGTCACGTGACCAGTGCATGATCAGTCACGTGATCAGTGTGATCAGCCACGTGAGCAGAGCATGATAGCCACGTGGTCAGTGCATGATCAGTCACGTGATCAGTACATGATCAGTCACATGAACAGTGTGATCATTTACGTGATCTTTGCATGTTCAGTCACGTTACCAGTATATGGTTGCTACGTGATCATTCCATGACGAGCCACGTGAGCAGTGCATGATAGCCACGTGATGTGTGCATGATCAGTTACGTGATCAGTGTATGATCAGCCACGTGATCAGTGCATGATGCGATCAGCGCGTCAGTTACGTGATCAGTACATGACCAGTCACGTGATCAGTGTATGATAGCCACGTGAACAGTGCATGCTCAGTCACGTGATCGGTGCATGATCAGCCACGTGCTCAGCTGCATGATTAGCCACATGAGCATTGCATGATCAGTCACGTGATCATGTGTGATCAGCCACGTGAGCAGTGCATGATCAGCCACGTGATCAGCGCATGATCAGTCACGTGATCAGTGCATGATCAGTCCATGACACAGTCCATGCTCAGCCACGTTATCAGTGCATGATCAGCCACGTGAGCAGTGCATGATCAGCCACGCATGATCAGTGCATGATCAGCCACGTGATCAGTGCACGGGCAGTCATGTGATCAGTGCATGTGATAAGTGCAGTGATGACCAGTCTCGTGATCGGTGCATGATATCCACGTGATCAGTGCATGACAGCCACGTGATCAGTGCATGATGAGACGGGATCAGTGCATGATCAGTTATGTGATCAGTGTATGATCAGCCACGTGATCAGTGCATGATCAGCCACGTGATCAGTGCAGGATCAATTACGTGCTCAGTGCATGATCAGTTACGTGACCAGTACATGGTAGCTACGTGATCGTTGCCTGATAAGCCACGTGATCAGCGCATGATAGCCACGTGTTCAGTGCATGATCAGTCACGTGATCAGTGCATGATCAGTCATGTGAACAGTGCATGATCAGCCACGTGATCTTTGCATGATCAGCCACGTTACCAGTATATGGCTACGTGATATTCCATGACGAGCCACGTGAGCAGTGCATGATAGCCACGTGATGTGTGCATGAGTTACGTGAGCAGAGTATGATCAGCCACGTGATCAGTGCATGAGAGCCACGGGATCAGTGCATGGTCAGTCACGTGAAACATGTGTGATCAGCCACGTGAACAGTGCATGATGAGCCACGTGATCAGTGCAGGATGGCACGTGATCAGTGCATGATCAGTCACGTGACCAGTGCATGATCAGCCACGTGATCAGTGCATGATAGCCGTCGTCAGTGCATGATCATCACGTGATCAGTGTATGATCAGCCACGTGAACAGTGCATGCTCAGTCACGTGATCTGGGCCTGCTGAGCTGCGTGATTACTGTCTGCTCATCTGCTTGACAATTGCCAGCTGAGCTGCACGATTCCTGCCTGTCATCTGCTTGACAATTGCCAGCTGTGCTGCGTAATTCCTGCCTGCTCAGCTGCTTGATTATTGTCAGCTGAGCAGCATGATTCCTCACACCTGAGTTCCATGATTATTGCCTGCTGACTGTTTGATTCGTGCCAACTCAGCTCTTTGTTTATTGCCTCCAGAGGCACATGATCAGTGTATGATAGCAAACATGATCAGCGCATGATCAGTCACATGATCAGCGCCATTAAGTCACGTGATCACTACATGATAGTCATGTGATCAGTCCATGCTCAGTCACGGTATCAGTGCATGATCAGCCACGTGATCAGTGAATGATCTGTCACAAGATTAGTGTATGATCATCCACGTGATCAGTGCACGGGCAGTCATGTGATCAGTGCATGATATAGACGTGAACAGTGCATGACCAGTCTCGTGATCCGTGCATGGTAGCCACGTGATCAGTGCATGATCAGTCACCTGATGGGTGTATGATCATTCACGTGACCTGTACATGGTAGCTACATGATCATTGCATGATCAGCCACGTGAGTAGTTCATGATAGCCACGTGATCACTGCATGATCAGTCACGTGATCAGTGCATGATAAGTCATGTGACCAGTACATGGTAGCTGCGTGATCATGGCATGATCAGCTACGTGAGCAGTGCATGATAGCCACGTGATCAGTGCATGATCAGACACGAGATCAGTGCATGATCAGTCACGTGATCAGTGCATGATCAGACACGAGATCAGTGCATGATCAGCCACGTGATCAGTGCATGATCAGCCACGTGATCAGTGCATGACCAGGCACGTGATCAGTGCATGTCCAGTCACGTGACCAGTGTGGTAGCCGTGATCAGTGCCTGATCAGCCACATGATCAGTGCATGATCAATTACGTGCTCAGTGCATGATCAGTCACGTGACCAGTACATGGTAGCTACGTGATCATTGCCTGATAAGCCACGTGATCAGTGCATGATAGCCACGTGATCAGTGCAGGATAGCCACGTGATCAGTGCATGATCAGTCACGTGATACGTGCATGGTCAGCCACGTGATCGGTGCATGATAGCCACGTGATCAGTGCATGACAGCCACGTGATCAGTGCATGAGAGCCACGTGATCAGTGCATGATCAGTCACGTGATACATGTGTGATCAGCCACGTGATCAGTGCATGATGAGTCACGTGATCAGTGCAGGATGTTACGTGATCATTGCATGATCAGTCACGTGACCAGTACATGGTTGCTACGTGATCGTTGCATGATCAGCCACGTGAGCAGAGCATGATAGCCACGTGGTCAGTGCATGATCAGTCACGTGATCAGTACATGATCAGTCACGTGAACAGTGCATGATCATTTACGTGATCTTTGCATGATCAGTCACGTGACCAGTATATGGTTGCTACGTGATCATTCCATGACGAGCCACGTGAGCAGTGCATGATCAGTTACGTGAGCAGTGTATGATCAGCCACGTGATCTGTGCATGGTCAGTTACGTGAACAGTTTATGATCAGCCACGTGATCAGTGCATGATATCCAAGTGATCAGTACATGATCATCACGTGATCAGTGTATGATCAGCCACGTGAACAGTGCATGCTCAGTCACGTGATCTGGGCCAGCTGAGCTGCGTGATTACTGTCTGCTCATCTGCTTGACAATTGCCAGCTGAGCTGCACGATTCCTGCCTGTCATCTGCTTGACAATTGCCAGCTGTGCGTGTAATTCCTGCCTGCTCAGCTGCTTGATTATTGCCAGCTGAGCAGCATAATTCCTCACACCTGAGTTCCATGATTATTGCCTGCTGACTGTTTGATTCGTGCCTACTCAGCTCTTTGTTTATTGCCTCCAGAGGCACATGATCAGTGTATGATAGCAAACATGATCAGCGCATGATCAGTCACATGATCAGCGCCATTAAGTCACGTGATCACTACATGATAGTCATGTGATCAGTCCATGCTCAGTCATGGTATCAGTGCATGATCAGCCACGTGATCAGTGCATGATCTGTCACAAGATTAGTGTATGATCATCCACGTGATCAGTGCACGTGCAGTCATGTAATCAGTGCATGATATAGACGTGAACAGTGCAGACCAGTCTCGTGATCGGTGCATGATCATCCACGTGATCAGTGCATGACAGCCACGTGATCAGTGCATGATCAGTCACGTGATCAGTGCATGATGAGCCACGTGATCAGTGCATGATCAATCACGTGATCAGTGCATGATCAGTCACGTGACCAGTACATGACAGCTACGTGATCGTTGCATGATCAGCCACGTGAGCAGTGCATGATAGCCACGTGATCAGTGCATGATCAGCCACGTGATCAGTGCATGATCAGTCACGTGATCAGTGTATGATCAGCCACGTGATCAGTGCATGAGTGCCACGTGATCAGTGCATGATCATGTCACGTGATCAGTGCATGATCAGTCACGTGAACAGTGCATGTCAGCCACGTGATCAGTGCATGATCAGCCACGTGAACAGTGCATGATATCCAAGTGATCAGTGCATGATCAGCCACGTGATCAGTGCATGATCAGCCACGTGAACAGTGCATGCTCAGCCACGTGAACAGTGCCTGCTCAGTTGCGTGATCAGTGCTGTATCCGTGATCACTGCCTGATCTGCTTGACAATTGCCAGCTGAGCTGCACGATTCCTGCCTGTCATCTGCTTGACAATTGCCAGCTGTGCTGCGTAATTCCTGCCTGCTCAGCTGCTTGATTATTGTCAGCTGAGCAGCATGATTCCTCACACCTGAGTTCCATGATTATTGCCTGCTGACTGTTTGATTCGTGCCTACTCAGCTCTTTGTTTATTGCCTCCAGAGGCACATGATCAGTGTATGATAGCAAACATGATCAGCGCATGATCAGTCACATGATCAGCGCCATTAAGTCACGTGATCACTACATGATAGTCATGTGATCAGTCCATGCTCAGTCACGGTATCAGTGCATGATCAGCCACGTGATCAGTGCATGATCTGTCACAAGATTAGTGTATGATCATCCACGTGATCAGTGCACGGGCAGTCATGTGATCAGTGCATGATATAGACGTGAACAGTGCATGACCAGTCTCGTGATCCGTGCATGATAGCCACGTGATCAGTGCATGATCAGTCACCTGATGGGTGTATGATCATTCACGTGACCTGTACATGGTAGCTACATGATCATTGCATGATCAGCCACGTGAGTAGTTCATGATAGCCACGTGATCACTGCATGATCAGTCACGTGATCAGTGCATGATCAGTCATGTGACCAGTACATGGTAGCTGCGTGATCATGGCATGATCAGCTACGTGAGCAGTGCATGATAGCCACGTGATCAGTGCATGATCAGACACGAGATCAGTGCATGATCAGTCACGTGATCAGTGCATGATCAGCCACGTGATCAGTGCATGATCAGCCACATGATCAGTGCATGATCAATTACGTGATCAGTGCATGATCAGTCACGTGACCAGTACATGGTAGCTACGTGATCATTGCCTGATCAGCCACATGATCAGTGCATGATCAATTACGTGATCAGTGCATGATCAGTCACGTGAACAGTACATGGTAGCTACGTGATCATTGCCAGATCACCCACATGATCAGTGAATGATAGCCACGTGATCAGTGCAGGATCAATTACGTGATCAGTGCATGATCAGTCACGTGACCAGTACATGGTTGCTACGTGATCGTTGCATGATCAGCCACGTGAGCAGAGCATGATAGCCACGTGGTCAGTGCATGATCAGTCACGTGATCAGTACATGATCAGTCACGTGAACAGTGCATGATCATTTACGTGATCTTTGCATGATCAGTCACGTTACCAGTATATGGTTGCTACGTGATCATTCCATAACGAGCCACGTGAGCAGTGCATGATAGCCACGTGATGTGTGCATGAGTTACGTGAGCAGAGTATGATCAGCCACGTGATCAGTGCATGAGTGCCACGTGATCAGTGCATGGTATGTCACGTGACAGGTGTGTGATCAGCCACGTGAACAGTGCATGTTCAGCCACGTGAACAGTGTATGATCTGCCACGTGATCAGTGCATGATAGCCACGTGAACAGTGCATGTTCAGCCACGTGAGCAGTGTATGATCAGCCACGTGATCAGTGCATGGTCAGACACGTGAACAGTGTATGATCAGCCACGTGATCAGTGCATGATATCCAAGTGATCAGTGCATGATCATCACGTGATCAGTGTATGATCAGCCACGTGAACAGTGCCTGCTCAGTCACATGATCTGGGCCTGCTGAGCTGCGTGATTACTGTCTGCTCATCTGCTTGACAATTGCCATCTGAGCTGCACGATTCCTGCCTGTCATCTGCTTGACAATTGCCAGCTGTGCTGCGTAATTCCTGCCTGCTCAGCTGCTTGATTATTGTCAGCTGAGCAGCATGATTCCTCACACCTGAGTTCCATGATTATTGCCTGCTGACTGTTTGATTCGTGCCTACTCAGCTCTTTGTTTATTGCCTCCAGAGGCACATGATCAGTGTATGATAGCAAACATGATCAGCGCATGATCAGTCACATGATCAGCGCCATTAAGTCACGTGATCACTACATGATAGTCATGTGATCAGTCCATGCTCAGTCACGGTATCAGTGCATGATCAGCCACGTGATCAGTGCATGATCTGTCACAAGATTAGTGTATGATCATCCACGTGATCAGTGCAGGGCAGTCATGTAATCAGTGCATGATATAGACGTGAACAGTGCTTGACCAGTCTCGTGATCCGTGCATGATAGCCACGTGATCAGTGCATGATCAGTCACCTGATGGGTGTATGATCATTCACGTGACCTGTACATGGTAGCTACATGATCATTGCATGATCAGCCACTGTGTGAGTAGTTCATGATCAGGCACGTGATCACTGCATGACCAGTCAAGTGATCAGTGCATGATAGTCACGTGACCAGTACATGGTCAGCTGCGTGATCATGGCATGATCAGCCACGTGAGCAGTGCATGATCAGCCACGTGATCAGTGCATGATCAATCACGTGATCAGTGCATGATCAGTCACGTGATCAGTGCATGATCAGCCACGTGATCAGTGCCTGATCAGCCACATGATCAGTGCATGATCAATCACGTGATCAGTGCATGATCAGTCACGTGATCAGTGCATGGTCAGCTACGTGATCAGTGCCTGATCAGTCACATGATCAGTGCATGATCAGTTGCGTGATCAGTGCATGATCATCTACGTGACCAGTGCCTGGTGAGCTACGCGATCATTGCCTGATCACCTGCATGATCAATAGCCAGCAGTGCAGCAATCTTACGTGATCAGTGCATGATCATTGTCACGTGACCAGTACATGGTTGCTCACACGTGATGTTGCATGATCATTGCCTGCAGACGCTTGATCAGAGCCTGCTCAGCCCCGTGGTCAGTGCATGATCAGTCACGTGATCAGTACATGATAGCAACGTGAACAGTGCATGATCATTTACGTGATCTTTGCATTCAGTCACGTTACCAGTATATGGTTGCTACGTGATCATTCCATGACGAGCCACGTGAGCAGTGCATGATCAGCCACGTGATGTGTGCATGATCTGTTACGTGAGCAGAGTATGATCAGCCACGTGATCAGTGCACGAGTCACGTGATCAGTGCATGATATGACGTGAACAGGTGTGTGATCAGCCACGTGAACCGTGCATGTTCAGCCACGTGATCAGTGCATGATAGCCACGTGATCAGTGGATGATCAGTTACGTGAGCTGTGTATGATAGCCACGTGATCAGTGCATGGTCAGACACGTGAACAGTGTATTATCAGCCACGTGATCAGTGCATGATCATCCAAGTGATCAGTGCATGATCATCACGTGATCAGTGTAGCTGCGTGATCATGTATGATCAGCCAAGTGAGCAGTGCATGATAGCCACGTGATCAGTGCATGATCAGACACGAGATCAGTGCATGATCAGTCACGTGATCAGTGCATGATCAGCCACGTGATCAGTGCATGACCAGGCACGTGATCAGTGTATGTCCAGCCAAGTGATCAGTGCATGATAGCCACGTGATCAGTGCATGATCAGTCACGTGATCAGTGCATGATCAGTTATGTGATCAGTGTATGATCAGCCACGTGATCAGTGCATGATCAGCCACATGATCAGTGCATGATCAATTACGTGCTCAGTGCATGATCAGTTACGTGACCAGTACATGGTAGCTACGTGATCATTGCCTGATAAGCCACGTGATCAGTGCATGATAGCCACGTGATCAGTGCATGATAGCCACGTGATCAGTGCATGATCAGTCATGTGATACGTGTGTGATCAGCCACATGATCAGTGCATGATATCCATGTGATCAGTGCATGACAGCCACGTGATCAGTGCATGAGAGCCACGGGATCAGTGCATGATCAGTCACGTGACACATGTGTGATCAGCCACGTGATCAGTGCATGATGAGCCACGTGATCAGTGCAGGATCAATTACGTGATCAGTGCATGATCAGTCACGTGACCAGTACATGGTTGCGACGTGATCGTTGCATGATCAGCCACGTGAGCAGAGCATGATAGCCACGTCGTCAGTGCATGATCAGTCACGTGATCAGTACATGATCAGACACGTGAACAGTGCATGCTCAGTCACGTGATCTGGGCCTGCTGAGCTGCGTGATTACTGTCTGCTCATCTGCTTGACAATTGCCAGCTGAGCTGCACGATTCCTGCCTGTCATCTGCTTGACAATTGCCAGCTGTGCTGCGTAATTCCTGCCTGCTCAGCTGCTTGATTATTGCCAGCTGAGCAGCATGATTCCTCACACCTGTGTTCCATGATTATTGCCTGCTGACTGTTTGATTCGTGCCTACTCAGCTCTTTGTTTATTGCCTCCAGAGGCACATGATCAGTGTATGATAGCAAACATGATCAGCGCATGATCAGTCACATGATCAGCGCCATTAAGTCACGTGATCACTACATGATAGTCATGTGATCAGTCCATGCTCAGTCACGGTATCAGTGCATGAATAGCCTCGTGATCAGTGCATGATCTGTCACAAGATTAGTGTATGATCATCCACGTGATCAGTGCACGGGCAGTCATGTGATCAGTGCATGATATAGACGTGAACAGTGCATGATCAGTCTCGTGATCAGTGCATGGTAGCCACGTGATCAGCGCATGATCAGTCAACTGATGGGTGTATGATCATTCACGTGACCTGTACATGGTAGCTACATGATCATTGCATGATCAGCCACGTGAGTAGTTCATGATAGCCACGTGATCACTGCATGATCAGTCACGTGATCAGTGCATGATCAGTCATGTGACCAGTGCATAGTAGCTGCGTGATCATGGCATGATCAGCCACGTGAGCAGTGCATGATAGCCACGTGATCAGTGCATGATCAGTCACGAGATCAGTGCATGATCAGTCACGTGATCAGTGCATGATCAGACACGAGATCAGTGCATGATCAGTCACGTGATCAGTGCATGATCAGCCACGTGATCAGTGCATGACCAGGCACGTGATCAGTGTATGTCCAGCCACGTGATCAGTGCGTGATCAGTGCATGATCAGCCACATGATCAGTGCATGATCAATTACGTGCTCAGTGCATGATCAGTTACCTGACCAGTACAAGGTAGCTACGTGATCATTGCCTGATAAGCCACGTGATCAGTGCATGATAGCCACGTGATCAGTGCATGATAGCCACGTGATCAGTGCATGATCAGTCATGTGATACGTGTGTGATCAGCCACATGATCAGTGCATGATATCCACGTGATCAGTGCATGACAGCCACGTGATCAGTGCATGAGAGCCACGGGATCAGTGCATGATCAGTCACGTGATACATGTGTGATCAGCCACGTGATCAGTGCATGATGAGCCACGTGATCAGTGCAGGATCAATTACGTGATCAGTGCATGATCAGTCACGTGATCAGTGCATGATCAGCCACGTGATCAGTGCATGACCAGGCTCGTGATCAGTGCATGATCAACTACGTGCTCGGTGCATGATCAGTTACGTGACCAGTACATGGTTGCTACGTGATCGTTGCATGATCAGCCACGTGAGCAGAGCATGATAGCCACGTGGTCAGTGCATGATCAGTCACGTGATCAGTACATGATCAGTCACGTGAACAGTGCATGATCATTTACGTGATCTTTGCATGATCAGTCACGTTACCAGTATATGGTTGCTACGTGATCATTCCATGACGAGCCACGTGAGCAGTGCATGATAGCCACGTGATGTGTGCATGAGTTACGTGAACAGTTTATGATCAGCCACGTGATCAGTGCATGATATCCAAGTGATCAGTACATGATCATCACGTGATCAGTGTATGATCAGCCACGTGAACAGTGCATGCTCAGTCACGTGATCTGGGCCAGCTGAGCTGCACGATTCCTGCCTGCTCAGCTGCTTGATTATTGCCAGCTGAGCAGCATGATTCCTCACAGCTGAGTTCCATGATTATTGCCTGCTGACTGTTTGATTCGTGCCTACTCAGCTCTTTGTTTATTGCCTCCAGAGGCACATGATCAGTGTATGATAGCAAACATGATCAGCGCATGATCAGTCACATGATCAACGCCATTAAGTCACGTGATCACTACATGATAGTCATGTGATCAGTCCATGCTCAGTCACGGTATCAGTGCATGATCAGCCACGTGATCAGTGCATGATCTGTCACAAGATTAGTGTATGATCATCCACGTGATCAGTGCACGGGCAGTCATGTGATCAGTGCATGATATAGACGTGAACAGTGCATGACCAGTCTCGTGATCGGTGCATGATATCCACGTGATCAGTGCATGACAGCCACGTGATCAGTGCATGAGAGCCACGGGATCAGTGCATGATCAGTCACGTGATACATGTGTGATCAGCCACGTGATCAGTGCATGATGAGCCACGTGATCAGTGCAGGATCAATTACGTGATCAGTGCACGATCAGTCACGTGACCAGTACATGGTTGCTACGTGAACGTTGCATGATCAGCCACGTGAGCAGAGCATGATAGCCACGTGTTCAGTGCATGATCAGTCACGTGATCAGTACATGATCAGTCACGTGAACAGTGCATGATCATTTACGTGATCTTTGCATGATCAGTCACGTTACCAGTATATGGTTGCTACGTGATCATTCCATGACGAGCCACGTGAGCAGTGCATGATAGCCACGTGATGTGTGCATGAGTTACGTGAGCAGAGTATGATCAGCCACGTGATCAGTGCATGAGTGCCACGTGATCAGTGCATGGTATGTCACGTGACAGGTGTGTGATCAGCCACGTGATCAGTGCATGGTCAGACACGTGAACAGTGTATGATCAGCCACGTGATCAGTGCATGATATCCAAGTGATCAGTGCATGATCATCACGTGATCAGTGTATGATCAGCCACGTGAACAGTGCATGCTCAGTCACGTGATCTGGGCCTGCTGAGCTGCGTGATTACTGTCTGCTCATCTGCTTGACAATTGCCAGCTGAGCTGCACGATTCCTGCCTGTCATCTGCTTGACAATTGCCAGCTGTGCTGCGTAATTCCTGCCTGCTCAGCTGCTTGATTATTGTCAGCTGAGCAGCATGATTCCTCACACCTGAGTTCCATGATTATTGCCTGCTGACTGTTTGATTCGTGCCTACTCAGCTCTTTGTTTATTGCCTCCAGAGGCACATGATCAGTGTATGATAGCAAACATGATCAGCGCATGATCAGTCACATGATCAGCGCCATTAAGTCACGTGATCACTACATGATAGTCATGTGATCAGTCCATGCTCAGTCACGGTATCAGTGCATGATCAGCCACGTGATCAGTGCATGATCTGTCACAAGATTAGTGTATGATCATCCACGTGATCAGTGCACGGGCAGTCATGTGATCAGTGCATGATATAGACGTGAACAGTGCATGACCAGTCTCGTGATCCGTGCATGATAGCCACGTGATCAGTGCATGATCAGTCACCTGATGGGTGTATGATCATTCACGTGACCTGTACATGGTAGCTACATGATCATTGCATGATCAGCCACGTGAGTAGTTCATGATAGCCACGTGATCACTGCATGATCAGTCACGTGATCAGTGCATGATCAGTCATGTGACCAGTACATGGTAGCTGCGTGATCATGGCATGATCAGCCACGTGAGCAGTGCATGATAGCCACGTGATCAGTGCATGATCAGACACGAGATCAGTGCATGATCAGTCACGTGATCAGTGCATGATCAGCCACGTGATCAGTGCATGATCAGCCACATGATCAGTGCATGATCAATTACGTGATCAGTGCATGATCAGTCACGTGACCAGTACATGGTAGCTACGTGATCATTGCCTGATCAGCCACATGATCAGTGCATGATCAATTACGTGATCAGTGCATGATCAGTCACGTGACCAGTACATGGTAGCTACGTGATCATTGCCTGATCACCCACATGATCAGTGAATGATAGCCACGTGATCAGTGCAGGATCAATTACGTGATCAGTGCATGATCAGTCACGTGACCAGTACATGGTTGCTACGTGATCGTTGCATGATCAGCCACGTGAGCAGAGCATGATAGCCACGTGGTCAGTGCATGATCAGTCACGTGATCAGTACATGATCAGTCACGTGAACAGTGCATGATCATTTACGTGATCAGTGCATGATCAGTCACGTGATCAGTGCATGAGAGCCACGGGATCAGTGCATGATCAGTCACGTAATACATGTGTGATCAGCCACGTGATCAGTGCATGATAGCCACGTGATCAGTGCATGATCAGTCATGTGATACGTGTGTGATCAGCCACGTGATCAGTGCATGATATCCACGTGATCAGTGCATGAGAGCCACGGGACCAGTGCATGATCAGTCACGTGATCATGTGTGATCAGCCACGTGGTCAGTGCATGAGAGCCACGGGACCAGTGCATGATCAGTCACGTGATACATGTGTGATCAGCCACGTGGTCAGTGCATGATGAGCCACGTGATCAGTGCAGGATCAATTACGTGATCAGTGCATGATCAGTCACGTGACCAGTACATGGTTGCTACGTGATCGTTGCATGATCAGCCACGTGAGCAGAGCATGATAGCCACGTGGTCAGTGCATGATCAGTCACGTGATCAGTACATGATCAGTCACGTTAACAGTGCATGATCATTTACGTGATCTTTGCATGATCAGTCACGTTACCAGTATATGGTTGCTACGTGATCATTCCATGACGAGCCACGTGAGCAGTGCATGATAGCCACGTGATGTGTGCATGAGTTACGTGAGCAGAGTATGATCAGCCACGTGATCAGTGCATGAGTGCCACGTGATCAGTGCATGATATGTCACGTGACAGGTGTGTGATCAGCCACGTGAACAGTGCATGTTCAGCCACGTGATCAGTGCATGATAGCCACGTGATCAGTGCATGATCAGTTACGTGAGCAGTGTATGATCAGCCACGTGATCAGTGCATGGTCAGACACGTGAACAGTGTATGATCAGCCACGTGATCAGTGCATGATATCCAAGTGATCAGTGCATGATCATCACGTGATCAGTGTATGATCAGCCACGAGAACAGTGCCTGCTCAGTCACGTGATCTGGGCCTGCTGAGCTGCGTGATTACTGTCTGCTCATCTGCTTGACAATTGCCAGCTGAGCTGCACGATTCCTGCCTGTCATCTGCTTGACAATTGCCAGCTGTGCTGTGTAATTCCTGCCTGCTCAGCTGCTTGATTATTGCCAGCTGAGCAGCATGATTCCTCACACCTGAGTTCCATGATTATTGCCTGCTGACTGTTTGATTCGTGCCTACTCAGCTCTTTGTTTATTGCCTCCAGAGGCACATGATCAGCGTATGATAGCAAACATGATCAGCGCATGATCAGTCACATGATCAGCGCCATTAAATCACGTGATCACTACATGTTAGTCATGTGATCAGTCCATGCTCAGTCATGGTATCAGTGCATGATCAGCCACGTGATCAGTGCAGGATCTGTCACAAGATTAGTGTATGATCATCCACGTGATCAGTGCACATGCAGTCATGTAATCAGTGCATGATATAGACGTGAACAGTGCATGATCAGTCTCGTGATCCGTGCATGATAGCCACGTGATCAGTGCATGATCAGTCACCTGATGGGTGTATGATCATTTACGTGACCTGTACATGGTAGCTACATGATCATTGCATGATCAGCCACGTGATCAGTGCATGACCAGGCACGAGATCAGTGTATGTCCAGCCAAGTGATCAGTGCATGATAGCCACGTGATCAGTGCATGATCAGTCACGTGATCAGTGCATGATCAGTTATGTGATCAGTGTATGATCAGCCACGTGATCAGTGCATGATCAGCCACATGATCAGTGCATGATCAATTACGTGATCAGTGCATGATCAGTCACGTGACCAGTACATGGTAGCTACGTGATCATTGCCTGATCAGCCACATGATCAGTGCATGATAGCCACGTAATCCGTGCATGATAGCCACGTGATCATTGCATGATCAGTCATGTGATACGTGTGTGATCAGCCACGTGATCAGTGCATGATATCCACGTGATCAGTGCATGACAGCCACGTGATCAGTGCATGAGAGCCACGGGATCAGTGCATGATCAGTCACGTGATACATGTGTGATCAGCCACGTGATCAGTGCATGATGAGCCACGTGATCAATGCAGGATCAATTACGTGATCAGTGCATGATCAGTCACGTGACCAGTACATGGTTGCTACGTGATCGTTGCATGATCAGCCACGTGAGCAGAGCATGATAGCCACGTGGTCAGTGCATGATCAGTCACGTGATCAGTACATGATCAGTCACGTGAACAGTGCATGATCATTTACGTGATCTTTGCATGATCAGTCACGTTACCAGTATATGGTTGCTACGTGATCATTCCATGACGAGCCACGTGAGCAGTGCATGATAGCCACGTGATGTGTGCATGAGTTACGTGAGCAGAGTATGATCAGCCACGTGATCAGTGCATGAGTGCCACGTGATCAGTGCATGATATGTCACGTGACAGGTGTGTGATCAGCCACGTGAACAGTGCATGTTCAGCCACGTGATCAGTGCATGATAGCCACGTGATCAGTGCATGATCAGTTACGTGAGCAGTGCATGATCAGCCACGTGATCAGTGCATGGTCAGACACGTGAACAGTGTATGATCAGCCACGTGATCAGTGCATGATATCCAAGTGATCAGTGCATGATCATCACGTGATCAGTGTATGATCAGCCACGTGAACAGTGCATGCTCAGTCACGTGATCTGGGCCTGCTGAGCTGCGTGATTACTGTCTGCTCATCTGCTTGACAATTGCCAGCTGAGCTGCACGATTCCTGCCTGTCATCTGCTTGACAATTGCCAGCTGTGCTGTGTAATTCCTGCCTGCTCAGCTGCTTGATTATTGCCAGCTGAGCAGCATGATTCCTCACACCTGAGTTCCATGATTATTGCCTGCTGACTGTTTGATTCGTGCCTACTCAGCTCTTTGTTTATTGGCTCCAGAGGCACATGATCAGTGTAAGATAGCAAACATGATCAGCGCATGATCAGTCACATGATCAGCGCCATTAAGTCACGTGATCACTACATGATAGTCATGTGATCAGTCCATGCTCAGTCACGGTATCAGTGCATGATCAGCCACGTGATCAGTGCATGATCTGTCACAAGATTAGTGTATGATCATCCACGTGATCAGTGCACGGGCAGTCATGTAATCAG
The DNA here is from genome assembly GCF_032452875.1 of Bos javanicus. Lineage (NCBI taxonomy): Eukaryota > Metazoa > Chordata > Mammalia > Artiodactyla > Bovidae > Bos > Bos javanicus. Next base: position 19,172 of record NW_026893808.1, read on the forward strand.
TGCATGATATAGACGTGAACAGTGCATGATCAGTCTCGTGATCAGTGCATGATAGCCACGTGATCAGTGCATGATCAGTCACCTGATGGGTGTATGATCATTCACGTGACCTGTACATGGTAGCTACATGATCATTGCATGATCAGCCACGTGAGTAGTTCATGATAGCCACGTGATCACTGCATGATCAGTCACGTATTCAGTGCATGATCAGTCATGTGACCAGTACATGGTAGATGCGTGACCATGGTATGTTCAGCCACGTGAGCAGTGCATGATAGCCACGTGATCAGTGCATGATCAGACACGAGATCAGTGCATGATCAGTCACGTGATCAGTGCATGACCAGGCACGTGATCAGTGTATGTCCAGCCAAGTGATCAGTGCATGATAGCCACGTGATCAGTGCATGATCAGTCACGTGATCAGTGCATGATCAGTTATGTGATCAGTGTATGATCAGCCACGTGATCAGTGCATGATCAGCCACATGATCAGTGCATGATCAATTACGTGATCAGTGCATGATCAGTCACGTGACCAGTACATGGTAGCTACGTGATCATTGCCTGATCAGCCACATGATCAGTGCGTGATAGCCACGTGATCAGTGCATGATAGCCACGTGATCAGTGCATGATCAGTCATGTGATACGTGTGTGATCAGCCACGTGATCAGTGCATGATATCCACGTGATCAGTGCATGACAGCCACGTGATCAGTGCATGAGAGCCACGGGACCAGTGCATGATCAGTCACGTGATACATGTGTGATCAGCCACGTGATCAGTGCATGATGAGCCACGTAATCAGTGCAGGATCAATTACGTGGTCAGTGCATGATCAGTCACGTGATCAGTACATGATCAGTCACGTGAACAGTGCATGATCATTTACGTGATCTTTGCATGATCAGTCACGTTACCAGTATATGGTTGCTACGTGATCATTCCATGACGAGCCACGTGAGCAGTGCATGATAGCCACGTGATGTGTGCATGAGTTACATGAGCAGAGTATGATCAGCCACGTGATCAGTGCATGAGTGCCACGTGATCAGTGCATGATATGTCACGTGACAGGTGTGTGATCAGCCACGTGAACAGTGCATGTTCAGCCACGTGATCAGTGCATGATAGCCACGTGATCAGTGCATGATCAGTTACGTGAGCAGTGCATGATCAGCCACGTGATCAGTGCATGTTCAGACACGTGAACAGTGTATGATTAGCCACGTGATCAGTGCATGATATCCAAGTGATCAGTGCATGATCATCACGTGATCAGTGTATGATCAGCCACGTGAACAGTGCATGCTCAGTCACGTGATCTGGGCCTGCTGAGCTGCGTGATTACTGTCTGCTCATCTGGTTGAAAATTGCCAGCTGAGCTGCACGATTCCTGCCTGTCATCTGCTGGACAATTGCCAGCTGTGCTGCGTAATTCCTGCCTGTTCAGCTGCTTGATTATTGCCAGCTGAGCAGCATGATTCCTCACACCTGAGTTCCATGATTATTGCCTGCTGACTGTTTGATTCGTGCCTACTCAGCTCTTTGTTTATTGCCTCCAGAGGCACATGATCAGTGTATGATAGCAAACATGATCAGCGCATAATCAGTCACATGATCAGTGCCATTAAGTCACGTGATCACTACATGATAGTCATGTGATCAGTCCATTCTCAGTCACAGTATCAGTGCATGATCAGCCACGTGATCAGTACATGATCTGTCACAAGATTAGTGTATGATCATCCACGTGATCAGTGCACGGGCAGTCATGTGATCAGTGCATGATATAGACGTGAACAGTGCATGATCAGTCCTGTGATCCGTGCATGATAGCCACGTGATCAGTGCATGATCAGTCACCTGATGGGTGTATGATCATTCACGTGACCTGTACATGGTAGCTACATGACCATTGCATGATCAGCCACGTGAGTAGTTCATGATAGCCACGTGATCACTGCATGATCAGTCACGTGATCAGTGCATGATCAGTCATGTGACCAGTACATGGTAGCTGCGTGATCATGGCATGATCAGCCAAGTGAGCAGTGCATGATAGCCACGTGATCAGTGCATGATCAGACACGAGATCAGTGCATGATCAGTCACGTGATCAGTGCATGATCAGCCACGTGATCAGTGCATGACCAGGCACGTCATCAGTGTATGTCCAGCCAAGTGATCAGTGCATGATAGCCACGTGATCAGTGCATGATCAGTCACGTGATCAGTGCATGATCAGTTATGTGATCAGTGTATGATCAGCCACGTGATCAGTGCATGATCAGCCACATGATCAGTGCATGATCAATTACGTGCTCAGTGCATGATCAGTTACGTGACCAGTACATGGTAGCTACGTGATCATTGCCTGATAAGCCACGTGATCAGTGCATGATAGCCACGTGATCAGTGCATGATAGCCACGTGATCAGTGCATGATCAGTCATGTGATACGTGTGTGATCAGCCACATGATCAGTGCATGATATCCACGTGATCAGTGCATGACAGCCACGTGATCAGTGCATGAGAGCCACGGGATCAGTGCATGATCAGTCACGTGATACATGTGTGATCAGCCACGTGATCAGTGCATGATGAGCCACGTGATCAGTGCAGGATCAATTACGTGATCAGTGCATGATCAGTCACGTGACCAGTACATGGTTGCTACGTGATCGTTGCATGATCAGCCACGTGAGCAGAGCATGAGAGCCACGTGGTCAGTGCATGATCAGTCACGTGATCAGTACATGATCAGTCACGTGAACAGTGCATGATCATTTACGTGATCTTTGCATGATCAGTCACGTTACCAGTATATGGTTGCTACGTGATCATTCCATGACGAGCCACGTGAGCAGTGCATGATAGCCACGTGATGTGTGCATGAGTTACGTGAGCAGAGTATGATCAGCCACGTGATCAGTGCATGAGTGCCACGTGATCAGTGCATGATATGTCACGTGACAGGTGTGTGATCAGCCACGTGAACAGTGCATGTTCAGCCACGTGATCAGTGCATGATAGCCACGTGATCAGTGCATGATCAGTTACGTGAGCAGTGTATGATCAGCCACGTGATCAGTGCATGGTCAGACACGTGAACAGTGTATGATCAGCCACGTGATCAGTGCATGATATCCAGGTGATCAGTGCATGATCATCACGTGATCAGTGTATGATCAGCCACGTGAACAGTGCATGCTCAGTCACGTGATCTGGGCCTGCTGAGCTGCGTGATTACTGTCTGCTCATCTGCTTGACAATTGCCAGCTGAGCTGCACGATTCCTGCCTGTCATCTGCTTGACAATTGCCAGCTGTGCTGCATAATTCCTGCCTGCTCAGCTGGTTGATTATTGCCAGCTGAGCAGCATGATTCCTCACACCTGAGTTCCATGATTATTGCCTGCTGACTGTTTGATTCGTGCCTACTCAGCTCTTTGTTTATTGCCTCCAGAGGCACATGATCAGTGTATGATAGCAAACATGATCAGCGCATGATCAGTCACATGATCAGCGCCATTAAGTCACGTGATCACTACATGATAGTCATGTGATCAGTCCATGCTCAGTCACGGTATCAGTGCATGATCAGCCACGTGATCAGTGCATGATCTGTCACAAGATTAGTGTATGATCATCCACGTGATCAGTGCACGGGCAGTCATGTGATCAGTGCATGATATAGACGTGAACAGTGCATGATCAGTCTCGTGATCCGTGCATGATAGCCACGTGATCAGTGCATGATCAGTCACCTTATGGGTGTATGATCATTCACGTGACCTGTACATGGTAGCTACATGATCATTGCATGATCAGCCACGTGAGTAGTTCATGATAGCCACGTGATCACTGCATGATCAGTCACGTGATCAGTGCATGATCAGTCATGTGACCAGTACATGGTAGTTGCGTGATCATGGCATGATCAGCCACGTGAGCAGTGCATGATAGCCACGTGATCAGTGCATGAACAGACACGAGATCAGTGCATGATCAGTCACGTGATCAGTGCATGATCAGCCACGTGATCAGTGCATGACCAGGCACGTGATCAGTGTATGTCCAGCCAAGTGATCAGTGCATGATAGCCACGTGATCAGTGCATGATCAGTCACGTGATCAGTGCATGTTCAGTTATGTGATCAGTGTATGATCAGCCACGTGATCAGTGCATGATCAGCCACATGATCAGTACATGATCAATTACGTGCTCAGTGCATGATCAGTCATGTGACCAGTACATGGTAGCTGCGTGACCATGGCATGTTCAGCCACGTGAGCAGTGCATGATAGCCACGTGATCAGTGCATGATCAGTCACGTGATCAGTGCATGATCAGTTATGTGATCAGTGTATGATCAGCCACGTGATCAGTGCATGATCAGCCACATGATCAGTGCATGATCAATTACGTGATCAGTGCATGATCAGTCACGTAACCAGTACATGGTAGCTACGTGATCATTGCCTGATCAGCCACATGATCAGTGCATGATAGCCACGTGATCAGTGCATGATAGCCACGTGATCAGTGCATGATCAGTCATGTGATACGTGTGTGATCAGCCACGTGATCAGTGCATGATATCCACGTGATCAGTGCATGACAGCCACGTGATCAGTGCATGAGAGCCACGGGACCAGTGCATGATCAGTCACGTGATACATGTGTGATCAGCCACGTGATCAGTGCATGATGAGCCACGTGATCAGTGCAGGATCAATTACGTGATCAGTGCATGATCAGTCATGTGACCAGTACATGGTTGCTACGTGATCGTTGCATGATCAGCCACGTGAGCAGAGCATGATAGCCACGTGGTCAGTGCATGCTCAGTCACGTGATCTGGGCCTGCTGAGCTGCGTGATTACTGTCTGCTCATCTGCTTGACAATTGCCAGCTGAGCTGCACGATTCCTGCCTGTCATCTGCTTGACAATTGCCAGCTGTGCTGCGTAATTCCTGCCTGCTCAGCTGCTTGATTATTGCCAGCTGAGCAGCATGATTCCTCACACCTGTGTTCCATGATTATTGCCTGCTGACTGTTTGATTCGTGCCTACTCAGCTCTTTGTTTATTGCCTCCAGAGGCACATGATCAGTGTATGATAGCAAACATGATCAGCGCATGATCAGTCACATGATCAGCGCCATTAAGTCACGTGATCACTACATGATAGTCATGTGATCAGTCCATGCTCAGTCACGGTATCAGTGCATGAATAGCCACGTGATCAGTGCATGATCTGTCACAAGATTAGTGTATGATCATCCACGTGATCAGTGCACGGGCAGTCATGTGATCAGTGCATGATATAGACGTGAACAGTGCATGATCAGTCTCGTGATCAGTGCATGATAGCCACGTGATCAGTGCATGATCAGTCACCTGATGGGTGTATGATCATTCACGTGACCTGTACATGGTAGCTACATGATCATTGCATGATCAGCCACGTGAGTAGTTCATGATAGCCACGTGATCACTGCATGATCAGTCACGTGATCAGTGCATGATCAGTCATGTGACCAGTACATGGTAGCTGCGTGATCATGGCATGATCAGCCACGTGAGCAGTGCATGATAGCCACGTGATAAGTGCATGATCAGACACGAGATCAGTGCATGATCAGTCACGTGATCAGTGCATGATCAGACACGAGATCAGTGCATGATCAGTCACGTGATCAGTGCATGATCAGCCACGTGATCAGTGCATGACCAGGCACGTGATCAGTGTATGTCCAGCCAAGTGATCAGTGCATGATAGCCACGTGATCAGTGCATGATCAGCCACGTGATCAGTGCATGATCAGCCACATGATCAGTGCATGATCAATTACGTGCTCAGTGCATGATCAGTTACGTGACCAGTACAAGGTAGCTACGTGATCATTCCCTGATAAGCCACGTGATCAGTGCATGATAGCCACGTGATCAGTGCATGATAGCCACGTGATCAGTGCATGATCAGTCATGTGATACGTGTGTGATCAGCCACATGATCAGTGCATGATATCCACGTGATCAGTGCATGACAGCCACGTGATCAGTGCATGAGAGCCACGGGATCAGTGCATGATCAGTCACGTGATACATGTGTGATCAGCCACGTGATCAGTGCATGATGAGCCACGTGATCAGTGCAGGATCAATTACGTGATCAGTGCATGATCAGTCACGTGACCAGTACATGGTTGCTACGTGATCGTTGCATGATCAGCCACGTGAGCAGAGCATGATAGCCACGTGGTCAGTGCATGATCAGTCACGTGATCAGTACATGATCAGTCACGTGAACAGTGCATGCTCATTTACGTGATCTTTGCAGCTGATCAGTCACGTTACCAGTATATGGTTGCTACATGATCATTGCCACGTGACGAGCATGATTCCCACGTGAGTTGCATGATTATTGCCACGAGATGTGTGATTAGTGTCTACTCAGCTCTTGAGCAGTGCCTCGAGCCACGTGATCAGTGCATGATATGCCACGTGATCAGTGCATGATCAGTCACGTGAACAGTGTATGTTCAGCCACGTGAACAGTGCATGATAGCTACGTGATCAGTGCATGATCAGTCACGTGATCAGTGCATGATCAGCCACGTGATCAGTGCATGGTCAGACACGTGATCAGTGTATGATCAGCCACGTGATCAGTGCACGATCAGCCACGTGATCAGTGCATGATATCCACGTGATCAGTGCATGATCAGTCACGTGAACAGTGCATGATCAGCCACGTGATCAGTGCATGCTGAGCCACGTGATCAGTGCATGATGAGTCACATGATCAGTGTATGATCAGTCACATGATCAGTGCATGATCAGTCACATGATCAGCGCATTATCAGCCACGTGATCACTACATGATCAGTCACGTGATCAGTCCATGATCAGTCACGGGATCAGTGCATGATCAGTCACGTGATCAGTCCCTGATATGTCACGTGATCAGTGCATGATCAGCCACGTGATCAGTGCACGGGCAGTCATGTGATCAGTGCATGATTAGTCATGTGAACACTGCATGACCAGTCTCGTGATCGGTGCATGATAACCACGTGATCAGTGCATGACAGCCACGTGATCAGTGCATGAGAGCCACGTTATCAGTGCATGATCAGTCACGTGATACATGTGTGATCAGCCACGTGATCAGTGCATGATCAGCCACATGATCAGTGCATGATCAATTACGTGCTCAGTGCATGATCAGTTACATGACCAGTACAAGGTAGCTACGTGATCATTGCCTGATAAGCCACGTGAGCAGAGCATGATAGCCACGTGGTCAGTGCATGATCAGTCACGTGATCAGTACATGATCAGTCACGTGATCAGTGCATGATCAGCCACGTGATCAGTGCATGATCAGTCACGTGATCAGTGTATGGTAGCCACGTGATCAGTGCATGATAGCCACGTGATCAGTGCATGATAGCCACGTGATCAGTGCATGAGTTACGTGATCAGTGTATGATCAGCCACGTGATCAGTGCATGAGCCACGTGATCAGTGCATGATATGTCACGTGACAGTGCATGATCAGCCACGTGACCAGTGCATGGTCAGCCACGTGATCAGTGCATGATAGCCACGTGATCAGTGCATGATCAGCCACGTGATCAGTGCATGATCAGCCACGTGATCAGTGCATGATCAGTCACGTGAACAGTGTATGATCAGCCACGTGATCAGTGCATGATATCCACGTGATCAGTGCATGACAGCCACGTGATCAGTGCATGAGAGCCACGGGATCAGTGCATGATCAGTCACGTGATCATGTGTGATCAGCCACGTGATCAGTGCATGATGAGCCACGTGATCAGTGCAGGATCAATTACGTGATCAGTGCATGATCAGTCACGTGACCAGTACATGGTTGCTACGTGATCGTTGCATGATCAGCCACGTGAGCAGAGCATGATAGCCACGTGATCAGTGCATGATCAGTCACGTGATCAGTACATGATCAGTCACGTGAACAGTGCATGATCATTTACGTGATCTTTGCATGATCAGTCACGTACCAGTATATGGTTGCTACGTGATCATTCCATGACGAGCCACGTGAGCAGTGCATGATAGCCACGTGATGTGTGCATGAGTTACGTGAGCAGAGTATGATCAGCCACGTGATCAGTGCATGAGTGCCACGTGATCAGTGCATGATATGTCACGTGACAGGTGTGTGATCAGCCACGTGAACAGTGCATGTTCAGCCACGTGATCAGTGCATGATAGCCACGTGATCAGTGCATGATCAGTTACGTGAGCAGTGCATGATCAGCCACGTGATCAGTGCATGGTCAGACACGTGAACAGTGTATGATCAGCCACGTGATCAGTGCATGATATCCAAGTGATCAGTGCATGATCATCACGTGATCAGTGTATGATCAGCCACGTGAACAGTGCATGCTCAGTCACGTGATCTGGGCCTGCTGAGCTGCGTGATTACTGTCTGCTCATCTGCTTGACAATTGCCAGCTGAGCTGCACGATTCCTGCCTGTCATCTGCTTGACAATTGCCAGCTGTGCTGCGTAATTCCTGCCTGCTCAGCTGCTTGATTATTGCCAGCTGAGCAGCATGATTCCTCACACCTGAGTTCCATGATTATTGCCTGCTGACTGTTTGATTCGTGCCTACTCAGCTCTTTGTTTATTGCCTCCAGAGGCACATGATCAGTGTATGATAGCAAACATGATCAGCGCATGATCAGTCACATGATCAGCGCCATTAAGTCACGTGATCACTACATGATAGTCATGTGATCAGTCCATGCTCAGTCACGGTATCAGTGCATGATCAGCCACGTGATCAGTGCATGATCTGTCACAAGATTAGTGTATGATCATCCACGTGATCAGTGCATGGGCAGTCATGTGATCAGTGCATGATATAGACGTGAACAGTGCATGACCAGTCTCGTGATCCGTGCATGATAGCCACGTGATCAGTGCATGATCAGTCACCTGATGGGTGTATGATCATTCACGTGACCTGTACATGGTAGCTACATGATCATTGCATGATCAGCCACGTGAGTAGTTAATGATAGCCACGTGATCACTGCATGATCAGTCACGTGATCAGTGCATGATCAGTCATGTGACCAGTACATGGTAGCTGCGTGATCATGGCATGATCAGCCACGTGAGCAGTGCATGATAGCCACGTGATCAGTGCATGATCAGACACGAGATCAGTGCATGATCAGTCACGTGATCAGTGCATGATCAGCCACGTGATCAGTGCATGATCAGGCACGTGATCAGTGTATGTCCAGCCAAGTGATCAGTGCATGATAGCCACGTGATCAGTGCATGATCAGTCACGTGATCAGTGCATGATCAGTTACGTGATCAGTGTATGATCAGCCACGTGATCAGTGCATGATCAGCCACATGATCAGTGCATGTTCAATTACGTGATCAGTGCATGATCAGTCACGTGACCAGTACATGGTAGCTACGTGATCATTGCCTGATCAGCCACGTGATCAGTGCATGATAGCCACGTGATCAGTGCATGATAGCCACGTGATCAGTGCATGATAGCCACGTGATCAGTGCATGATCAGTCATGTGATACGTGTGTGATCAGCCACGTGATCAGTGCATGATATCCACGTGATCAGTGCATGACAGCCACGTGATCAGTGCATGAGAGCCACGTGATCAGTGCATGATCAGTCACGTGATACATGTGTGATCAGCCACGTGATCAGTGCATGATGAGCCACGTGATCAGTGCAGGATCAATTACGTGATCAGTGCATGATCAGTCACGTGACCAGTACATGGTTGCTACGTGATCGTTGCATAATCAGCCACGTGAGCAGTGCATGATAGCCACGTGATCAGTGCATGATCAGTCACGTGATCAGTACATGATCAGACACGTGAACAGTGCATGATCATTTACGTGATCTTGCATGATCAGTCACGTTACCAGTATATGGTTGCTACGTGATCATTCCATGACAGCCACGTGAGCAGTGCATGATAGCCACGTGATGTGTGCATGAGTTACGTGAGCAGAGTATGATCACGTGATCAGTGCATGAGTGCCACGTGATCAGTGCATGATATGTCACATGACAGGTGTGTGATCAGCCACGTGATCAGTGCATGTTCAGCCACGTGATCAGTGCATGATAGCCACGTGATCAGTGCATGATCAGTTACGTGATCAGTGCATGATCAGCCACGTGATCAGTGCATGATCAGACACGTGAACAGTGTATGATCAGCCACGTGATCAGTGCATGATATCCAAGTGATCAGTGCATGATCATCACGTGATCAGTGCATGATCAGCCACGTGATCAGTGCATGCTCAGTCACGTGATCAGTGCATGTAGCTGCGTGATCATGCATGATCAGCCACGTGAGCAGTGCATGATAGCCACGTGATCAGTGCATGATCAGCCACGTGATCAGTGCATGATCAGTCACGTGATCAGTGCATGATCAGACACGGATCAGTGCATGATCAGTCACGTGATCAGTGCATGATCAGCCACGTGATCAGTGCATGATCAGGCACGTGATCAGTGTATGATCAGCCACGTGATCAGTGCATGATAGCCACGTGATCAGTGCATGATCAGTCACGTGATCAGTGCATGATCAGTTACGTGATCAGTGCATGATCAGCCACGTGATCAGTGCATGATCAGCCACGTGATCAGTGCATGATCAATTACGTGATCAGTGCATGATCAGTCACGTGACCAGTGCATGGTAGCACGTGATCATTGCATGATCAGCCACGTGATCAGTGCATGATAGCACGTGATCAGTGCATGATAGCCACGTGATCAGTGCATGATCAGTCACGTGATACGTGCATCAGCCACGTGATCAGTGCATGATAGCCACGTGATCAGTGCATGATCAGCCACGTGATCAGTGCATGATCAGCCACGTGATCAGTGCATGATCAGTCACGTGATCATGCATGATCAGCCACGTGATCAGTGCATGATCAGCCACGTGATCAGTGCATGATCAGTCACGTGATCAGTGCATGATCAGTCACGTGACCAGTACATGGTAGCTACGTGATCATTGCATGATCAGCCACGTGAGCAGTGCATGATAGCCACGTGATCAGTGCATGATCAGTCACGTGATCAGTGCATGATCAGTCACGTGATCAGTGCATGATCAGCCACGTGATCAGTGCATGATCAGTCACGTGATCAGTGTATGGTTGCCACGTGATCAGTGCATGATCAGCCACGTGATCAGTGCATGATAGTCACGTGATCAGTGCATGAGTTACGTGATCAGTGTATGATCAGCCACGTGATCAGTGCATGAGAGCCACGTGATCAGTGCATGATATGTCACGTGACAGTGCATGATCAGCCACGTGATCAGTGCATGATCAGCCACGTGATCAGTGCATGATAGCCACGTGATCAGTGCATGATCAGCCACGTGATCAGTGCATGATCAGCCACGTGATCAGTGCATGATCAGTCATGTGATACAGTGTGTGATCAGCCACATGATCAGTGCATGATATCCACGTGATCAGTGCATGACAGCCACGTGATCAGTGCATGAGAGCCACGGATCAGTGCATGATCAGTCACGTGATACATGTGTGATCAGCCACGTGATCAGTGCATGATGAGCCACGTGATCAGTGCAGGATCAATTACGTGATCAGTGCATGATCAGTCACGTGACCAGTACATGGTTGCTACGTGATCGTTGCATGATCAGCCACGTGAGCAGAGCATGATAGCCACGTGGTCAGTGCATGATCAGTCACGTGATCAGTACATGATCAGTCACGTGAACAGTGCATGATCATTTACGTGATCTTTGCATGATCAGTCACGTTACCAGAATATGGTTGCTACGTGATCATTCCATGACGAGCCACGTGAGCAGTGCATGATAGCCACGTGATGTGTGCATGAGTTACGTGAGCAGAGTATGATCAGCCACGTGATCAGTGCATGAGTGCCACGTGATCAGTGCATGATATGTCACGTGACAGGTGTGTGATCAGCCACGTGAACAGTGCATGTTCAGCCACGTGATCAGTGCATGATCAGTTACGTGATCAGTGCATGATCAGCCACGTGATCAGTGCATGGTCAGACACGTGAACAGTGTATGATCAGCCACGTGATCAGTGCATGATATCCAAGTGATCAGTGCATGATCATCACGTGATCAGTGTATGATCAGCCACGTGAACAGTGCATGCTCAGTCACGTGATCTGGGCCTGCTGAGCTGCGTGATTACTGTCTGCTCATCTGCTTGACAATTGCCAGCTGAGCTGCACGATTCCTGCCTGTCATCTGCTTGACAATTGCCAGCTGTGCTGCGTAATTCCTGCCTGCTCAGCTGCTTGATTATTGCCAGCTGAGCAGCATGATTCCTCACACCTGAGTTCCATGATTATTGCCTGCTGACTGTTTGATTCGTGCCTACTCAGCTCTTTGTTTATTGCCTCCAGAGGCACATGATCAGTGTATGATAGCAAACATGATCAGCGCATGATCAGTCACATGATCAGCGCATTAAGTCACGTGATCACTACATGATAGTCATGTGATCAGTCCATGCTCAGTCACGGTATCAGTGCATGATCAGCCACGTGATCAGTGCATGATCTGTCACAAGATTAGTGTATGATCATCCACGTGATCAGTGCACGGGCAGTCATGTGATCAGTGCATGATATAGACGTGAACAGTGCATGATCAGTCTCGTGATCAGTGCATGATAGCCACGTGATCAGTGCATGATCAGTCACCTGATGGGTGTATGATCAGTCACGTGACCAGTACATGGTAGCTACATGATCATTGCATGATCAGCCACGTGATAGTGCATGATAGCCACGTGATCACTGCATGATCAGTCACGTGATCAGTGCATGATCAGTCATGTGACCAGTACATGGTAGCTGCGTGATCATGGCATGATCAGCCACGTGAGCAGTGCATGATAGCCACGTGATCAGTGCATGAACAGACACGAGATCAGTGCATGATCAGTCACGTGATCAGTGCATGATCAGGCACGTGATCAGTGCATGATCAGCCACGTGATCAGTGCATGATAGCCACGTGATCAGTGCATGATCAGTCACGTGATCAGTGCATGATCAGTTATGTGATCAGTGTATGATCAGCCACGTGATCAGTGCATGATCAGCCACGTGATCAGTGCATGATCAATTACGTGATCAGTGCATGATCAGTCACGTGACCAGTACATGGTAGCTACGTGATCATTGCATGATCAGCCACGTGATCAGTGCATGATAGCCACGTGATCAGTGCATGATAGCCACGTGATCAGTGCATGATCAGTCATGTGATACGTGTGTGATCAGCCACGTGATCAGTGCATGATATCCACGTGATCAGTGCATGACAGCCACGTGATCAGTGCATGAGAGCCACGGGACCAGTGCATGATCAGTCACGTGATACATGTGTGATCAGCCACGAGATCAGTGCATGATCAGTCACGTGATCAGTGCATGATCAGCCACGTGGTCAGTGCATGATCAGTCACGTGATCAGTACATGATCAGTCACGTGAACAGTGCATGATCATTTACGTGATCTTTGCATGATCAGTCACGTTACCAGTATATGGTTGCTACGTGATCATTCCATGACGAGCCACGTGAGCAGTGCATGATAGCCACGTGATGTGTGCATGAGTTACGTGAGCAGAGTATGATCAGCCACGTGATCAGTGCATGAGTGCCACGTGATCAGTGCATGATATGTCACGTGACAGGTGTGTGATCAGCCACGTGAACAGTGCATGTTCAGCCACGTGATCAGTGCATGATAGCCACGTGATCAGTGCATGATCAGTTACGTGAGCAGTGTATGATCAGCCACGTGATCAGTGCATGGTCAGACATGTGAACAGTGTATGATCAGCCACGTGATCAGTGCATGATATCCAAGTGATCAGTGCATGATCATCACGTGATCAGTGTATGATCAGCCACGTGAACAGTGCATGCTCAGTCACGTGATCTGGGCCTGCTGAGCTGCGTGATTACTGTCTGCTCATCTGCTTGACAATTGCCAGCTGAGCTGCACGATTCCTGCCTGTCATCTGCTTGACAATTGCCAGCTGTGCTGCATAATTCCTGCCTGCTCAGCTGCTTGATTATTGCCAGCTGAGCAGCATGATTCCTCACACCTGAGTTCCATGATTATTGCCTGCTGACTGTTTGATTCGTGCCTACTCAGCTCTTTGTTTATTGCCTCCAGAGGCACATGATCAGTGTATGATAGCAAACATGATCAGCGCATGATCAGTCACATGATCAGCGCCATTAAGTCACGTGATCACTACATGATAGTCATGTGATCAGTCCATTCTCAGTCACGGTATCAGTGCATGATCAGCCACGTGATCAGTGCATGATCTGTCACAAGATTAGTGTATGATCATCCACGTGATCAGTGCATGGGCAGTCATGTGATCAGTGCATGATATAGACGTGAACAGTGCATGATCAGTCTCGTGATCAGTGCATGATAGCCACGTGATCAGTGCATGATCAGTCACCTGATGGGTGTATGATCATTCACGTGACCTGTACATGGTAGCTACATGATCATTGCATGATCAGCCACGTGAGTAGTTCATGATAGCCACGTGATCACTGCATGATCAGTCACGTGATCAGTGCATGATCAGTCATGTGACCAGTACATGGTAGCTGCGTGATCATGGCATGATCAGCCACGTGAGCAGTGCATGATAGCCACGTGATCAGTGCATGATCAGACACGTGATCAGTGCATGATCAGTCACGTGATCAGTGCATGATCAGCCACGTGATCAGTGCATGACCAGGCACGTGATCAGTGTATGTCAGCCAAGTGATCAGTGCATGATAGCCACGTGATCAGTGCATGATCAGTCACGTGATCAGTGCATGATCAGTTATGTGATCAGTGTATGATCAGCCACGTGATCAGTGCATGATCAGCCACATGATCAGTGCATGATCAATTACGTGATCAGTGCATGATCAGTCACGTGACCAGTACATGGTAGCTACGTGATCATTGCCTGATCAGCCACGTGATCAGTGCATGATAGCCACGTGATCAGTGCATGATAGCCACGTGATCAGTGCATGATCAGTCATGTGATACGTGTGTGATCAGCCACATGATCAGTGCATGATATCCACGTGATCAGTGCATGACAGCCACGTGATCAGTGCATGAGAGCCACGTGATCAGTGCATGATCAGTCACGTGATACATGTGTGATCAGCCACGTGATCAGTGCATGATGAGCCACGTGATCAGTGCAGGATCAATTACGTGATCAGTGCATGATCAGTCACGTGACCAGTACATGGTTGCTACGTGATCGTTGCATGATCAGCCACGTGAGCAGTGCATGATAGCCACGTGATCAGTGCATGATCAGTCACGTGATCAGTACATGATCAGTCACGTGATCAGTGCATGATCATTTACGTGATCAGTGCATGATCAGTCACGTGACCAGTATATGGTTGCTACGTGATCATTCCATGATCAGCCACGTGAGCAGTGCATGATAGCCACGTGATGTGTGCATGAGTTACGTGAGCAGAGTATGATCAGCCACGTGATCAGTGCATGAGTGCCACGTGATCAGTGCATGATATGTCACGTGACAGGTGTGTGATCAGCCACGTGAACAGTGCATGTTCAGCCACGTGATCAGTGCATGATAGCCACGTGATCAGTGCATGATCAGTTACGTGATCAGTGTATGATCAGCCACGTGATCAGTGCATGATCAGTCACGTGATCAGTGCATGATAGCCACGTGATCAGTGCATGATCAGCCACGTGATCAGTGCATGATAGCCACGTGATCAGTGCATGATCAGCCACGTGATCAGTGCATGATCAGTCACGTGATAGTGCATGATCAGCCACGTGATCAGTGCATGATAGCCACGTGATCAGTGCATGATCAGCCACGTGATCAGTGCATGATATCCACGTGATCAGTGCATGACAGCCACGTGATCAGTGCATGAGAGCCACGTGATCAGTGCATGATCAGTCACGTGATACATGTGTGACCACGTGATCAGTGCATGATGAGCCACGTGATCAGTGCATGATCAATTACGTGATCAGTGCATGATCAGTCACGTGATCAGTACATGAAGCACGTGATCAGTGCATGATCAGCCACGTGATCAGTGCATGATAGCCACGTGATCAGTGCATGATCAGTCACGTGATCAGTGCATGATCAGTCACGTGAACAGTGCATGATCATTCACGTGATCAGTGCATGATCAGTCACGTGACCAGTGCATGATCTACGTGATCATTGCATGACAGCCACGTGATCAGTGCATGATAGCCACGTGATCAGTGCATGAGTTACGTGATCAGTGTATGATCAGCCACGTGATCAGTGCATGATGCCACGTGATCAGTGCATGATAGTCACGTGATCAGTGCATGATCAGCCACGTGATCAGTGCATGATCAGCCACGTGATCAGTGCATGATAGCCACGTGATCAGTGCATGATCAGTCACGTGATCAGTGCATGATCAGCCACGTGATCAGTGCATGATCAGCCACGTGATCAGTGCATGATCAGCCACGTGATCAGTGCATGATAGCCACGTGATCAGTGCATGATCAGCCACGTGATCAGTGCATGATCAGCCACGTGATCAGTGCATGATCAGTCACGTGATCAGTGCATGATCAGCCACGTGATCAGTGCATGATCAGCCACGTGATCAGTGCATGATCAGTCACGTGATCAGTGCATGATCAGTCACGTGATCAGTGCATGATCAGCCACGTGATCAGTGCATGATCAGCCACGTGATCAGTGCATGATCAATCACGTGATCAGTGCATGATCAGTCACGTGACCAGTACATGGTAGCTACGTGATCATTGCCTGATAAGCCACGTGATCAGTGCATGATAGCCACGTGATCAGTGCATGATAGCCACGTGATCAGTGCATGATCAGTCATGTGATACGTGTGTGATCAGCCACGTGATCAGTGCATGATATCCACGTGATCAGTGCATGACAGCCACGTGATCAGTGCATGAGAGCCACGGGATCAGTGCATGATCAGTCACGTGATACATGTGTGATCAGCCACGTGATCAGTGCATGATGAGCCACGTGATCAGTGCAGGATCAATTACGTGATCAGTGCATGATCAGTCACGTGACCAGTACATGGTTGCTACGTGATCGTTGCATGATCAGCCACGTGAGCAGAGCATGATAGCCACGTGATCAGTGCATGATCAGTCACGTGATCAGTACATGATCAGTCACGTGAACAGTGCATGATCATTTACGTGATCTTTGCATGATCAGTCACGTTACCAGTATATGGTTGCTCGTGATCATTCCATGACGAGCCACGTGAGCAGTGCATGATAGCCACGTGATGTGTGCATGAGTTACGTGAGCAGAGTATGATCAGCCACGTGATCAGTGCATGAGTGCCACGTGATCAGTGCATGATATGTCACGTGACAGGTGTGTGATCAGCCACGTGAACAGTGCATGTTCAGCCACGTGATCAGTGCATGATAGCCACGTGATCAGTGCATGATCAGTTACGTGAGCAGTGTATGATCAGCCACGTGATCAGTGCATGGTCAGACACGTGAACAGTGTATGATCAGCCACGTGATCAGTGCATGATATCCAAGTGATCAGTGCATGATCATCACGTGATCAGTGTATGATCAGCCACGTGAACAGTGCATGCTCAGTCACGTGATCTGGGCCTGCTGAGCTGCGTGATTACTGTCTGCTCATCTGCTTGACAATTGCCAGCTGAGCTGCACGATTCCTGCCTGTCATCTGCTTGACAATTGCCAGCTGTGCTGCGTAATTCCTGCCTGTTCAGCTGCTTGATTATTGCCAGCTGAGCAGCATGATTCCTCACACCTGAGTTCCATGATTATTGCCTGCTGACTGTTTGATTCGTGCCTACTCAGCTCTTTGTTTATTGCCTCCAGAGGCACATGATCAGTGTATGATAGCAAACATGATCAGCGCATGATCAGTCACATGATCAGCGCCATTAAGTCACGTGATCACTACATGATAGTCATGTGATCAGTCCATGCTCAGTCACGGTATCAGTGCATGATCAGCCACGTGATCAGTGCATGATCTGTCACAAGATTAGTGTATGATCATCCACGTGATCAGTGCATGGGCAGTCATGTGATCAGTGCATGATATAGACGTGAACAGTGCATGATCAGTCTCGTGATCAGTGCATGATAGCCACGTGATCAGTGCATGATCAGTCACCTGATGGGTGTATGATCATTCACGTGACCTGTACATGGTAGCTACATGATCATTGCATGATCAGCCACGTGAGTAGTTCATGATAGCCACGTGATCACTGCATGATCAGTCACGTGATCAGTGCATGATCAGTCATGTGACCAGTACATGGTAGCTGCGTGATCATGGCATGATCAGCCACGTGAGCAGTGCATGATAGCCACGTGATCAGTGCATGATCAGACACGAGATCAGTGCATGATCAGTCACGTGATCAGTGCATGATCAGCCACGTGATCAGTGCATGACCAGGCACGTGATCAGTGTATGATCAGCCACGTGATCAGTGCATGATAGCCACGTGATCAGTGCATGATCAGTCACGTGATCAGTGCATGATCAGTCATGTGATCAGTGCATGATCAGCCACGTGATCAGTGCATGATCAGCCACATGATCAGTGCATGATCAATTACGTGATCAGTGCATGATCAGTCACGTGACCAGTGCATGGTAGCTACGTGATCATTGCTGATCAGCCACGATCAGTGCATGATAGCCACGTGATCAGTGCATGATCAGCCACGTGATCAGTGCATGATCAGTCATGTGATACGTGTGTGATCAGCCACGTGATCAGTGCATGATAGCCACGTGATCAGTGCATGATCAGCCACGTGATCAGTGCATGATAGCCACGTGATCAGTGCATGATCAGTCACGTGATCATGTGTGATCAGCCACGTGATCAGTGCATGATAGCCACGTGATCAGTGCATGATCAATTACGTGCTCAGTGCATGATCAGTCATGTGATACGTGTGTGATCAGCCACATGATCAGTGCATGATATCCACGTGATCAGTGCATGACAGCCACGTGATCAGTGCATGAGAGCCACGTGATCAGTGCATGATCAGTCACGAGATACATGTGTGATCAGCCACGTGATCAGTGCATGATGAGCCACGTGATCAGTGCAGGATCAATTACGTGATCAGTGCATGATCAGTCACGTGACCAGTACATGGTTGCTACGTGATCGTTGCATGATCAGCCACGTGAGCAGAGCATGATAGCCACGTGATCAGTGCATGATCAGTCACGTGATCAGTACATGATCATTCACGTGAACAGTGCATGATCATTTACGTGATCTTTGCATGATCAGTCACGTGACCAGTATATGGTTGCTACGTGATCATTCCATGACGAGCCACGTGAGCAGTGCATGATAGCCACGTGATGTGTGCATGAGTTACGTGAGCAGAGTATGATCAGCCACGTGATCAGTGCATGAGTGCCACGTGATCAGTGCATGATATGTCACGTGACAGGTGTGTGATCAGCCACGTGAACAGTGCATGTTCAGCCACGTGATCAGTGCATGATAGCCACGTGATCAGTGCATGATCAGTTACGTGAGCAGTGTATGATCAGCCACGTGATCAGTGCATGGTCAGACACGTGAACAGTGTATGATCAGCCACGTGATCAGTGCATGATATCCAAGTGATCAGTGCATGATCATCACGTGATCAGTGTATGATCAGCCACGTGAACAGTGCATGCTCAGTCACGTGATCTGGGCCTGCTGAGCTGCGTGATTACTGTCTGCTCATCTGCTTGACAATTGCCAGCTGAGCTGCACGATTCCTGCCTGTCATCTGCTTGACAATTGCCAGCTGTGCTGCGTAATTCCTGCCTGCTCAGCTGCTTGATTATTGCCAGCTGAGCAGCATGATTCCTCACACCTGAGTTCCATGATTATTGCCTGCTGACTGTTTGATTCGTGCCTACTCAGCTCTTTGTTTATTGCCTCCAGAGGCACATGATCAGTGTATGATAGCAAACATGATCAGCGCATGATCAGTCACATGATCAGCGCCATTAAGTCACGTGATCACTACATGATAGTCATGTGATCAGTCCATGCTCAGTCACGGTATCAGTGCATGATCAGCCACGTGATCAGTGCATGATCTGTCACAAGATTAGTGTATGATCATCCACGTGATCAGTGCACGGGTAGTCATGTGATCAGTGCATGATATAGACGTGAACAGTGCATGATCAGTCTCGTGATCAGTGCATGATAGCCACGTGATCAGTGCATGATCAGTCACCTGATGGGTGTATGATCAGTCACGTGACCTGTACATGGTAGCTACGTGATCATTGCATGATCAGCCACGTGAGTAGTGCATGATAGCCACGTGATCAGTGCATGATCAGTCACGTGATCAGTGCATGATCAGTCATGTGATCAGTGCATGATCAGCCACGTGATCAGTGCATGATCAGCCACGTGATCAGTGCATGATCAGCCACGTGATCAGTGCATGATCAGCCACGTGATCAGTGCATGATCAGTCACGTGATCAGTGCATGATCAGTCACGTGATCAGTGCATGATCAGCCACGTGATCAGTGCATGATAGCCACGTGATCAGTGCATGATCAGTCACGTGATCAGTGCATGATCAGTCACGTGATCAGTGCATGATCAGCTACGTGATCAGTGCATGATCAGCCACGTGATCAGTGCATGATCAGCCACGTGATCAGTGCATGATCAGCCACGTGATCAGTGCATGATCAGTCACGTGATCATGTGTGATCAGCCACGTGATCAGTGCATGATAGCCACGTGATCAGTGCATGATCAGCCACGTGATCAGTGCATGATCAGTCACGTGACCAGTGCATGATCAGCTCGTGATCAGTGCATGATCAGCCACGTGATCAGTGCATGATAGCCACGTGATCAGTGCATGATCAGTCACGTGATCAGTGCATGATCAGTCACGTGATACATGTGTGATCAGCCACGTGATCAGTGCATGATGAGCCACGTGATCAGTGCAGGATCAATTACGTGATCAGTGCATGATCAGTCACGTGACCAGTACATGGTTGCTACGTGATCTTTGCATGATCAGCCACGTGAGCAGTGCATGATAGCCACGTGATCAGTGCATGATCAGTCACGTGATCAGTACATGATCAGTCACGTGAACAGTGCATGATCATTTACGTGATCTTTGCATGATCAGTCACGTTACCAGTATATGGTTGCTACGTGATCATTCCATGACGAGCCACGTGAGCAGTGCATGATAGCCACGTGATGTGTGCATGAGTTACGTGAGCAGAGTATGATCAGCCACGTGATCAGTGCATGAGTGCCACGTGATCAGTGCATGATATGTCACGTGACAGGTGTGTGATCAGCCACGTGAACAGTGCATGTTCAGCCACGTGATCAGTGCATGATAGCCACGTGATCAGTGCATGATCAGTTACGTGAGCAGTGTATGATCAGCCACGTGATCAGTGCATGGTCAGACACGTGAACAGTGTATGATCAGCCACGTGATCAGTGCATGATATCCAAGTGATCAGTGCATGATCATCACGTGATCAGTGTATGATCAGCCACGTGAACAGTGCATGCTCAGTCACGTGATCTGGGCCTGCTGAGCTGCGTGATTACTGTCTGCTCATCTGCTTGACAATTGCCAGCTGAGCTGCACGATTCCTGCCTGTCATCTGCTTGACAATTGCCAGCTGTGCTGCGTAATTCCTGCCTGCTCAGCTGCTTGATTATTGCCAGCTGAGCAGCATGATTCCTCACACCTGTGTTCCATGACTATTGCCTGCTGAATGTTTGATTCGTGCCTACTCAGCTCTTTGTTTATTGCCTCCAGAGGCACATGATCAGTGTATGATAGCAAACATGATCAGCGCATGATCAGTCACATGATCAGCGCCATTAAGTCACGTGATCACTACATGAGAGTCATGTGATCAGTCCATGCTCAGTCACGGTATCAGTGCATGATCAGCCACGTGATCAGTGCATGATCTGTCACAAGATTAGTGTATGATCATCCACGTGATCAGTGCACGGGCAGTCATGTGATCAGTGCATGATATAGACGTGAACAGTGCATGATCAGTCTCGTGATCAGTGCATGATAGCCACGTGATCAGTGCATGATCAGTCACCTGATGGGTGTATGATCATTCACGTGACCTGTACATGGTAGCTACATGATCATTGCATGATCAGCCACGTGAGTAGTTCATGATAGCCACGTGATCACTGCATGATCAGTCACGTGATCAGTGCATGATCAGTCATGTGACCAGTACATGGTAGCTGCGTGATCATGGCATGATCAGCCACGTGAGCAGTGCATGATAGCCACGTGATCAGTGCATGATCAGACACGAGATCAGTGCATGATCAGTCACGTGATCAGTGCATGATCAGCCACGTGATCAGTGCATGATCAGGCACGTGATCAGTGTATGTCAGCCAAGTGATCAGTGCATGATAGCCACGTGATCAGTGCATGATCAGTCACGTGATCAGTGCATGATCAGTTATGTAATCAGTGTATGATCAGCCACGTGATCAGTGCATGATCAGCCACATGATCAGTGCATGATCAATTACGTGATCAGTGCATGATCAGTCACGTGACCAGTACATGGTAGCTACGTGATCATTGCATGATCAGCCACGTGATCAGTGCATGATAGCCACGTGATCAGTGCATGATAGCCACGTGATCAGTGCATGTTCAGTCATGTGATACGTGTGTGATCAGCCACGTGATCAGTGCATGATAGCCACGTGATCAGTGCATGATCAGCCACGTGATCAGTGCATGAGAGCCACGTGATCAGTGCATGATCAGTCACGTGATCATGTGTGATCAGCCACGTGATCAGTGCATGATCAGCCACGTGATCAGTGCATGATCAATTACGTGATCAGTGCATGATCAGTCACGTGATACGTGTGTGATCAGCCACGTGATCAGTGCATGATATCCACGTGATCAGTGCATGACAGCCACGTGATCAGTGCATGAGAGCCACGTGATCAGTGCATGATCAGTCACGTGATACATGTGTGATCAGCCACGTGATCAGTGCATGATGAGCCACGTGATCAGTGCAGGATCAATTACGTGATCAGTGCATGATCAGTCACGTGACCAGTACATGGTTGCTACGTGAACGTTGCATGATCAGCCACGTGAGCAGAGCATGATAGCCACGTGATCAGTGCATGATCAGTCACGTGATCAGTGCATGATCAGTCACGTGAACAGTGCATGATCATTTACGTGATCTTTGCATGATCAGTCACGTGACCAGTATATGGTTGCTACGTGATCATTCCATGACGAGCCACGTGAGCAGTGCATGATAGCCACGAGATGTGTGCATGAGTTACGTGATCAGAGTATGATCAGCCACGTGATCAGTGCATGAGTGCCACGTGATCAGTGCATGATATGTCACGTGACAGGTGTGTGATCAGCCACGTGAACAGTGCATGTTCAGCCACGTGATCAGTGCATGATAGCCACGTGATCAGTGCATGATCAGTTACGTGAGCAGTGTATGATCAGCCACGTGATCAGTGCATGGTCAGACACGTGAACAGTGTATGATCAGCCACGTGATCAGTGCATGATATCCAAGTGATCAGTGCATGATCATCACGTGATCAGTGTATGATCAGCCACGTGAACAGTGCATGCTCAGTCACGTGATCTGGGCCTGCTGAGCTGCGTGATTACTGTCTGCTCATCTGCTTGACAATTGCCAGCTGAGCTGCACGATTCCTGCCTGTCATCTGCTTGACAATTGCCAGCTGTGCTGCGTAATTCCTGCCTGCTCAGCTGCTTGATTATTGCCAGCTGAGCAGCATGATTCCTCACACCTGAGTTCCATGATTATTGCCTGCTGACTGTTTGATTCGTGCCTACTCAGCTCTTTGTTTATTGCCTCCAGAGGCACATGATCAGTGTATGATAGCAAACATGATCAGCGCATGATCAGTCACATGATCAGCGCCATTAAGTCACGTGATCACTACATGATAGTCATGTGATCAGTCCATGCTCAGTCACGGTATCAGTGCATGATCAGCCACGTGATCAGTGCATGATCTGTCACATGATTAGTGTATGATCATCCACGTGATCAGTGCATGGGCAGTCATGTGATCAGTGCATGATATAGACGTGATCAGTGCATGATCAGTCACGTGATCAGTGCATGATAGCCACGTGATCAGTGCATGATCAGTCACCTGATCAGTGTATGATCATTCACGTGACCAGTACATGGTAGCTACATGATCATTGCATGATCAGCCACGTGATCAGTGCATGATAGCCACGTGATCAGTGCATGATAGCCACGTGATCAGTGCATGATCAGTCATGTGATACGTGTGTGATCAGCCACATGATCAGTGCATGATATCCACGTGATCAGTGCATGACAGCCACGTGATCAGTGCATGAGAGCCACGTGATCAGTGCATGATCAGTCACGTGATACATGTGTGATCAGCCACGTGATCAGTGCATGATGAGCCACGTGATCAGTGCAGGATCAATTACGTGATCAGTGCATGATCAGTCACGTGACCAGTACATGGTTGCTAAGTGATCGTTGCATGATCAGCCACGTGAGCAGAGCATGATAGCCACGTGTTCAGTGCATGATCAGTCACGTGATCAGTACATGATCAGTCACATGAACAGTGCATGATCATTTACGTGATCTTTGCATGATCAGTCACGTTACCAGTATATGGTTGCTACGTGATCATTCCATGACGAGCCACGTGAGCAGTGCATGATAGCCACGTGATGTGTGCATGAGTTACGTGAGCAGAGTATGATCAGCCACGTGATCAGTGCATGAGTGACACGTGATCAGTGCATGATATGTCACGTGACAGGTGTGTGATCAGCCACGTGAACAGTGCATGTTCAGCCACGTGATCAGTGCATGATAGCCACGTGATCAGTGCATGATCAGTTACGTGAGCAGTGTATGATCAGCCACGTGATCAGTGCATGGTCAGACACGTGAACAGTGTATGATCAGCCACGTGATCAGTGCATGATATCCAAGTGATCAGTGCATGATCATCACGTGATCAGTGTATGATCAGCCACGTGAACAGTGCATGCTCAGTCACGTGATCTGGGCCTGCTGAGCTGCGTGATTACTGTCTGCTCATCTGCTTGACAATTGCCAGCTGAGCTGCACGATTCCTGCCTGCTCAGCTGCTTGATTATTGCCAGCTGAGCAGCATGATTCCTCACACCTGAGTTCCATGATTATTGCCTGCTGACTGTTTGATTCGTGCCTACTCAGCTCTTTGTTTATTGCCTCCAGAGGCACATGATCAGTGTATGATAGCAAACATGATCAGCGCATGATCAGTCACATGATCAGCGCCATTAAGTCACGTGATCACTACATGATAGTCATGTGATCAGTCCATGCTCAGTCACGGTATCAGTGCATGATCAGCCACGTGATCAGTGCATGATCTGTCACAAGATTAGTGTATGATCATCCACGTGATCAGTGCACGGGCAGTCATGTGATCAGTGCATGATATAGACGTGAACAGTGCATGATCAGTCTCGTGATCAGTGCATGATAGCCACGTGATCAGTGCATGATCAGTCACCTGATGGGTGTATGATCATTCACGTGACCTGTACATGGTAGCTACATGATCATTGCATGATCAGCCACGTGAGTAGTTCATGATAGCCACGTGATCACTGCATGATCAGTCACGTGATCAGTGCATGATCAGTCATGTGACCAGTACATGGTAGCTGCGTGATCATGGCATGATCAGCCACGTGAGCAGTGCATGATAGCCACGTGATCAGTGCATGATCAGACACGAGATCAGTGCATGATCAGTCACGTGATCAGTGCATGATCAGCCACGTGATCAGTGCATGATCAGGCACGTGATCAGTGTATGATCCAGCCACGTGATCAGTGCATGATAGCCACGTGATCAGTGCATGATCAGTCACGTGATCAGTGCATGATCAGTCATGTGATCAGTGCATGATCAGCCACGTGATCAGTGCATGATCAGCCACATGATCAGTGCATGATCAATTACGTGATCAGTGCATGATCAGTCACGTGACCAGTACATGGTAGCTACGTGATCATTGCATGATCAGCCACGTGATCAGTGCATGATAGCCACGTGATCAGTGCATGATCAGCCACGTGATCAGTGCATGATCAGTCATGTGATACGTGTGTGATCAGCCACGTGATCAGTGCATGATATCCACGTGATCAGTGCATGACAGCCACGTGAGCAGTGCATGATAGCCACGTGATGTGTGCATGAGTTACGTGAGCAGAGTATGATCAGCCACGTGATCAGTGCATGAGTGCCACGTGATCAGTGCATGATATGTCACGTGACAGGTGTGTGATCAGCCACGTGAACAGTGCATGTTCAGCCACGTGATCAGTGCATGATAGCCACGTGATCAGTGCATGATCAGTTACGTGAGCAGTGTATGATCAGCCACGTGATCAGTGCATGGTCAGACACGTGAACAGTGTATGATCAGCCACGTGATCAGTGCATGATATCCAAGTGATCAGTGCATGATCATCACGTGATCAGTGTATGATCAGCCACGTGAACAGTGCATGCTCAGTCACGTGATCTGGGCCTGCTGAGCTGCGTGATTACTGTCTGCTCATCTGCTTGACAATTGCCAGCTGAGCTGCACGATTCCTGCCTGTCATCTGCTTGACAATTGCCAGCTGTGCTGCGTAATTCCTGCCTGCTCAGCTGCTTGATTATTGCCAGCTGAGCAGCATGATTCCTCACACCTGAGTTCCATGATTATTGCCTGCTGACTGTTTGATTCGTGCCTACTCAGCTCTTTGTTTATTGCCTCCAGAGGCACATGATCAGTGTATGATAGCAAACATGATCAGCGCATGATCAGTCACATGATCAGCGCCATTAAGTCACGTGATCACTACATGATAGTCATGTGATCAGTCCATGCTCAGTCACGGTATCAGTGCATGATCAGCCACGTGATCAGTGCATGATCTGTCACAAGATTAGTGTATGATCATCCACGTGATCAGTGCACGGGCAGTCATGTGATCAGTGCATGATATAGACGTGATCAGTGCATGATCAGTCTCGTGATCAGTGCATGATAGCCACGTGATCAGTGCATGATCAGTCACCTGATGGGTGTATGATCATTCACGTGACCTGTACATGGTAGCTACATGATCATTGCATGATCAGCCACGTGAGTAGTGCATGATAGCCACGTGATCACTGCATGATCAGTCACGTGATCAGTGCATGATCAGTCATGTGACCAGTACATGGTAGCTGCGTGATCATGGCATGATCAGCCACGTGAGCAGTGCATGATAGCCACGTGATCAGTGCATGATCAGACACGTGATCAGTGCATGATCAGTCACGTGATCAGTGCATGATCAGCCACGTGATCAGTGCATGATCAGTCACGTGATCAGTGCATGATCAGCCACGTGATCAGTGCATGATCAGTCACGTGATCAGTGCATGATCAGACGTGATCAGTGCATGATCAGTCACGTGATCAGTGCATGATCAGCCACGTGATCAGTGCATGATCAGTCACGTGATCAGTGCATGATCAGTCACGTGACCAGTACATGGTAGCTACGTGATCAGTGCATGATCAGCCACGTGATCAGTGCATGATAGCCACGTGATCAGTGCATGATCAGTCACGTGATCAGTGCATGATCAGTCACGTGATCAGTGCATGATAGCTGCGTGATCATGCATGATCAGCCACGTGATCAGTGCATGATAGCCACGTGATCAGTGCATGATCAGTCACGTGATCAGTGCATGATCAGTCACGTGATCAGTGCATGATCAGCCACGTGATCAGTGCATGATCAGTCACGTGATCAGTGCATGATCAGCCACGTGATCAGTGCATGATCAGCCACGTGATCAGTGCATGATCAGCCACGTGATCAGTGCATGATAGCCACGTGATCAGTGCATGATCAGTCACGTGATCAGTGCATGATCAGTTACGTGATCAGTGTATGATCAGCCACGTGATCAGTGCATGATCAGCCACGTGATCAGTGCATGATCAATCACGTGATCAGTGCATGATCAGTCACGTGATCAGTACATGATAGCTACGTGATCAGTGCATGATCAGCCACGTGATCAGTGCATGATCAGCCACGTGATCAGTGCATGATCTGTCACAAGATCAGTGCATGATCATCCACGTGATCAGTGCATGGGCAGTCATGTGATCAGTGCATGATATAGACGTGAACAGTGCATGATCAGTCACGTGATCAGTGCATGATAGCCACGTGATCAGTGCATGATCAGTCACCTGATCAGTGTATGATCATTCACGTGACCAGTACATGGTAGCTACATGATCATTGCATGATCAGCCACGTGATAGTGCATGATAGCCACGTGATCAGTGCATGATCAGTCACGTGATCAGTGCATGATCAGTCATGTGACCAGTGCATGGTAGCTGCGTGATCATGCATGATCAGCCACGTGATCAGTGCATGATAGCCACGTGATCAGTGCATGATCAGTCACGTGATCAGTGCATGATCAGTCACGTGATCAGTGCATGATCAGCCACGTGATCAGTGCATGATCAGCCACGTGATCAGTGCATGATCAGTCACGTGATCAGTGCATGATCAGTCACGTGATCAGTGTATGATCAGCCACGTGATCAGTGCATGATCAGCCACGTGATCAGTGCATGATCAATTACGTGATCAGTGCATGATCAGTCACGTGACCAGTACATGGCAGCTACGTGATCATTGCATGATCAGCCACGTGATCAGTGCATGATAGCCACGTGATCAGTGCATGATAGCCACGTGATCAGTGCATGATCAGTCATGTGATACGTGTGTGATCAGCCACGTGATCAGTGCATGATATCCACGTGATCAGTGCATGACAGCCACGTGATCAGTGCATGAGAGCCACGGATCAGTGCATGATCAGTCACGTGATACATGTGTGATCAGCCACGTGATCAGTGCATGATGAGCCACGTGATCAGTGCAGGATCAATTACGTGATCAGTGCATGATCAGTCACGTGACCAGTACATGGTTGCTACGTGATCGTTGCATGATCAGCCACGTGAGCAGAGCATGATAGCCACGTGGTCAGTGCATGATCAGTCACGTGATCAGTACATGATCAGTCACGTGAACAGTGCATGATCATTTACGTGATCTTTGCATGATCAGTCACGTGACCAGTATATGGTTGCTACGTGATCATTCCATGACGAGCCACGTGAGCAGTGCATGATAGCCACGTGATGTGTGCATGAGTTACGTGAGCAGAGTATGATCAGCCACGTGATCAGTGCATGAGTGCCACGTGATCAGTGCATGATATGTCACGTGACAGGTGTGTGATCAGCCACGTGAACAGTGCATGTTCAGCCACGTGATCAGTGCATGATAGCCACGTGATCAGTGCATGATCAGTTACGTGAGCAGTGTATGATCAGCCACGTGATCAGTGCATGGTCAGACACGTGAACAGTGTATGATCAGCCACGTGATCAGTGCATGATATCCAAGTGATCAGTGCATGATCATCACGTGATCAGTGTATGATCAGCCACGTGAACAGTGCATGCTCAGTCACGTGATCTGGGCCTGCTGAGCTGCGTGATTACTGTCTGCTCATCTGCTTGACAATTGCCAGCTGAGCTGCACGATTCCTGCCTGTCATCTGCTTGACAATTGCCAGCTGTGCTGCGTAATTCCTGCCTGCTCAGCTGCTTGATTATTGCCAGCTGAGCAGCATGATTCCTCACACCTGAGTTCCATGATTATTGCCTGCTGACTGTTTGATTCGTGCCTACTCAGCTCTTTGTTTATTGCCTCCAGAGGCACATGATCAGTGTATGATAGCAAACATGATCAGCGCATGATCAGTCACATGATCAGCGCCATTAAGTCACGTGATCACTACATGATAGTCATGTGATCAGTCCATGCTCAGTCACGGTATCAGTGCATGATCAGCCACGTGATCAGTGCATGATCTGTCACAAGATTAGTGTATGATCATCCACGTGATCAGTGCACGGGCAGTCATGTGATCAGTGCATGATATAGACGTGAACAGTGCATGATCAGTCTCGTGATCAGTGCATGATAGCCACGTGATCAGTGCATGATCAGTCACCTGATGGGTGTATGATCATTCACGTGACCTGTACATGGTAGCTACATGATCATTGCATGATCAGCCACGTGAGTAGTTCATGATAGCCACGTGATCACTGCATGATCAGTCACGTGATCAGTGCATGATCAGTCATGTGACCAGTACATGGTAGCTGCGTGATCATGGCATGATCAGCCACGTGAGCAGTGCATGATAGCCACGTGATCAGTGCATGATCAGACACGAGATCAGTGCATGATCAGTCACGTGATCAGTGCATGATCAGCCACGTGATCAGTGCATGACCAGGCACGTGATCAGTGTATGTCCAGCCAAGTGATCAGTGCATGATAGCCACGTGATCAGTGCATGATCAGTCACGTGATCAGTGCATGATCAGTTATGTGATCAGTGTATGATCAGCCACGTGATCAGTGCATGATCAGCCACATGATCAGTGCATGATCAATTACGTGATCAGTGCATGATCAGTCACGTGACCAGTACATGGTAGCTACGTGATCATTGCCTGATCAGCCACGTGATCAGTGCATGATAGCCACGTGATCAGTGCATGATAGCCACGTGATCAGTGCATGATAGCCACGTGATCAGTGCATGATCAGTCATGTGATACGTGTGTGATCAGCCACGTGATCAGTGCATGATATCCACGTGATCAGTGCATGACAGCCACGTGATCAGTGCATGAGAGCCACGTGATCAGTGCATGATCAGTCACGTGATACATGTGTGATCAGCCACGTGATCAGTGCATGATGAGCCACGTGATCAGTGCATGATCTATTACGTGATCAGTGCATGATCAGTCACGTGACCAGTACATGGTTGCTACGTGATCGTTGCATGATCAGCCACGTGATCAGTGCATGATAGCCACGTGATCAGTGCATGATCAGTCACGTGATCAGTGCATGATCAGTCACGTGAACAGTGCATGATCATTTACGTGATCTTTGCATGATCAGTCACGTTACCAGTATATGGTTGCTACGTGATCATTCCATGACGAGCCACGTGAGCAGTGCATGATAGCCACGTGATGTGTGCATGAGTTACGTGATCAGAGTATGATCAGCCACGTGATCAGTGCATGAGTGCCACGTGATCAGTGCATGATATGTCACGTGACAGGTGTGTGAGCCACGTGATCAGTGCATGATCAGCCACGTGATCAGTGCATGATAGCCACGTGATCAGTGCATGATCAGTTACGTGAGCAGTGTATGATCAGCCACGTGATCAGTGCATGATCAGACACGTGATCAGTGTATGATCAGCCACGTGATCAGTGCATGATATCCACGTGATCAGTGCATGATCATCACGTGATCAGTGCATGATCAGCCACGTGATCAGTGCATGATCAGTCACGTGATCAGTGCATGATAGCTGCGTGATCATGCATGATCAGCCACGTGATCAGTGCATGATAGCCACGTGATCAGTGCATGATCAGCCACGTGATCAGTGCATGATCAGTCACGTGATCAGTGCATGATCAGCCACGTGATCAGTGCATGATCAGTCACGTGATCAGTGCATGATCAGCCACGTGATCAGTGCATGATCAGTCACGTGATCAGTGCATGATCAGCCACGTGATCAGTGCATGATAGCCACGTGATCAGTGCATGATCAGTCACGTGATCAGTGCATGATCAGTCATGTGATCAGTGCATGATCAGCCACGTGATCAGTGCATGATCAGCCACGTGATCAGTGCATGATCAGTCACGTGATCAGTGCATGATCAGTCACGTGACCAGTGCATGGTAGCTACGTGATCATTGCATGATCAGCCACGTGATCAGTGCATGATAGCCACGTGATCAGTGCATGATAGCCACGTGATCAGTGCATGATCAGTCACGTGATAGTGCATGATCAGCCACGTGATCAGTGCATGATAGCCACGTGATCAGTGCATGATCAGCCACGTGATCAGTGCATGATAGCCACGTGATCAGTGCATGATCAGTCACGTGATCATGTGTGATCAGCCACGTGATCAGTGCATGATAGCCACGTGATCAGTGCATGATCAATCACGTGATCAGTGCATGATCAGTCACGTGACCAGTACATGGTAGCTACGTGATCAGTGCATGATCAGCCACGTGAGCAGTGCATGATAGCCACGTGATCAGTGCATGATCAGTCACGTGATCAGTGCATGATCAGTCACGTGATCAGTGCATGATCAGCCACGTGATCAGTGCATGATCAGTCACGTGATCAGTGCATGGTAGCTACGTGATCAGTGCATGATCAGCCACGTGATCAGTGCATGATAGTCACGTGATCAGTGCATGAGTTACGTGATCAGTGTATGATCAGCCACGTGATCAGTGCATGATCCACGTGATCAGTGCATGATAGTCACGTGATCAGTGCATGATCAGCCACGTGATCAGTGCATGATCAGCCACGTGATCAGTGCATGATAGCCACGTGATCAGTGCATGATCAGCCACGTGATCAGTGCATGATCAGCCACGTGATCAGTGCATGATCAGTCACGTGATCAGTGTATGATCAGCCACGTGATCAGTGCATGATATCCACGTGATCAGTGCATGACAGCCACGTGATCAGTGCATGAGAGCCACGTGATCAGTGCATGATCAGTCACGTGATACATGTGTGATCAGCCACGTGATCAGTGCATGATGAGCCACGTGATCAGTGCAGGATCAATTACGTGATCAGTGCATGATCAGTCACGTGACCAGTACATGGTTGCTACGTGATCGTTGCATGATCAGCCACGTGAGCAGAGCATGATAGCCACGTGATCAGTGCATGATCAGTCACGTGATCAGTACATGATCAGTCACGTGAACAGTGCATGATCATTTACGTGATCTTTGCATGATCAGTCACGTTACCAGTATATGGTTGCTACGTGATCATTCCATGACGAGCCACGTGAGCAGTGCATGATAGCCACGTGATGTGTGCATGAGTTACGTGAGCAGAGTATGATCAGCCACGTGATCAGTGCATGAGTGCCACGTGATCAGTGCATGATATGTCACGTGACAGGTGTGTGATCAGCCACGTGATCAGTGCATGTTCAGCCACGTGATCAGTGCATGATCAGTTACGTGAGCAGTGCATGATCAGCCACGTGATCAGTGCATGGTCAGACACGTGAACAGTGTATGATCAGCCACGTGATCAGTGCATGATATCCAAGTGATCAGTGCATGATCATCACGTGATCAGTGTATGATCAGCCACGTGAACAGTGCATGCTCAGTCACGTGATCTGGGCCTGCTGAGCTGCGTGATTACTGTCTGCTCATCTGCTTGACAATTGCCAGCTGAGCTGCACGATTCCTGCCTGTCATCTGCTTGACAATTGCCAGCTGTGCTGCGTAATTCCTGCCTGCTCAGCTGCTTGATTATTGCCAGCTGAGCAGCATGATTCCTCACACCTGAGTTCCATGATTATTGCCTGCTGACTGTTTGATTCGTGCCTACTCAGCTCTTTGTTTATTGCCTCCAGAGGCACATGATCAGTGTATGATAGCAAACATGATCAGCGCATGATCAGTCACATGATCAGCGCCATTAAGTCACGTGATCACTACATGATAGTCATGTGATCAGTCCATGCTCAGTCACGGTATCAGTGCATGATCAGCCACGTGATCAGTGCATGATCTGTCACAAGATTAGTGTATGATCATCCACGTGATCAGTGCACGGGCAGTCATGTGATCAGTGCATGATATAGACGTGAACAGTGCATGATCAGTCTCGTGATCAGTGCATGATAGCCACGTGATCAGTGCATGATCAGTCACCTGATGGGTGTATGATCATTCACGTGACCTGTACATGGTAGCTACATGATCATTGCATGATCAGCCACGTGAGTAGTTCATGATAGCCACGTGATCACTGCATGATCAGTCACGTGATCAGTGCATGATCAGTCATGTGACCAGTACATGGTAGCTGCGTGATCATGGCATGATCAGCCACGTGAGCAGTGCATGATAGCCACGTGATCAGTGCATGATCAGACACGTGATCAGTGCATGATCAGTCACGTGATCAGTGCATGATCAGGCACGTGATCAGTGCATGTCAGCCAAGTGATCAGTGCATGATAGCCACGTGATCAGTGCATGATCAGTCACGTGATCAGTGCATGATCAGTTATGTGATCAGTGTATGATCAGCCACGTGATCAGTGCATGATCAGCCACGTGATCAGTGCATGATCAATTACGTGATCAGTGCATGATCAGTCACGTGACCAGTACATGGTAGCTACGTGATCATGCATGATCAGCCACGTGATCAGTGCATGATAGCCACGTGATCAGTGCATGATAGCCACGTGATCAGTGCATGATCAGTCATGTGATACGTGTGTGATCAGCCACGTGATCAGTGCATGATATCCACGTGATCAGTGCATGACAGCCACGTGATCAGTGCATGAGAGCCACGTGATCAGTGCATGATCAGTCACGTGATACATGTGTGATCAGCCACGTGATCAGTGCATGATCAGCCACGTGATCAGTGCATGATCAATCACGTGATCAGTGCATGATCAGTCACGTGATCAGTACATGATCAGTCACGTGAACAGTGCATGATCATTTACGTGATCTGTGCATGATCAGTCACGTGACCAGTATATGGTTGCTACGTGATCATTCCATGACGAGCCACGTGAGCAGTGCATGATAGCCACGTGATGTGTGCATGAGTTACGTGAGCAGAGTATGATCAGCCACGTGATCAGTGCATGAGTGCCACGTGATCAGTGCATGATATGTCACGTGACAGGTGTGTGATCAGCCACGTGAACAGTGCATGTTCAGCCACGTGATCAGTGCATGATAGCCACGTGATCAGTGCATGATCAGTTACGTGAGCAGTGTATGATCAGCCACGTGATCAGTGCATGGTCAGACACGTGAACAGTGTATGATCAGCCACGTGATCAGTGCATGATATCCAAGTGATCAGTGCATGATCATCACGTGATCAGTGTATGATCAGCCACGTGAACAGTGCATGCTCAGTCACGTGATCTGGGCCTGCTGAGCTGCGTGATTACTGTCTGCTCATCTGCTTGACAATTGCCAGCTGAGCTGCACGATTCCTGCCTGTCATCTGCTTGACAATTGCCAGCTGTGCTGCGTAATTCCTGCCTGCTCAGCTGCTTGATTATTGCCAGCTGAGCAGCATGATTCCTCACACCTGAGTTCCATGATTATTGCCTGCTGACTGTTTGATTCGTGCCTACTCAGCTCTTTGTTTATTGCCTCCAGAGGCACATGATCAGTGTATGATAGCAAACATGATCAGCGCATGATCAGTCACATGATCAGCGCCATTAAGTCACGTGATCACTACATGATAGTCATGTGATCAGTCCATGCTCAGTCACGGTATCAGTGCATGATCAGCCACGTGATCAGTGCATGATCTGTCACAAGATTAGTGTATGATCATCCACGTGATCAGTGCATGGGCAGTCATGTGATCAGTGCATGATATAGACGTGATCAGTGCATGATCAGTCTGTGATCAGTGCATGATAGCCACGTGATCAGTGCATGATCAGTCACCTGATGGGTGTATGATCATTCACGTGACCTGTACATGGTAGCTACATGATCATTGCATGATCAGCCACGTGAGTAGTTCATGATAGCCACGTGATCACTGCATGATCAGTCACGTGATCAGTGCATGATCAGTCATGTGACCAGTACATGGTAGCTGCGTGATCATGGCATGATCAGCCACGTGAGCAGTGCATGATAGCCACGTGATCAGTGCATGATCAGACACGTGATCAGTGCATGATCAGTCACGTGATCAGTGCATGATCAGCCACGTGATCAGTGCATGACCAGGCACGTGATCAGTGTATGTCCAGCCAAGTGATCAGTGCATGATAGCCACGTGATCAGTGCATGATCAGTCACGTGATCAGTGCATGATCAGTTATGTGATCAGTGTATGATCAGCCACGTGATCAGTGCATGATCAGCCACATGATCAGTGCATGATCAATTACGTGATCAGTGCATGATCAGTCACGTGACCAGTACATGGTAGCTACGTGATCATTGCATGATCAGCCACGTGATCAGTGCATGATAGCCACGTGATCAGTGCATGATAGCCACGTGATCAGTGCATGATCAGTCATGTGATACGTGTGTGATCAGCCACGTGATCAGTGCATGATATCCACGTGATCAGTGCATGACAGCCACGTGATCAGTGCATGAGAGCCACGTGATCAGTGCATGATCAGTCACGTGATACATGTGTGATCAGCCACGTGATCAGTGCATGATGAGCCACGTGATCAGTGCATGATCAATTACGTGATCAGTGCATGATCAGTCACGTGACCAGTACATGGTTGCTACGTGATCGTTGCATGATCAGCCACGTGAGCAGTGCATGATAGCCACGTGATCAGTGCATGATCAGTCACGTGATCAGTGCATGATCAGTCACGTGAACAGTGCATGATCATTTACGTGATCTTGCATGATCAGTCACGTGACCAGTATATGGTTGCTACGTGATCATTCCATGACAGCCACGTGAGCAGTGCATGATAGCCACGTGATGTGTGCATGAGTTACGTGAGCAGTGTATGATCAGCCACGTGATCAGTGCATGAGTGCCACGTGATCAGTGCATGATATGTCACGTGACAGGTGTGTGATCAGCCACGTGATCAGTGCATGTTCAGCCACGTGATCAGTGCATGATAGCCACGTGATCAGTGCATGATCAGTTACGTGATCAGTGCATGATCAGCCACGTGATCAGTGCATGATCAGTCACGTGATCAGTGCATGATAGCCACGTGATCAGTGCATGATCAGCCACGTGATCAGTGCATGATCAGCCACGTGATCAGTGCATGATCAGCCACGTGATCAGTGCATGATCAGTCACGTGATAGTGCATGATCAGCCACGTGATCAGTGCATGATATCCACGTGATCAGTGCATGATCAGCCACGTGATCAGTGCATGATAGCCACGTGATCAGTGCATGACAGCCACGTGATCAGTGCATGATAGCCACGTGATCAGTGCATGATCAGTCACGTGATCATGTGTGATCAGCCACGTGATCAGTGCATGATGAGCCACGTGATCAGTGCATGATCAATTACGTGATCAGTGCATGATCAGTCACGTGATCAGTGCATGGTAGCTACGTGATCAGTGCATGATCAGCCACGTGATCAGTGCATGATAGCCACGTGATCAGTGCATGATCAGTCACGTGATCAGTGCATGATCAGTCACGTGATCAGTGCATGATCAGTCACGTGATCAGTGCATGATCAGTCACGTGACCAGTATATGATTGCTACGTGATCAGTGCATGACAGCCACGTGATCAGTGCATGATAGCCACGTGATCAGTGCATGAGTTACGTGATCAGTGTATGATCAGCCACGTGATCAGTGCATGAGTGCCACGTGATCAGTGCATGATAGTCACGTGACAGTGCATGATCAGCCACGTGATCAGTGCATGATCAGCCACGTGATCAGTGCATGATAGCCACGTGATCAGTGCATGATCAGTCACGTGATCAGTGCATGATCAGCCACGTGATCAGTGCATGATCAGACACGTGATCAGTGCATGATCAGCCACGTGATCAGTGCATGATAGCCACGTGATCAGTGCATGATCAGCCACGTGATCAGTGCATGATCAGCCACGTGATCAGTGCATGATCAGTCACGTGATCAGTGTATGATCAGCCACGTGATCAGTGCATGATCAGCCACGTGATCAGTGCATGATCAGTCACGTGATCAGTGCATGATCAGTCACGTGATCAGTGCATGATCAGCCACGTGATCAGTGCATGATCAGCCACGTGATCAGTGCATGATCAGCTACGTGATCAGTGCATGATCAGTCACGTGACCAGTACATTGTTGCTACGTGATCATTGCATGATCAGCCACGTGATCAGTGCATGATAGCCACGTGATCAGTGCATGATAGCCACGTGATCAGTGCATGATCAGTCATGTGATACGTGTGTGATCAGCCACGTGATCAGTGCATGATATCCACGTGATCAGTGCATGACAGCCACGTGATCAGTGCATGAGAGCCACGTGATCAGTGCATGATCAGTCACGTGATACATGTGTGATCAGCCACGTGATCAGTGCATGATGAGCCACGTGATCAGTGCAGGATCAATTACGTGATCAGTGCATGATCAGTCACGTGACCAGTACATGGTTGCTACGTGATCGTTGCATGATCAGCCACGTGAGCAGAGCATGATAGCCACGTGATCAGTGCATGATCAGTCACGTGATCAGTACATGATCAGTCACGTGAACAGTGCATGATCATTTACGTGATCTTGCATGATCAGTCACGTGACCAGTATATGGTTGCTACGTGATCATTCCATGACGAGCCACGTGAGCAGTGCATGATAGCCACGTGATGTGTGCATGAGTTACGTGAGCAGAGTATGATCAGCCACGTGATCAGTGCATGAGTGCCACGTGATCAGTGCATGATATGTCACGTGACAGGTGTGTGATCAGCCACGTGAACAGTGCATGTTCAGCCACGTGATCAGTGCATGATAGCCACGTGATCAGTGCATGATCAGTTACGTGAGCAGTGTATGATCAGCCACGTGATCAGTGCATGGTCAGACACGTGAACAGTGTATGATCAGCCACGTGATCAGTGCATGATATCCAAGTGATCAGTGCATGATCATCACGTGATCAGTGTATGATCAGCCACGTGAACAGTGCATGCTCAGTCACGTGATCTGGGCCTGCTGAGCTGCGTGATTACTGTCTGCTCATCTGCTTGACAATTGCCAGCTGAGCTGCACGATTCCTGCCTGTCATCTGCTTGACAATTGCCAGCTGTGCTGCGTAATTCCTGCCTGCTCAGCTGCTTGATTATTGCCAGCTGAGCAGCATGATTCCTCACACCTGAGTTCCATGATTATTGCCTGCTGACTGTTTGATTCGTGCCTACTCAGCTCTTTGTTTATTGCCTCCAGAGGCACATGATCAGTGTATGATAGCAAACATGATCAGCGCATGATCAGTCACATGATCAGCGCCATTAAGTCACGTGATCACTACATGATAGTCATGTGATCAGTCCATGCTCAGTCACGGTATCAGTGCATGATCAGCCACGTGATCAGTGCATGATCTGTCACAAGATTAGTGTATGATCATCCACGTGATCAGTGCACGGGCAGTCATGTGATCAGTGCATGATATAGACGTGAACAGTGCATGATCAGTCTCGTGATCAGTGCATGATAGCCACGTGATCAGTGCATGATCAGTCACCTGATGGGTGTATGATCATTCACGTGACCTGTACATGGTAGCTACATGATCATTGCATGATCAGCCACGTGAGTAGTTCATGATAGCCACGTGATCACTGCATGATCAGTCACGTGATCAGTGCATGATCAGTCATGTGACCAGTACATGGTAGCTGCGTGATCATGGCATGATCAGCCACGTGAGCAGTGCATGATAGCCACGTGATCAGTGCATGATCAGACACGAGATCAGTGCATGATCAGTCACGTGATCAGTGCATGATCAGCCACGTGATCAGTGCATGACCAGGCACGTGATCAGTGTATGTCAGCCAAGTGATCAGTGCATGATAGCCACGTGATCAGTGCATGATCAGTCACGTGATCAGTGCATGATCAGTTATGTGATCAGTGTATGATCAGCCACGTGATCAGTGCATGATCAGCCACATGATCAGTGCATGATCAATTACGTGATCAGTGCATGATCAGTCACGTGACCAGTACATGGTAGCTACGTGATCATTGCTGATCAGCCACGTGATCAGTGCATGATAGCCACGTGATCAGTGCATGATAGCCACGTGATCAGTGCATGATCAGTCATGTGATCGTGTGTGATCAGCCACGTGATCAGTGCATGATATCCACGTGATCAGTGCATGACAGCCACGTGATCAGTGCATGATAGCCACGTGATCAGTGCATGATCAGTCACGTGATCATGTGTGATCAGCCACGTGATCAGTGCATGATCAGCCACGTGATCAGTGCATGATCAGCCACGTGATCAGTGCATGATCAGTCATGTGATACGTGTGTGATCAGCCACGTGATCAGTGCATGATATCCACGTGATCAGTGCATGACAGCCACGTGATCAGTGCATGAGAGCCACGTGATCAGTGCATGATCAGTCACGTGATACATGTGTGATCAGCCACGTGATCAGTGCATGATGAGCCACGTGATCAGTGCAGGATCAATTACGTGATCAGTGCATGATCAGTCACGTGACCAGTACATGGTTGCTACGTGATCGTTGCATGATCAGCCACGTGAGCAGAGCATGATAGCCACGTGATCAGTGCATGATCAGTCACGTGATCAGTACATGATCAGTCACGTGAACAGTGCATGATCATTTACGTGATCTTTGCATGATCAGTCACGTTACCAGTATATGGTTGCTACGTGATCATTCCATGACGAGCCACGTGAGCAGTGCATGATAGCCACGTGATGTGTGCATGAGTTACGTGAGCAGAGTATGATCAGCCACGTGATCAGTGCATGAGTGCCACGTGATCAGTGCATGATATGTCACGTGACAGGTGTGTGATCAGCCACGTGAACAGTGCATGTTCAGCCACGTGATCAGTGCATGATAGCCACGTGATCAGTGCATGATCAGTTACGTGAGCAGTGTATGATCAGCCACGTGATCAGTGCATGGTCAGACACGTGAACAGTGTATGATCAGCCACGTGATCAGTGCATGATATCCAAGTGATCAGTGCATGATCATCACGTGATCAGTGTATGATCAGCCACGTGAACAGTGCATGCTCAGTCACGTGATCTGGGCCTGCTGAGCTGCGTGATTACTGTCTGCTCATCTGCTTGACAATTGCCAGCTGAGCTGCACGATTCCTGCCTGTCATCTGCTTGACAATTGCCAGCTGTGCTGCGTAATTCCTGCCTGCTCAGCTGCTTGATTATTGCCAGCTGAGCAGCATGATTCCTCACACCTGAGTTCCATGATTATTGCCTGCTGACTGTTTGATTCGTGCCTACTCAGCTCTTTGTTTATTGCCTCCAGAGGCACATGATCAGTGTATGATAGCAAACATGATCAGCGCATGATCAGTCACATGATCAGCGCCATTAAGTCACGTGATCACTACATGATAGTCATGTGATCAGTCCATGCTCAGTCACGGTATCAGTGCATGATCAGCCACGTGATCAGTGCATGATCTGTCACAAGATTAGTGTATGATCATCCACGTGATCAGTGCATGGGCAGTCATGTGATCAGTGCATGATATAGACGTGAACAGTGCATGATCAGTCTCGTGATCAGTGCATGATAGCCACGTGATCAGTGCATGATCAGTCACCTGATGGGTGTATGATCATTCACGTGACCTGTACATGGTAGCTACATGATCATTGCATGATCAGCCACGTGAGTAGTGCATGATAGCCACGTGATCAGTGCATGATCAGTCACGTGATCAGTGCATGATCAGTCATGTGATCAGTGCATGATCAGCCACGTGATCAGTGCATGATCAGCCACGTGATCAGTGCATGATCAGCCACGTGATCAGTGCATGATCAGCCACGTGATCAGTGCATGATCAGTCACGTGATCAGTGCATGATCAGTCACGTGATCAGTGCATGATCAGCCACGTGATCAGTGCATGATAGCCACGTGATCAGTGCATGATCAGCCACGTGATCAGTGCATGATCAGTCACGTGATCAGTGCATGATAGCTACGTGATCAGTGCATGATCAGCCACGTGATCAGTGCATGATCAGCCACGTGATCAGTGCATGATCAGCCACGTGATCAGTGCATGATCAGTCACGTGATCATGTGTGATCAGCCACGTGATCAGTGCATGATAGCCACGTGATCAGTGCATGATCAGCCACGTGATCAGTGCATGATCAGTCACGTGATCAGTGCATGATAGCCACGTGATCAGTGCATGATCAGCCACGTGATCAGTGCATGATAGCCACGTGATCAGTGCATGATCAGTCACGTGATCAGTGCATGATCAGTCACGTGATACATGTGTGATCAGCCACGTGATCAGTGCATGATGAGCCACGTGATCAGTGCAGGATCAATTACGTGATCAGTGCATGATCAGTCACGTGACCAGTACATGGTTGCTACGTGATCGTTGCATGATCAGCCACGTGAGCAGAGCATGATAGCCACGTGGTCAGTGCATGATCAGTCACGTGATCAGTACATGATCAGTCACGTGAACAGTGCATGATCATTTACGTGATCTTTGCATGATCAGTCACG
Source organism: Bos javanicus (assembly GCF_032452875.1). NCBI lineage: Eukaryota > Metazoa > Chordata > Mammalia > Artiodactyla > Bovidae > Bos > Bos javanicus. The sequence continues at coordinate 62,073 of NW_026893808.1, forward strand.
TTACCAGTATATGGTTGCTACGTGATCATTCCATGACGAGCCACGTGAGCAGTGCATGATAGCCACGTGATGTGTGCATGAGTTACGTGAGCAGAGTATGATCAGCCACGTGATCAGTGCATGAGTGCCACGTGATCAGTGCATGATATGTCACGTGACAGGTGTGTGATCAGCCACGTGAACAGTGCATGTTCAGCCACGTGATCAGTGCATGATAGCCACGTGATCAGTGCATGATCAGTTACGTGAGCAGTGTATGATCAGCCACGTGATCAGTGCATGGTCAGACACGTGAACAGTGTATGATCAGCCACGTGATCAGTGCATGATATCCAAGTGATCAGTGCATGATCATCACGTGATCAGTGTATGATCAGCCACGTGAACAGTGCATGCTCAGTCACGTGATCTGGGCCTGCTGAGCTGCGTGATTACTGTCTGCTCATCTGCTTGACAATTGCCAGCTGAGCTGCACGATTCCTGCCTGTCATCTGCTTGACAATTGCCAGCTGTGCTGCATAATTCCTGCCTGCTCAGCTGCTTGATTATTGCCAGCTGAGCAGCATGATTCCTCACACCTGAGTTCCATGATTATTGCCTGCTGACTGTTTGATTCGTGCCTACTCAGCTCTTTGTTTATTGCCTCCAGAGGCACATGATCAGTGTATGATAGCAAACATGATCAGCGCATGATCAGTCACATGATCAGCGCCATTAAGTCACGTGATCACTACATGATAGTCATGTGATCAGTCCATGCTCAGTCACGGTATCAGTGCATGATCAGCCACGTGATCAGTGCATGATCTGTCACAAGATTAGTGTATGATCATCCACGTGATCAGTGCACGGGCAGTCATGTGATCAGTGCATGATATAGACGTGAACAGTGCATGATCAGTCTCGTGATCAGTGCATGATAGCCACGTGATCAGTGCATGATCAGTCACCTGATGGGTGTATGATCATTCACGTGACCTGTACATGGTAGCTACATGATCATTGCATGATCAGCCACGTGAGTAGTTCATGATAGCCACGTGATCACTGCATGATCAGTCACGTGATCAGTGCATGATCAGTCATGTGACCAGTACATGGTAGCTGCGTGATCATGGCATGATCAGCCACGTGAGCAGTGCATGATAGCCACGTGATCAGTGCATGATCAGACACGAGATCAGTGCATGATCAGTCACGTGATCAGTGCATGATCAGCCACGTGATCAGTGCATGACCAGGCACGTGATCAGTGTATGTCAGCCAAGTGATCAGTGCATGATAGCCACGTGATCAGTGCATGATCAGTCACGTGATCAGTGCATGATCAGTTATGTGATCAGTGTATGATCAGCCACGTGATCAGTGCATGATCAGCCACATGATCAGTGCATGATCAATTACGTGATCAGTGCATGATCAGTCACGTGACCAGTACATGGTAGCTACGTGATCATTGCATGATCAGCCACGTGATCAGTGCATGATAGCCACGTGATCAGTGCATGATAGCCACGTGATCAGTGCATGATCAGTCATGTGATACGTGTGTGATCAGCCACGTGATCAGTGCATGATAGCCACGTGATCAGTGCATGACAGCCACGTGATCAGTGCATGAGAGCCACGTGATCAGTGCATGATCAGTCACGTGATCATGTGTGATCAGCCACGTGATCAGTGCATGATCAGCCACGTGATCAGTGCATGATCAGCCACGTGATCAGTGCATGATCAGTCATGTGATACGTGTGTGATCAGCCACGTGATCAGTGCATGATATCCACGTGATCAGTGCATGACAGCCACGTGATCAGTGCATGAGAGCCACGTGATCAGTGCATGATCAGTCACGTGATACATGTGTGATCAGCCACGTGATCAGTGCATGATGAGCCACGTGATCAGTGCAGGATCAATTACGTGATCAGTGCATGATCAGTCACGTGACCAGTACATGGTTGCTACGTGATCGTTGCATGATCAGCCACGTGAGCAGAGCATGATAGCCACGTGATCAGTGCATGATCAGTCACGTGATCAGTACATGATCAGTCACGTGAACAGTGCATGATCATTTACGTGATCAGTGCATGATCAGTCACGTGACCAGTATATGGTTGCTACGTGATCATTCCATGACGAGCCACGTGAGCAGTGCATGATAGCCACGTGATGTGTGCATGAGTTACGTGAGCAGAGTATGATCAGCCACGTGATCAGTGCATGAGTGCCACGTGATCAGTGCATGATATGTCACGTGACAGGTGTGTGATCAGCCACGTGAACAGTGCATGTTCAGCCACGTGATCAGTGCATGATAGCCACGTGATCAGTGCATGATCAGTTACGTGAGCAGTGTATGATCAGCCACGTGATCAGTGCATGGTCAGACACGTGAACAGTGTATGATCAGCCACGTGATCAGTGCATGATATCCAAGTGATCAGTGCATGATCATCACGTGATCAGTGTATGATCAGCCACGTGAACAGTGCATGCTCAGTCACGTGATCTGGGCCTGCTGAGCTGCGTGATTACTGTCTGCTCATCTGCTTGACAATTGCCAGCTGAGCTGCACGATTCCTGCCTGTCATCTGCTTGACAATTGCCAGCTGTGCTGCGTAATTCCTGCCTGCTCAGCTGCTTGATTATTGCCAGCTGAGCAGCATGATTCCTCACACCTGAGTTCCATGATTATTGCCTGCTGACTGTTTGATTCGTGCCTACTCAGCTCTTTGTTTATTGCCTCCAGAGGCACATGATCAGTGTATGATAGCAAACATGATCAGCGCATGATCAGTCACATGATCAGCGCCATTAAGTCACGTGATCACTACATGATAGTCATGTGATCAGTCCATGCTCAGTCACGGTATCAGTGCATGATCAGCCACGTGATCAGTGCATGATCTGTCACATGATTAGTGTATGATCATCCACGTGATCAGTGCATGGGCAGTCATGTGATCAGTGCATGATATAGACGTGATCAGTGCATGATCAGTCACGTGATCAGTGCATGATAGCCACGTGATCAGTGCATGATCAGTCACCTGATGGGTGTATGATCATTCACGTGACCTGTACATGGTAGCTACATGATCATTGCATGATCAGCCACGTGATCAGTGCATGATAGCCACGTGATCAGTGCATGATCAGCCACGTGATCAGTGCATGATCAGTCATGTGATACGTGTGTGATCAGCCACGTGATCAGTGCATGATATCCACGTGATCAGTGCATGACAGCCACGTGATCAGTGCATGATAGCCACGTGATCAGTGCATGATCAGTCACGTGATACATGTGTGATCAGCCACGTGATCAGTGCATGATGAGCCACGTGATCAGTGCAGGATCAATTACGTGATCAGTGCATGATCAGTCACGTGACCAGTACATGGTTGCTACGTGATCGTTGCATGATCAGCCACGTGAGCAGAGCATGATAGCCACGTGATCAGTGCATGATCAGTCACGTGATCAGTACATGATCAGTCACGTGAACAGTGCATGATCATTTACGTGATCTTTGCATGATCAGTCACGTGACCAGTATATGGTAGCTACGTGATCATTCCATGACGAGCCACGTGAGCAGTGCATGATAGCCACGTGATGTGTGCATGAGTTACGTGAGCAGAGTATGATCAGCCACGTGATCAGTGCATGAGTGCCACGTGATCAGTGCATGATATGTCACGTGACAGGTGTGTGATCAGCCACGTGAACAGTGCATGTTCAGCCACGTGATCAGTGCATGATAGCCACGTGATCAGTGCATGATCAGTTACGTGAGCAGTGTATGATCAGCCACGTGATCAGTGCATGGTCAGACACGTGAACAGTGTATGATCAGCCACGTGATCAGTGCATGATATCCAAGTGATCAGTGCATGATCATCACGTGATCAGTGTATGATCAGCCACGTGAACAGTGCATGCTCAGTCACGTGATCTGGGCCTGCTGAGCTGCGTGATTACTGTCTGCTCATCTGCTTGACAATTGCCAGCTGAGCTGCACGATTCCTGCCTGCTCAGCTGCTTGATTATTGCCAGCTGAGCAGCATGATTCCTCACACCTGAGTTCCATGATTATTGCCTGCTGACTGTTTGATTCGTGCCTACTCAGCTCTTTGTTTATTGCCTCCAGAGGCACATGATCAGTGTATGATAGCAAACATGATCAGCGCATGATCAGTCACATGATCAGCGCCATTAAGTCACGTGATCACTACATGATAGTCATGTGATCAGTCCATGCTCAGTCACGGTATCAGTGCATGATCAGCCACGTGATCAGTGCATGATCTGTCACAAGATTAGTGTATGATCATCCACGTGATCAGTGCATGGGCAGTCATGTGATCAGTGCATGATATAGACGTGATCAGTGCATGATCAGTCTCGTGATCAGTGCATGATAGCCACGTGATCAGTGCATGATCAGTCACCTGATGGGTGTATGATCATTCACGTGACCTGTACATGGTAGCTACATGATCATTGCATGATCAGCCACGTGAGTAGTGCATGATAGCCACGTGATCACTGCATGATCAGTCACGTGATCAGTGCATGATCAGTCATGTGACCAGTACATGGTAGCTGCGTGATCATGGCATGATCAGCCACGTGAGCAGTGCATGATAGCCACGTGATCAGTGCATGATCAGACACGTGATCAGTGCATGATCAGTCACGTGATCAGTGCATGATCAGCCACGTGATCAGTGCATGATCAGGCACGTGATCAGTGTATGTCAGCCACGTGATCAGTGCATGATAGCCACGTGATCAGTGCATGATCAGTCACGTGATCAGTGCATGATCAGTCACGTGATCAGTGCATGATCAGCCACGTGATCAGTGCATGATCAGCCACGTGATCAGTGCATGATCAATTACGTGATCAGTGCATGATCAGTCACGTGACCAGTACATGGTAGCTACGTGATCATTGCATGATCAGCCACGTGATCAGTGCATGATAGCCACGTGATCAGTGCATGATCAGTCACGTGATCAGTGCATGATCAGTCACGTGATACGTGTGTGATCAGCCACGTGATCAGTGCATGATATCCACGTGATCAGTGCATGACAGCCACGTGATCAGTGCATGATAGCCACGTGATGTGTGCATGAGTTACGTGAGCAGAGTATGATCAGCCACGTGATCAGTGCATGAGTGCCACGTGATCAGTGCATGATATGTCACGTGACAGGTGTGTGATCAGCCACGTGAACAGTGCATGTTCAGCCACGTGATCAGTGCATGATAGCCACGTGATCAGTGCATGATCAGTTACGTGAGCAGTGTATGATCAGCCACGTGATCAGTGCATGGTCAGACACGTGAACAGTGTATGATCAGCCACGTGATCAGTGCATGATATCCAAGTGATCAGTGCATGATCATCACGTGATCAGTGTATGATCAGCCACGTGAACAGTGCATGCTCAGTCACGTGATCTGGGCCTGCTGAGCTGCGTGATTACTGTCTGCTCATCTGCTTGACAATTGCCAGCTGAGCTGCACGATTCCTGCCTGTCATCTGCTTGACAATTGCCAGCTGTGCTGCGTAATTCCTGCCTGCTCAGCTGCTTGATTATTGCCAGCTGAGCAGCATGATTCCTCACACCTGAGTTCCATGATTATTGCCTGCTGACTGTTTGATTCGTGCCTACTCAGCTCTTTGTTTATTGCCTCCAGAGGCACATGATCAGTGTATGATAGCAAACATGATCAGCGCATGATCAGTCACATGATCAGCGCCATTAAGTCACGTGATCACTACATGATAGTCATGTGATCAGTCCATGCTCAGTCACGGTATCAGTGCATGATCAGCCACGTGATCAGTGCATGATCTGTCACAAGATTAGTGTATGATCATCCACGTGATCAGTGCATGGGCAGTCATGTGATCAGTGCATGATATAGACGTGATCAGTGCATGATCAGTCTCGTGATCAGTGCATGATAGCCACGTGATCAGTGCATGATCAGTCACCTGATGGGTGTATGATCATTCACGTGACCTGTACATGGTAGCTACATGATCATTGCATGATCAGCCACGTGAGTAGTGCATGATAGCCACGTGATCACTGCATGATCAGTCACGTGATCAGTGCATGATCAGTCATGTGACCAGTACATGGTAGCTGCGTGATCATGGCATGATCAGCCACGTGAGCAGTGCATGATAGCCACGTGATCAGTGCATGATCAGTCACGTGATCAGTGCATGATCAGTCACGTGATCAGTGCATGATCAGCCACGTGATCAGTGCATGATCAGTCACGTGATCAGTGCATGATCAGCCACGTGATCAGTGCATGATCAGTCACGTGATCAGTGCATGATATAGACGTGATCAGTGCATGATCAGTCACGTGATCAGTGCATGATCAGCCACGTGATCAGTGCATGATCAGTCACGTGATCAGTGCATGATCAGTCACGTGACCAGTACATGGTAGCTACGTGATCAGTGCATGATCAGCCACGTGATCAGTGCATGATAGCCACGTGATCAGTGCATGATCAGTCACGTGATCAGTGCATGATCAGTCACGTGACCAGTGCATGGTAGCTGCGTGATCATGCATGATCAGCCACGTGATCAGTGCATGATAGCCACGTGATCAGTGCATGATCAGTCACGTGATCAGTGCATGATCAGTCACGTGATCAGTGCATGATCAGCCACGTGATCAGTGCATGATCAGTCACGTGATCAGTGCATGATCAGCCACGTGATCAGTGCATGATCAGCCACGTGATCAGTGCATGATCAGCCACGTGATCAGTGCATGATCAGCCACGTGATCAGTGCATGATCAGTCACGTGATCAGTGCATGATCAGTTACGTGATCAGTGCATGATCAGCCACGTGATCAGTGCATGATCAGCCACGTGATCAGTGCATGATCAATCACGTGATCAGTGCATGATCAGTCACGTGATCAGTGCATGATAGCCACGTGATCAGTGCATGATCAGCCACGTGATCAGTGCATGATCAGCCACGTGATCAGTGCATGATCTGTCACGTGATCAGTGCATGATCATCCACGTGATCAGTGCATGGCAGTCATGTGATCAGTGCATGATATCACGTGATCAGTGCATGATCAGTCACGTGATCAGTGCATGATAGCCACGTGATCAGTGCATGATCAGTCACGTGATGGGTATGATCATTCACGTGACCAGTACATGGTAGCTACATGATCAGTGCATGATCAGCCACGTGATCAGTGCATGATAGCCACGTGATCAGTGCATGATCAGTCACGTGATCAGTGCATGATCAGTCATGTGACCAGTACATGGTAGCTGCGTGATCATGCATGATCAGCCACGTGATCAGTGCATGATAGCCACGTGATCAGTGCATGATCAGTCACGTGATCAGTGCATGATCAGTCACGTGATCAGTGCATGATCAGCCACGTGATCAGTGCATGATCAGCCACGTGATCAGTGCATGATCAGTCACGTGATCAGTGCATGATCAGTTACGTGATCAGTGCATGATCAGCCACGTGATCAGTGCATGATCAGCCACGTGATCAGTGCATGATCAATTACGTGATCAGTGCATGATCAGTCACGTGACCAGTACATGGTAGCTACGTGATCATTGCATGATCAGCCACGTGATCAGTGCATGATAGCCACGTGATCAGTGCATGATAGCCACGTGATCAGTGCATGATCAGTCATGTGATACGTGTGTGATCAGCCACGTGATCAGTGCATGATATCCACGTGATCAGTGCATGACAGCCACGTGATCAGTGCATGAGAGCCACGGGATCAGTGCATGATCAGTCACGTGATACATGTGTGATCAGCCACGTGATCAGTGCATGATGAGCCACGTGATCAGTGCAGGATCAATTACGTGATCAGTGCATGATCAGTCACGTGACCAGTACATGGTTGCTACGTGATCGTTGCATGATCAGCCACGTGAGCAGAGCATGATAGCCACGTGATCAGTGCATGATCAGTCACGTGATCAGTACATGATCAGTCACGTGAACAGTGCATGATCATTTACGTGATCTGCATGATCAGTCACGTGACCAGTATATGGTTGCTACGTGATCATTCCATGACGAGCCACGTGAGCAGTGCATGATAGCCACGTGATGTGTGCATGAGTTACGTGAGCAGAGTATGATCAGCCACGTGATCAGTGCATGAGTGCCACGTGATCAGTGCATGATATGTCACGTGACAGGTGTGTGATCAGCCACGTGAACAGTGCATGTTCAGCCACGTGATCAGTGCATGATAGCCACGTGATCAGTGCATGATCAGTTACGTGAGCAGTGTATGATCAGCCACGTGATCAGTGCATGGTCAGACACGTGAACAGTGTATGATCAGCCACGTGATCAGTGCATGATATCCAAGTGATCAGTGCATGATCATCACGTGATCAGTGTATGATCAGCCACGTGAACAGTGCATGCTCAGTCACGTGATCTGGGCCTGCTGAGCTGCGTGATTACTGTCTGCTCATCTGCTTGACAATTGCCAGCTGAGCTGCACGATTCCTGCCTGTCATCTGCTTGACAATTGCCAGCTGTGCTGCGTAATTCCTGCCTGCTCAGCTGCTTGATTATTGCCAGCTGAGCAGCATGATTCCTCACACCTGAGTTCCATGATTATTGCCTGCTGACTGTTTGATTCGTGCCTACTCAGCTCTTTGTTTATTGCCTCCAGAGGCACATGATCAGTGTATGATAGCAAACATGATCAGCGCATGATCAGTCACATGATCAGCGCCATTAAGTCACGTGATCACTACATGATAGTCATGTGATCAGTCCATGCTCAGTCACGGTATCAGTGCATGATCAGCCACGTGATCAGTGCATGATCTGTCACAAGATTAGTGTATGATCATCCACGTGATCAGTGCATGGGCAGTCATGTGATCAGTGCATGATATAGACGTGATCAGTGCATGATCAGTCTCGTGATCAGTGCATGATAGCCACGTGATCAGTGCATGATCAGTCACCTGATGGGTGTATGATCATTCACGTGACCTGTACATGGTAGCTACATGATCATTGCATGATCAGCCACGTGAGTAGTGCATGATAGCCACGTGATCACTGCATGATCAGTCACGTGATCAGTGCATGATCAGTCATGTGACCAGTACATGGTAGCTGCGTGATCATGGCATGATCAGCCACGTGAGCAGTGCATGATAGCCACGTGATCAGTGCATGATCAGACACGTGATCAGTGCATGATCAGTCACGTGATCAGTGCATGATCAGCCACGTGATCAGTGCATGATCAGTCACGTGATCAGTGTATGATCAGCCACGTGATCAGTGCATGATCAGTCACGTGATCAGTGCATGATAGACGTGATCAGTGCATGATCAGTCACGTGATCAGTGCATGATCAGCCACGTGATCAGTGCATGATCAGTCACGTGATCAGTGCATGATCAGTCACGTGACCAGTACATGGTAGCTACGTGATCAGTGCATGATCAGCCACGTGATCAGTGCATGATAGCCACGTGATCAGTGCATGATCAGTCACGTGATCAGTGCATGATCAGTCACGTGATCAGTGCATGGTAGCTGCGTGATCATGCATGATCAGCCACGTGATCAGTGCATGATAGCCACGTGATCAGTGCATGATCAGTCACGTGATCAGTGCATGATCAGTCACGTGATCAGTGCATGATCAGCCACGTGATCAGTGCATGATCAGTCACGTGATCAGTGCATGATCAGCCACGTGATCAGTGCATGATCAGCCACGTGATCAGTGCATGATCAGCCACGTGATCAGTGCATGATAGCCACGTGATCAGTGCATGATCAGTCACGTGATCAGTGCATGATCAGTTACGTGATCAGTGCATGATCAGCCACGTGATCAGTGCATGATCAGCCACGTGATCAGTGCATGATCAATCACGTGATCAGTGCATGATCAGTCACGTGATCAGTGCATGATAGCTACGTGATCAGTGCATGATCAGCCACGTGATCAGTGCATGATCAGCCACGTGATCAGTGCATGATCTGTCACGTGATTAGTGTATGATCATCCACGTGATCAGTGCATGGGCAGTCATGTGATCAGTGCATGATATAGACGTGATCAGTGCATGATCAGTCACGTGATCAGTGCATGATAGCCACGTGATCAGTGCATGATCAGTCACCTGATGGGTGTATGATCATTCACGTGACCAGTACATGGTAGCTACATGATCATTGCATGATCAGCCACGTGATAGTGCATGATAGCCACGTGATCAGTGCATGATCAGTCACGTGATCAGTGCATGATCAGTCATGTGACCAGTACATGGTAGCTGCGTGATCATGCATGATCAGCCACGTGATCAGTGCATGATAGCCACGTGATCAGTGCATGATCAGTCACGTGATCAGTGCATGATCAGTCACGTGATCAGTGCATGATCAGCCACGTGATCAGTGCATGATCAGCCACGTGATCAGTGCATGATCAGTCACGTGATCAGTGCATGATCAGTTACGTGATCAGTGCATGATCAGCCACGTGATCAGTGCATGATCAGCCACGTGATCAGTGCATGATCAATTACGTGATCAGTGCATGATCAGTCACGTGACCAGTGCATGGCAGCTACGTGATCATTGCATGATCAGCCACGTGATCAGTGCATGATAGCCACGTGATCAGTGCATGATAGCCACGTGATCAGTGCATGATCAGTCATGTGATACGTGTGTGATCAGCCACGTGATCAGTGCATGATATCCACGTGATCAGTGCATGACAGCCACGTGATCAGTGCATGAGAGCCACGTGATCAGTGCATGATCAGTCACGTGATACATGTGTGATCAGCCACGTGATCAGTGCATGATGAGCCACGTGATCAGTGCAGGATCAATTACGTGATCAGTGCATGATCAGTCACGTGACCAGTACATGGTTGCTACGTGATCGTTGCATGATCAGCCACGTGAGCAGAGCATGATAGCCACGTGATCAGTGCATGATCAGTCACGTGATCAGTACATGATCAGTCACGTGAACAGTGCATGATCATTTACGTGATCTTTGCATGATCAGTCACGTGACCAGTATATGGTTGCTACGTGATCATTCCATGACGAGCCACGTGAGCAGTGCATGATAGCCACGTGATGTGTGCATGAGTTACGTGAGCAGAGTATGATCAGCCACGTGATCAGTGCATGAGTGCCACGTGATCAGTGCATGATATGTCACGTGACAGGTGTGTGATCAGCCACGTGAACAGTGCATGTTCAGCCACGTGATCAGTGCATGATAGCCACGTGATCAGTGCATGATCAGTTACGTGAGCAGTGTATGATCAGCCACGTGATCAGTGCATGGTCAGACACGTGAACAGTGTATGATCAGCCACGTGATCAGTGCATGATATCCAAGTGATCAGTGCATGATCATCACGTGATCAGTGTATGATCAGCCACGTGAACAGTGCATGCTCAGTCACGTGATCTGGGCCTGCTGAGCTGCGTGATTACTGTCTGCTCATCTGCTTGACAATTGCCAGCTGAGCTGCACGATTCCTGCCTGCTCAGCTGCTTGATTATTGCCAGCTGAGCAGCATGATTCCTCACACCTGAGTTCCATGATTATTGCCTGCTGACTGTTTGATTCGTGCCTACTCAGCTCTTTGTTTATTGCCTCCAGAGGCACATGATCAGTGTATGATAGCAAACATGATCAGCGCATGATCAGTCACATGATCAGCGCCATTAAGTCACGTGATCACTACATGATAGTCATGTGATCAGTCCATGCTCAGTCACGGTATCAGTGCATGATCAGCCACGTGATCAGTGCATGATCTGTCACAAGATTAGTGTATGATCATCCACGTGATCAGTGCATGGGCAGTCATGTGATCAGTGCATGATATAGACGTGAACAGTGCATGATCAGTCTCGTGATCAGTGCATGATAGCCACGTGATCAGTGCATGATCAGTCACCTGATGGGTGTATGATCATTCACGTGACCTGTACATGGTAGCTACATGATCATTGCATGATCAGCCACGTGAGTAGTTCATGATAGCCACGTGATCACTGCATGATCAGTCACGTGATCAGTGCATGATCAGTCATGTGACCAGTACATGGTAGCTGCGTGATCATGGCATGATCAGCCACGTGAGCAGTGCATGATAGCCACGTGATCAGTGCATGATCAGACACGTGATCAGTGCATGATCAGTCACGTGATCAGTGCATGATCAGCCACGTGATCAGTGCATGACCAGGCACGTGATCAGTGTATGTCAGCCAAGTGATCAGTGCATGATAGCCACGTGATCAGTGCATGATCAGTCACGTGATCAGTGCATGATCAGTTATGTGATCAGTGTATGATCAGCCACGTGATCAGTGCATGATCAGCCACATGATCAGTGCATGATCAATTACGTGATCAGTGCATGATCAGTCACGTGACCAGTACATGGTAGCTACGTGATCATTGCATGATCAGCCACGTGATCAGTGCATGATAGCCACGTGATCAGTGCATGATAGCCACGTGATCAGTGCATGATCAGTCATGTGATACGTGTGTGATCAGCCACGTGATCAGTGCATGATATCCACGTGATCAGTGCATGATCAGCCACGTGATCAGTGCATGATAGCCACGTGATCAGTGCATGAGTCACGTGATCAGTGCATGATCAGCCACGTGATCAGTGCATGATGCCACGTGATCAGTGCATGATCAGTCACGTGATCAGTGCATGATCATCCACGTGATCAGTGCATGATCAGTCATGTGATCAGTGCATGATATAGACGTGATCAGTGCATGATCAGTCACGTGATCAGTGCATGATAGCCACGTGATCAGTGCATGATCAGTCACGTGATCAGTGCATGATCAGTCACGTGATCAGTGCATGGTAGCTACGTGATCAGTGCATGATCAGCCACGTGATCAGTGCATGATAGCCACGTGATCAGTGCATGATCAGCCACGTGATCAGTGCATGATCAGTCACGTGATCAGTGTATGATCAGCCACGTGATCAGTGCATGGTCAGACACGTGAACATTGTATGATCAGCCACGTGATCAGTGCATGATATCCAAGTGATCAGTGCATGATCATCACGTGATCAGTGTATGATCAGCCACGTGAACAGTGCATGCTCAGTCACGTGATCTGGGCCTGCTGAGCTGCGTGATTACTGTCTGCTCATCTGCTTGACAATTGCCAGCTGAGCTGCACGATTCCTGCCTGTCATCTGCTTGACAATTGCCAGCTGTGCTGCGTAATTCCTGCCTGCTCAGCTGCTTGATTATTGCCAGCTGAGCAGCATGATTCCTCACACCTGAGTTCCATGATTATTGCCTGCTGACTGTTTGATTCGTGCCTACTCAGCTCTTTGTTTATTGCCTCCAGAGGCACATGATCAGTGTATGATAGCAAACATGATCAGCGCATGATCAGTCACATGATCAGCGCCATTAAGTCACGTGATCACTACATGATAGTCATGTGATCAGTCCATGCTCAGTCACGGTATCAGTGCATGATCAGCCACGTGATCAGTGCATGATCTGTCACAAGATTAGTGTATGATCATCCACGTGATCAGTGCATGGGCAGTCATGTGATCAGTGCATGATATAGACGTGAACAGTGCATGATCAGTCTCGTGATCAGTGCATGATAGCCACGTGATCAGTGCATGATCAGTCACCTGATGGGTGTATGATCATTCACGTGACCTGTACATGGTAGCTACATGATCATTGCATGATCAGCCACGTGAGTAGTGCATGATAGCCACGTGATCACTGCATGATCAGTCACGTGATCAGTGCATGATCAGTCATGTGACCAGTACATGGTAGCTGCGTGATCATGGCATGATCAGCCACGTGATCAGTGCATGATAGCCACGTGATCAGTGCATGATCAGACACGTGATCAGTGCATGATCAGTCACGTGATCAGTGCATGATCAGCCACGTGATCAGTGCATGATCAGTCACGTGATCAGTGCATGATCAGCCACGTGATCAGTGCATGATCAGTCACGTGATCAGTGCATGATATAGACGTGATCAGTGCATGATCAGTCACGTGATCAGTGCATGATAGCCACGTGATCAGTGCATGATCAGTCACGTGATCAGTGCATGATCATTCACGTGACCAGTACATGGTAGCTACATGATCATTGCATGATCAGCCACGTGATCAGTGCATGATAGCCACGTGATCAGTGCATGATCAGTCACGTGATCAGTGCATGATCAGTCATGTGATCAGTGCATGGTAGCTGCGTGATCATGCATGATCAGCCACGTGATCAGTGCATGATAGCCACGTGATCAGTGCATGATCAGTCACGTGATCAGTGCATGATCAGTCACGTGATCAGTGCATGATCAGCCACGTGATCAGTGCATGATCAGTCACGTGATCAGTGCATGATCAGCCACGTGATCAGTGCATGATCAGTCACGTGATCAGTGCATGATCAGCCACGTGATCAGTGCATGATAGCCACGTGATCAGTGCATGATCAGTCACGTGATCAGTGCATGATCAGTCACGTGATCAGTGCATGATAGCCACGTGATCAGTGCATGATCAGCCACGTGATCAGTGCATGACAGCCACGTGATCAGTGCATGAGAGCCACGTGATCAGTGCATGATCAGTCACGTGATACATGTGTGATCAGCCACGTGATCAGTGCATGATGAGCCACGTGATCAGTGCAGGATCAATTACGTGATCAGTGCATGATCAGTCACGTGACCAGTACATGGTTGCTACGTGATCGTTGCATGATCAGCCACGTGAGCAGAGCATGATAGCCACGTGATCAGTGCATGATCAGTCACGTGATCAGTACATGATCAGTCACGTGAACAGTGCATGATCATTTACGTGATCTTTGCATGATCAGTCACGTGACCAGTATATGGTTGCTACGTGATCATTCCATGACGAGCCACGTGAGCAGTGCATGATAGCCACGTGATGTGTGCATGAGTTACGTGAGCAGAGTATGATCAGCCACGTGATCAGTGCATGAGTGCCACGTGATCAGTGCATGATATGTCACGTGACAGGTGTGTGATCAGCCACGTGAACAGTGCATGTTCAGCCACGTGATCAGTGCATGATAGCCACGTGATCAGTGCATGATCAGTTACGTGAGCAGTGTATGATCAGCCACGTGATCAGTGCATGGTCAGACACGTGAACAGTGTATGATCAGCCACGTGATCAGTGCATGATATCCAAGTGATCAGTGCATGATCATCACGTGATCAGTGTATGATCAGCCACGTGAACAGTGCATGCTCAGTCACGTGATCTGGGCCTGCTGAGCTGCGTGATTACTGTCTGCTCATCTGCTTGACAATTGCCAGCTGAGCTGCACGATTCCTGCCTGTCATCTGCTTGACAATTGCCAGCTGTGCTGCGTAATTCCTGCCTGCTCAGCTGCTTGATTATTGCCAGCTGAGCAGCATGATTCCTCACACCTGAGTTCCATGATTATTGCCTGCTGACTGTTTGATTCGTGCCTACTCAGCTCTTTGTTTATTGCCTCCAGAGGCACATGATCAGTGTATGATAGCAAACATGATCAGCGCATGATCAGTCACATGATCAGCGCCATTAAGTCACGTGATCACTACATGATAGTCATGTGATCAGTCCATGCTCAGTCACGGTATCAGTGCATGATCAGCCACGTGATCAGTGCATGATCTGTCACAAGATTAGTGTATGATCATCCACGTGATCAGTGCATGGGCAGTCATGTGATCAGTGCATGATATAGACGTGATCAGTGCATGATCAGTCTCGTGATCAGTGCATGATAGCCACGTGATCAGTGCATGATCAGTCACCTGATGGGTGTATGATCATTCACGTGACCTGTACATGGTAGCTACATGATCATTGCATGATCAGCCACGTGAGTAGTGCATGATAGCCACGTGATCACTGCATGATCAGTCACGTGATCAGTGCATGATCAGTCATGTGACCAGTACATGGTAGCTGCGTGATCATGGCATGATCAGCCACGTGAGCAGTGCATGATAGCCACGTGATCAGTGCATGATCAGACACGTGATCAGTGCATGATCAGTCACGTGATCAGTGCATGATCAGCCACGTGATCAGTGCATGATCAGGCACGTGATCAGTGTATGTCAGCCACGTGATCAGTGCATGATAGCCACGTGATCAGTGCATGATCAGTCACGTGATCAGTGCATGATCAGTTATGTGATCAGTGCATGATCAGCCACGTGATCAGTGCATGATCAGCCACGTGATCAGTGCATGATCAATTACGTGATCAGTGCATGATCAGTCACGTGACCAGTACATGATAGCTACGTGATCATTGCATGATCAGCCACGTGATCAGTGCATGATAGCCACGTGATCAGTGCATGATAGCCACGTGATCAGTGCATGATCAGTCATGTGATACGTGTGTGATCAGCCACGTGATCAGTGCATGATATCCACGTGATCAGTGCATGACAGCCACGTGATCAGTGCATGAGAGCCACGTGATCAGTGCATGATCAGTCACGTGACACATGTGTGATCAGCCACGTGATCAGTGCATGATAGCCACGTGATCAGTGCATGATCAGTTACGTGATCAGTGCATGATCAGTCACGTGATCAGTGCATGGTCAGCACGTGATCAGTGCATGATCAGCCACGTGATCAGTGCATGATAGCCACGTGATCAGTGCATGATCAGTCACGTGATCAGTGTATGATCAGCCACGTGAACAGTGCATGCTCAGTCACGTGATCTGGGCCTGCTGAGCTGCGTGATTACTGTCTGCTCATCTGCTTGACAATTGCCAGCTGAGCTGCACGATTCCTGCCTGTCATCTGCTTGACAATTGCCAGCTGTGCTGCGTAATTCCTGCCTGCTCAGCTGCTTGATTATTGCCAGCTGAGCAGCATGATTCCTCACACCTGAGTTCCATGATTATTGCCTGCTGACTGTTTGATTCGTGCCTACTCAGCTCTTTGTTTATTGCCTCCAGAGGCACATGATCAGTGTATGATAGCAAACATGATCAGCGCATGATCAGTCACATGATCAGCGCCATTAAGTCACGTGATCACTACATGATAGTCATGTGATCAGTCCATGCTCAGTCACGGTATCAGTGCATGATCAGCCACGTGATCAGTGCATGATCTGTCACATGATTAGTGTATGATCATCCACGTGATCAGTGCATGGGCAGTCATGTGATCAGTGCATGATATAGACGTGATCAGTGCATGATCAGTCTCGTGATCAGTGCATGATAGCCACGTGATCAGTGCATGATCAGTCACCTGATGGGTGTATGATCATTCACGTGACCTGTACATGGTAGCTACATGATCATTGCATGATCAGCCACGTGAGTAGTGCATGATAGCCACGTGATCACTGCATGATCAGTCACGTGATCAGTGCATGATCAGTCATGTGACCAGTACATGGTAGCTGCGTGATCATGGCATGATCAGCCACGTGAGCAGTGCATGATAGCCACGTGATCAGTGCATGATCAGTCACGTGATCAGTGCATGATCAGTCACGTGATCAGTGCATGATCAGCCACGTGATCAGTGCATGATCAGTCACGTGATCAGTGCATGATCAGCCACGTGATCAGTGCATGATCAGTCACGTGATCAGTGCATGATCAGCCACGTGATCAGTGCGTGATCAGTGCATGATCAGCCACATGATCAGTGCATGATCAATTACGTGATCAGTGCATGATCAGTCACGTGACCAGTACATGGTAGCTACGTGATCATTGCATGATCAGCCACGTGATCAGTGCATGATAGCCACGTGATCAGTGCATGATAGCCACGTGATCAGTGCATGATCAGTCATGTGATACGTGTGTGATCAGCCACGTGATCAGTGCATGATATCCACGTGATCAGTGCATGACAGCCACGTGATCAGTGCATGAGAGCCACGTGATCAGTGCATGATCAGTCACGTGATACATGTGTGATCAGCCACGTGATCAGTGCATGATGAGCCACGTGATCAGTGCATGATCAATTACGTGATCAGTGCATGATCAGTCACGTGACCAGTACATGGTTGCTACGTGATCGTTGCATGATCAGCCACGTGAGCAGTGCATGATAGCCACGTGATCAGTGCATGATCAGTCACGTGATCAGTGCATGATCAGTCACGTGATCAGTGCATGATCATTTACGTGATCAGTGCATGATCAGTCACGTGACCAGTATATGGTTGCTACGTGATCAGTGCATGATCAGCCACGTGATCAGTGCATGATAGCCACGTGATCAGTGCATGAGTCACGTGATCAGTGTATGATCAGCCACGTGATCAGTGCATGATAGCCACGTGATCAGTGCATGATCATCACGTGATCAGTGTATGATCAGCCACGTGATCAGTGCATGATCAGTCACGTGATCTGTGCCAGCTGAGCTGCACGATTCCTGCCTGCTCAGCTGCTTGATTATTGCCAGCTGAGCAGCATGATTCCTCACAGCTGAGTTCCATGATTATTGCCTGCTGACTGTTTGATTCGTGCCTACTCAGCTCTTTGTTTATTGCCTCCAGAGGCACATGATCAGTGTATGATAGCAAACATGATCAGTGCATGATCAGTCACATGATCAGTGCCATTAAGTCACGTGATCAGTACATGATAGTCATGTGATCAGTCCATGCTCAGTCACGTATCAGTGCATGATCAGCCACGTGATCAGTGCATGATCTGTCACATGATTAGTGTATGATCATCCACGTGATCAGTGCATGGGCAGTCATGTGATCAGTGCATGATATAGACGTGATCAGTGCATGATCAGTCACGTGATCAGTGCATGATATCCACGTGATCAGTGCATGACAGCCACGTGATCAGTGCATGAGAGCCACGTGATCAGTGCATGATCAGTCACGTGATACATGTGTGATCAGCCACGTGATCAGTGCATGATGAGCCACGTGATCAGTGCATGATCAATTACGTGATCAGTGCATGATCAGTCACGTGACCAGTACATGGTTGCTACGTGATCGTTGCATGATCAGCCACGTGAGCAGTGCATGATAGCCACGTGATCAGTGCATGATCAGTCACGTGATCAGTGCATGATCAGTCACGTGAACAGTGCATGATCATTTACGTGATCAGTGCATGATCAGTCACGTGACCAGTATATGGTTGCTACGTGATCATTCCATGACGAGCCACGTGAGCAGTGCATGATAGCCACGTGATGTGTGCATGAGTTACGTGAGCAGAGTATGATCAGCCACGTGATCAGTGCATGAGTGCCACGTGATCAGTGCATGATATGTCACGTGACAGGTGTGTGATCAGCCACGTGAACAGTGCATGTTCAGCCACGTGATCAGTGCATGATCAGCCACGTGATCAGTGCATGATAGCCACGTGATCAGTGCATGATCAGCCACGTGAGCAGTGTATGATCAGCCACGTGATCAGTGCATGGTCAGACACGTGAACAGTGTATGATCAGCCACGTGATCAGTGCATGATATCCAAGTGATCAGTGCATGATCATCACGTGATCAGTGTATGATCAGCCACGTGAACAGTGCATGCTCAGTCACGTGATCTGGGCCTGCTGAGCTGCGTGATTACTGTCTGCTCATCTGCTTGACAATTGCCAGCTGAGCTGCACGATTCCTGCCTGTCATCTGCTTGACAATTGCCAGCTGTGCTGCGTAATTCCTGCCTGCTCAGCTGCTTGATTATTGCCAGCTGAGCAGCATGATTCCTCACACCTGAGTTCCATGATTATTGCCTGCTGACTGTTTGATTCGTGCCTACTCAGCTCTTTGTTTATTGCCTCCAGAGGCACATGATCAGTGTATGATAGCAAACATGATCAGCGCATGATCAGTCACATGATCAGCGCCATTAAGTCACGTGATCACTACATGATAGTCATGTGATCAGTCCATGCTCAGTCACGGTATCAGTGCATGATCAGCCACGTGATCAGTGCATGATCTGTCACAAGATTAGTGTATGATCATCCACGTGATCAGTGCATGGGCAGTCATGTGATCAGTGCATGATATAGACGTGAACAGTGCATGATCAGTCTCGTGATCAGTGCATGATAGCCACGTGATCAGTGCATGATCAGTCACCTGATGGGTGTATGATCATTCACGTGACCTGTACATGGTAGCTACATGATCATTGCATGATCAGCCACGTGAGTAGTGCATGATAGCCACGTGATCACTGCATGATCAGTCACGTGATCAGTGCATGATCAGTCATGTGACCAGTACATGGTAGCTGCGTGATCATGGCATGATCAGCCACGTGAGCAGTGCATGATAGCCACGTGATCAGTGCATGATCAGACACGTGATCAGTGCATGATCAGTCACGTGATCAGTGCATGATCAGCCACGTGATCAGTGCATGATCAGCCACGTGATCAGTGCATGATCAGTCACGTGATCAGTGCATGATCAGTCACGTGATCAGTGCATGATAGCCACGTGATCAGTGCATGATCAGCCACGTGATCAGTGCATGATCAATTACGTGATCAGTGCATGATCAGTCACGTGATCAGTACATGATAGCTACGTGATCATTGCATGATCAGCCACGTGATCAGTGCATGATAGCCACGTGATCAGTGCATGATCAATTACGTGATCAGTGCATGATCAGTCACGTGACCAGTACATGGTTGCTACGTGATCGTTGCATGATCAGCCACGTGAGCAGTGCATGATAGCCACGTGATCAGTGCATGATCAGTCACGTGATCAGTACATGATCAGTCACGTGAACAGTGCATGATCATTTACGTGATCAGTGCATGATCAGTCACGTGACCAGTATATGGTTGCTACGTGATCATTCCATGACGAGCCACGTGAGCAGTGCATGATAGCCACGTGATGTGTGCATGAGTTACGTGAGCAGAGTATGATCAGCCACGTGATCAGTGCATGAGTGCCACGTGATCAGTGCATGATATGTCACGTGACAGGTGTGTGATCAGCCACGTGAACAGTGCATGTTCAGCCACGTGATCAGTGCATGATAGCCACGTGATCAGTGCATGATCAGTTACGTGAGCAGTGTATGATCAGCCACGTGATCAGTGCATGGTCAGACACGTGAACAGTGTATGATCAGCCACGTGATCAGTGCATGATATCCAAGTGATCAGTGCATGATCATCACGTGATCAGTGTATGATCAGCCACGTGAACAGTGCATGCTCAGTCACGTGATCTGGGCCTGCTGAGCTGCGTGATTACTGTCTGCTCATCTGCTTGACAATTGCCAGCTGAGCTGCACGATTCCTGCCTGTCATCTGCTTGACAATTGCCAGCTGTGCTGCGTAATTCCTGCCTGCTCAGCTGCTTGATTATTGCCAGCTGAGCAGCATGATTCCTCACACCTGAGTTCCATGATTATTGCCTGCTGACTGTTTGATTCGTGCCTACTCAGCTCTTTGTTTATTGCCTCCAGAGGCACATGATCAGTGTATGATAGCAAACATGATCAGCGCATGATCAGTCACATGATCAGCGCCATTAAGTCACGTGATCACTACATGATAGTCATGTGATCAGTCCATGCTCAGTCACGGTATCAGTGCATGATCAGCCACGTGATCAGTGCATGATCTGTCACATGATTAGTGTATGATCATCCACGTGATCAGTGCATGATGCAGTCATGTGATCAGTGCATGATATAGACGTGATCAGTGCATGATCAGTCTCGTGATCAGTGCATGATAGCCACGTGATCAGTGCATGATCAGTCACCTGATGGGTGTATGATCATTCACGTGACCTGTACATGGTAGCTACATGATCATTGCATGATCAGCCACGTGATCAGTGCATGATCAGCCACGTGATCAGTGCATGATCAGCCACGTGATCAGTGCATGATCAGTCACGTGATCAGTGCATGATCAGTCACGTGATCAGTGCATGATCAGCCACGTGATCAGTGCATGATCAGCCACGTGATCAGTGCATGATCAGTCACGTGATCAGTGCATGATCAGTCACGTGATCAGTGCATGATCAGCCACGTGATCAGTGCATGATCAGCCACGTGATCAGTGCATGATAGCCACGTGATCAGTGCATGATCATCACGTGATCAGTGTATGATCAGCCACGTGAACAGTGCATGCTCAGTCACGTGATCAGGGCCTGCTCAGCTGCGTGATTACTGTCTGCTCATCTGCTTGACAATTGCCAGCTGAGCTGCACGATTCCTGCCTGTCATCTGCTTGTCAATTGCCAGCTGTGCTGCGTAATTCCTGCCTGCTCAGCTGCTTGATTATTGCCAGCTGAGCAGCATGATTCCTCACACCTGTGTTCCATGATTATTGCCTGCTGACTGTTTGATTCGTGCCTACTCAGCTCTTTGTTTATTGCCTCCAGAGGCACATGATCAGTGTATGATAGCAAACATGATCAGCGCATGATCAGTCACATGATCAGTGCCATTAAGTCACGTGATCACTACATGATAGTCATGTGATCAGTCCATGATCAGTCACGTATCAGTGCATGATCAGCCACGTGATCAGTGCATGATCTGTCACGTGATCAGTGTATGATCATCCACGTGATCAGTGCATGGGCAGTCATGTGATCAGTGCATGATATAGACGTGATCAGTGCATGATCAGTCACGTGATCAGTGCATGATAGCCACGTGATCAGTGCATGATCAGTCACCTGATGGGTGTATGATCATTCACGTGACCTGTACATGGTAGCTACATGATCATTGCATGATCAGCCACGTGAGTAGTGCATGATAGCCACGTGATCAGTGCATGATCAGTCACGTGATCAGTGCATGATCAGTCATGTGACCAGTACATGGTAGCTGCGTGATCATGCATGATCAGCCACGTGATCAGTGCATGATAGCCACGTGATCAGTGCATGATCAGTCACGTGATCAGTGCATGATCAGTCACGTGATCAGTGCATGATCAGCCACGTGATCAGTGCATGATCAGCCACGTGATCAGTGCATGATCAGCCACGTGATCAGTGCATGATCAGTCACGTGATCAGTGCATGATAGCCACGTGATCAGTGCATGATCAGCCACGTGATCAGTGCATGATCAATTACGTGATCAGTGCATGATCAGTCACGTGATCAGTGCATGGTTGCTACGTGATCAGTGCATGATCAGCCACGTGATCAGTGCATGATAGCCACGTGATCAGTGCATGATCAGTCACGTGATCAGTGCATGATCAGTCACGTGATCAGTGCATGATCAGTCACGTGATCAGTGCATGATCAGTCACGTGATCAGTGCATGATAGCTACGTGATCAGTGCATGATCAGCCACGTGATCAGTGCATGATAGCCACGTGATCAGTGCATGAGTCACGTGATCAGTGCATGATCAGCCACGTGATCAGTGCATGATGCCACGTGATCAGTGCATGATAGTCACGTGATCAGTGCATGATCAGCCACGTGATCAGTGCATGATCAGCCACGTGATCAGTGCATGATAGCCACGTGATCAGTGCATGATCAGTCACGTGATCAGTGCATGATCAGCCACGTGATCAGTGCATGATCAGCCACGTGATCAGTGCATGATCAGCCACGTGATCAGTGCATGATAGCCACGTGATCAGTGCATGATCATCACGTGATCAGTGCATGATCAGCCACGTGATCAGTGCATGATAGCCACGTGATCAGTGCATGATCAGCCACGTGATCAGTGCATGATCAGTCACGTGATCAGTGCATGATCAGCCACGTGATCAGTGCATGATCAGCCACGTGATCAGTGCATGATCAGCCACGTGATCAGTGCATGATAGCCACGTGATCAGTGCATGATCAGTCACGTGATCAGTGCATGATCAGTCACGTGATCAGTGCATGATCAGCCACGTGATCAGTGCATGATCAGCCACGTGATCAGTGCATGATCAATTACGTGATCAGTGCATGATCAGTCACGTGACCAGTACATGATAGCTACGTGATCATTGCATGATCAGCCACGTGATCAGTGCATGATAGCCACGTGATCAGTGCATGATCAGCCACGTGATCAGTGCATGATCAGTCACGTGATAGTGTGTGATCAGCCACGTGATCAGTGCATGATAGCCACGTGATCAGTGCATGACAGCCACGTGATCAGTGCATGATAGCCACGTGATCAGTGCATGATCAGTCACGTGACACATGTGTGATCAGCCACGTGATCAGTGCATGATAGCCACGTGATCAGTGCATGATCAGTTACGTGATCAGTGCATGATCAGCCACGTGATCAGTGCATGGTCAGCACGTGATCAGTGCATGATCAGCCACGTGATCAGTGCATGATAGCCACGTGATCAGTGCATGATCAGTCACGTGATCAGTGTATGATCAGCCACGTGAACAGTGCATGCTCAGTCACGTGATCTGGGCCTGCTGAGCTGCGTGATTACTGTCTGCTCATCTGCTTGACAATTGCCAGCTGAGCTGCACGATTCCTGCCTGTCATCTGCTTGACAATTGCCAGCTGTGCTGCGTAATTCCTGCCTGCTCAGCTGCTTGATTATTGCCAGCTGAGCAGCATGATTCCTCACACCTGAGTTCCATGATTATTGCCTGCTGACTGTTTGATTCGTGCCTACTCAGCTCTTTGTTTATTGCCTCCAGAGGCACATGATCAGTGTATGATAGCAAACATGATCAGCGCATGATCAGTCACATGATCAGCGCCATTAAGTCACGTGATCACTACATGATAGTCATGTGATCAGTCCATGCTCAGTCACGGTATCAGTGCATGATCAGCCACGTGATCAGTGCATGATCTGTCACAAGATTAGTGTATGATCATCCACGTGATCAGTGCATGGGCAGTCATGTGATCAGTGCATGATATAGACGTGATCAGTGCATGATCAGTCTCGTGATCAGTGCATGATAGCCACGTGATCAGTGCATGATCAGTCACCTGATGGGTGTATGATCATTCACGTGACCTGTACATGGTAGCTACATGATCATTGCATGATCAGCCACGTGAGTAGTGCATGATAGCCACGTGATCACTGCATGATCAGTCACGTGATCAGTGCATGATCAGTCATGTGACCAGTACATGGTAGCTGCGTGATCATGGCATGATCAGCCACGTGAGCAGTGCATGATAGCCACGTGATCAGTGCATGATCAGTCACGTGATCAGTGCATGATCAGTCACGTGATCAGTGCATGATCAGCCACGTGATCAGTGCATGATCAGTCACGTGATCAGTGCATGATCAGCCACGTGATCAGTGCATGATCAGTCACGTGATCAGTGCATGATCAGCCACGTGATCAGTGCGTGATCAGTGCATGATCAGCCACGTGATCAGTGCATGATCAATTACGTGATCAGTGCATGATCAGTCACGTGACCAGTACATGGTAGCTACGTGATCATTGCATGATCAGCCACGTGATCAGTGCATGATAGCCACGTGATCAGTGCATGATAGCCACGTGATCAGTGCATGATCAGTCACGTGATACGTGTGTGATCAGCCACGTGATCAGTGCATGATATCCACGTGATCAGTGCATGACAGCCACGTGATCAGTGCATGATAGCCACGTGATCAGTGCATGATCAGTCACGTGATCATGTGTGATCAGCCACGTGATCAGTGCATGATCAGCCACGTGATCAGTGCATGATCAGTCACGTGATCAGTGCATGATCAGTCACGTGATCAGTGCATGATCAGCCACGTGATCAGTGCATGATCAGCCACGTGATCAGTGCATGATCAGCCACGTGATCAGTGCATGATCAGTCACGTGATCAGTGCATGGTTGCTACGTGATCAGTGCATGATCAGCCACGTGATCAGTGCATGATAGCCACGTGATCAGTGCATGATCAGTCACGTGATCAGTGCATGATCAGTCACGTGATCAGTGCATGATCAGTCACGTGATCAGTGCATGATCAGTCACGTGATCAGTGCATGATTGCCACGTGATCAGTGCATGATCAGCCACGTGATCAGTGCATGATAGCCACGTGATCAGTGCATGAGTCACGTGATCAGTGTATGATCAGCCACGTGATCAGTGCATGATATCCACGTGATCAGTGCATGATCATCACGTGATCAGTGTATGATCAGCCACGTGATCAGTGCATGATCAGTCACGTGATCTGTGCCAGCTGAGCTGCACGATTCCTGCCTGCTCAGCTGCTTGATTATTGCCAGCTGAGCAGCATGATTCCTCACAGCTGAGTTCCATGATTATTGCCTGCTGACTGTTTGATTCGTGCCTACTCAGCTCTTTGTTTATTGCCTCCAGAGGCACATGATCAGTGTATGATAGCAAACATGATCAGTGCATGATCAGTCACATGATCAGTGCCATTAAGTCACGTGATCACTACATGATAGTCATGTGATCAGTCCATGATCAGTCACGGTATCAGTGCATGATCAGCCACGTGATCAGTGCATGATCAGTCACGTGATCAGTGCATGATCATCCACGTGATCAGTGCATGGGCAGTCATGTGATCAGTGCATGATATAGACGTGATCAGTGCATGATCAGTCACGTGATCAGTGCATGATAGCCACGTGATCAGTGCATGATCAGCCACGTGATCAGTGCATGATAGCCACGTGATCAGTGCATGATCAGTCACGTGATCATGTGTGATCAGCCACGTGATCAGTGCATGATGAGCCACGTGATCAGTGCATGATCAATTACGTGATCAGTGCATGATCAGTCACGTGACCAGTACATGGTTGCTACGTGATCGTTGCATGATCAGCCACGTGAGCAGTGCATGATAGCCACGTGATCAGTGCATGATCAGTCACGTGATCAGTGCATGATCAGTCACGTGATCAGTGCATGATCATTTACGTGATCAGTGCATGATCAGTCACGTGACCAGTATATGGTAGCTACGTGATCATTCCATGACAGCCACGTGATCAGTGCATGATAGCCACGTGATGTGTGCATGAGTTACGTGATCAGTGTATGATCAGCCACGTGATCAGTGCATGAGTGCCACGTGATCAGTGCATGATATGTCACGTGACAGTGTGTGATCAGCCACGTGATCAGTGCATGGTCAGACACGTGATCAGTGTATGATCAGCCACGTGATCAGTGCATGATATCCAAGTGATCAGTGCATGATCATCACGTGATCAGTGTATGATCAGCCACGTGAACAGTGCATGCTCAGTCACGTGATCTGGGCCTGCTGAGCTGCGTGATTACTGTCTGCTCATCTGCTTGACAATTGCCAGCTGAGCTGCACGATTCCTGCCTGTCATCTGCTTGACAATTGCCAGCTGTGCTGCGTAATTCCTGCCTGCTCAGCTGCTTGATTATTGCCAGCTGAGCAGCATGATTCCTCACACCTGAGTTCCATGATTATTGCCTGCTGACTGTTTGATTCGTGCCTACTCAGCTCTTTGTTTATTGCCTCCAGAGGCACATGATCAGTGTATGATAGCAAACATGATCAGCGCATGATCAGTCACATGATCAGCGCCATTAAGTCACGTGATCACTACATGATAGTCATGTGATCAGTCCATGCTCAGTCACGGTATCAGTGCATGATCAGCCACGTGATCAGTGCATGATCTGTCACATGATTAGTGTATGATCATCCACGTGATCAGTGCATGGGCAGTCATGTGATCAGTGCATGATATAGACGTGATCAGTGCATGATCAGTCTCGTGATCAGTGCATGATAGCCACGTGATCAGTGCATGATCAGTCACCTGATGGGTGTATGATCATTCACGTGACCTGTACATGGTAGCTACATGATCATTGCATGATCAGCCACGTGAGTAGTGCATGATAGCCACGTGATCAGTGCATGATCAGTCACGTGATCAGTGCATGATCAGTCATGTGACCAGTACATGGTAGCTGCGTGATCATGCATGATCAGCCACGTGAGCAGTGCATGATAGCCACGTGATCAGTGCATGATCAGTCACGTGATCAGTGCATGATCAGTCACGTGATCAGTGCATGATCAGCCACGTGATCAGTGCATGATCAGCCACGTGATCAGTGCATGATCAGTCACGTGATCAGTGCATGATCAGTCACGTGATCAGTGCATGATAGCCACGTGATCAGTGCATGATCAGCCACGTGATCAGTGCATGATCATTACGTGATCAGTGCATGATCAGTCACGTGATCAGTGCATGATAGCTACGTGATCAGTGCATGATCAGCCACGTGATCAGTGCATGATAGCCACGTGATCAGTGCATGATCAGTCACGTGATCAGTGCATGATCAGTCACGTGATCAGTGCATGATAGCCACGTGATCAGTGCATGATCAGCCACGTGATCAGTGCATGATAGCCACGTGATCAGTGCATGATCAGTCACGTGATCAGTGCATGATCAGTCACGTGATCAGTGCATGATCAGCCACGTGATCAGTGCATGATCAGTCACGTGATCAGTGCATGATAGCCACGTGATCAGTGCATGATCAGTCACGTGATCATGTGTGATCAGCCACGTGATCAGTGCATGATAGCCACGTGATCAGTGCATGATCAGTCACGTGATCAGTGCATGATCAGCCACGTGATCAGTGCATGATAGCCACGTGATCAGTGCATGATCAGCCACGTGATCAGTGCATGATCAGTCACGTGATCAGTGCATGATCAGCCACGTGATCAGTGCATGATCAGCCACGTGATCAGTGCATGATCAGTCACGTGATCAGTGCATGATCAGTCACGTGATCAGTGCATGATAGCTACGTGATCAGTGCATGATCAGCCACGTGATCAGTGCATGATAGCCACGTGATCAGTGCATGATCAGTCACGTGATCAGTACATGATAGCTACGTGATCAGTGCATGATCAGCCACGTGATCAGTGCATGATAGCCACGTGATCAGTGCATGATAGCCACGTGATCAGTGCATGATCAGTCATGTGATACGTGTGATCAGCCACGTGATCAGTGCATGATATCCACGTGATCAGTGCATGACAGCCACGTGATCAGTGCATGAGAGCCACGTGATCAGTGCATGATCAGTCACGTGATACATGTGTGATCAGCCACGTGATCAGTGCATGATGAGCCACGTGATCAGTGCATGATCAATTACGTGATCAGTGCATGATCAGTCACGTGACCAGTACATGGTTGCTACGTGATCGTTGCATGATCAGCCACGTGAGCAGTGCATGATAGCCACGTGATCAGTGCATGATCAGTCACGTGATCAGTACATGATCAGTCACGTGAACAGTGCATGATCATTTACGTGATCAGTGCATGATCAGTCACGTGACCAGTATATGGTAGCTACGTGATCATTCCATGACGAGCCACGTGAGCAGTGCATGATAGCCACGTGATGTGTGCATGAGTTACGTGAGCAGAGTATGATCAGCCACGTGATCAGTGCATGAGTGCCACGTGATCAGTGCATGATATGTCACGTGACAGGTGTGTGATCAGCCACGTGAACAGTGCATGTTCAGCCACGTGATCAGTGCATGATAGCCACGTGATCAGTGCATGATCAGTTACGTGAGCAGTGCATGATCAGCCACGTGATCAGTGCATGGTCAGACACGTGAACAGTGTATGATCAGCCACGTGATCAGTGCATGATATCCAAGTGATCAGTGCATGATCATCACGTGATCAGTGTATGATCAGCCACGTGAACAGTGCATGCTCAGTCACGTGATCTGGGCCTGCTGAGCTGCGTGATTACTGTCTGCTCATCTGCTTGACAATTGCCAGCTGAGCTGCACGATTCCTGCCTGTCATCTGCTTGACAATTGCCAGCTGTGCTGCGTAATTCCTGCCTGCTCAGCTGCTTGATTATTGCCAGCTGAGCAGCATGATTCCTCACACCTGAGTTCCATGATTATTGCCTGCTGACTGTTTGATTCGTGCCTACTCAGCTCTTTGTTTATTGCCTCCAGAGGCACATGATCAGTGTATGATAGCAAACATGATCAGCGCATGATCAGTCACATGATCAGCGCCATTAAGTCACGTGATCACTACATGATAGTCATGTGATCAGTCCATGCTCAGTCACGGTATCAGTGCATGATCAGCCACGTGATCAGTGCATGATCTGTCACAAGATTAGTGTATGATCATCCACGTGATCAGTGCATGGGCAGTCATGTGATCAGTGCATGATATAGACGTGATCAGTGCATGATCAGTCTCGTGATCAGTGCATGATAGCCACGTGATCAGTGCATGATCAGTCACCTGATGGGTGTATGATCATTCACGTGACCTGTACATGGTAGCTACATGATCATTGCATGATCAGCCACGTGAGTAGTGCATGATAGCCACGTGATCAGTGCATGATCAGTCACGTGATCAGTGCATGATCAGTCATGTGACCAGTACATGGTACATGCGTGATCATGGCATGATCAGCCACGTGATCAGTGCATGATAGCCACGTGATCAGTGCATGATCAGACACGTGATCAGTGCATGATCAGTCACGTGATCAGTGCATGATCAGCCACGTGATCAGTGCATGATCAGCCACGTGATCAGTGCATGATAGCCACGTGATCAGTGCATGATCAGTCACGTGATCAGTGCATGATCAGTCACGTGACCAGTACATGGTAGCTACATGATCAGTGCATGATCAGCCACGTGATCAGTGCATGATAGCCACGTGATCAGTGCATGATCAGTCACGTGATCAGTGCATGATCAGTCACGTGATCAGTACATGGTAGCTGCGTGATCATGCATGATCAGCCACGTGATCAGTGCATGATAGCCACGTGATCAGTGCATGATCAGTCACGTGATCAGTGCATGATCAGTCACGTGATCAGTGCATGATCAGCCACGTGATCAGTGCATGATCAGGCACGTGATCAGTGCATGATCAGCCACGTGATCAGTGCATGATAGCCACGTGATCAGTGCATGATCAGTCACGTGATCAGTGCATGATCAGTCACGTGATCAGTGCATGATCAGCCACGTGATCAGTGCATGATCAGCCACGTGATCAGTGCATGATCAATTACGTGATCAGTGCATGATCAGTCACGTGACCAGTACATGGTAGCTACGTGATCATTGCATGATCAGCCACGTGATCAGTGCATGATAGCCACGTGATCAGTGCATGATAGCCACGTGATCAGTGCATGATCAGTCATGTGATACGTGTGTGATCAGCCACGTGATCAGTGCATGATATCCACGTGATCAGTGCATGACAGCCACGTGATCAGTGCATGAGAGCCACGTGATCAGTGCATGATCAGTCACGTGATACATGTGTGATCAGCCACGTGATCAGTGCATGATGAGCCACGTGATCAGTGCAGGATCAATTACGTGATCAGTGCATGATCAGTCACGTGACCAGTACATGGTTGCTACGTGATCGTTGCATGATCAGCCACGTGAGCAGAGCATGATAGCCACGTGATCAGTGCATGATCAGTCACGTGATCAGTACATGATCAGTCACGTGAACAGTGCATGATCATTTACGTGATCTTTGCATGATCAGTCACGTGACCAGTATATGGTTGCTACGTGATCATTCCATGACGAGCCACGTGAGCAGTGCATGATAGCCACGTGATGTGTGCATGAGTTACGTGAGCAGAGTATGATCAGCCACGTGATCAGTGCATGAGTGCCACGTGATCAGTGCATGATATGTCACGTGACAGGTGTGTGATCAGCCACGTGAACAGTGCATGTTCAGCCACGTGATCAGTGCATGATAGCCACGTGATCAGTGCATGATCAGTTACGTGAGCAGTGTATGATCAGCCACGTGATCAGTGCATGGTCAGACACGTGAACAGTGTATGATCAGCCACGTGATCAGTGCATGATATCCAAGTGATCAGTGCATGATCATCACGTGATCAGTGTATGATCAGCCACGTGAACAGTGCATGCTCAGTCACGTGATCTGGGCCTGCTGAGCTGCGTGATTACTGTCTGCTCATCTGCTTGACAATTGCCAGCTGAGCTGCACGATTCCTGCCTGTCATCTGCTTGACAATTGCCAGCTGTGCTGCGTAATTCCTGCCTGCTCAGCTGCTTGATTATTGCCAGCTGAGCAGCATGATTCCTCACACCTGAGTTCCATGATTATTGCCTGCTGACTGTTTGATTCGTGCCTACTCAGCTCTTTGTTTATTGCCTCCAGAGGCACATGATCAGTGTATGATAGCAAACATGATCAGCGCATGATCAGTCACATGATCAGCGCCATTAAGTCACGTGATCACTACATGATAGTCATGTGATCAGTCCATGCTCAGTCACGGTATCAGTGCATGATCAGCCACGTGATCAGTGCATGATCTGTCACAAGATTAGTGTATGATCATCCACGTGATCAGTGCATGGGCAGTCATGTGATCAGTGCATGATATAGACGTGATCAGTGCATGATCAGTCTCGTGATCAGTGCATGATAGCCACGTGATCAGTGCATGATCAGTCACCTGATGGGTGTATGATCATTCACGTGACCTGTACATGGTAGCTACATGATCATTGCATGATCAGCCACGTGAGTAGTGCATGATAGCCACGTGATCACTGCATGATCAGTCACGTGATCAGTGCATGATCAGTCATGTGACCAGTACATGGTAGCTGCGTGATCATGGCATGATCAGCCACGTGAGCAG
The DNA here is from genome assembly GCF_032452875.1 of Bos javanicus. Lineage (NCBI taxonomy): Eukaryota > Metazoa > Chordata > Mammalia > Artiodactyla > Bovidae > Bos > Bos javanicus. Next base: position 94,973 of record NW_026893808.1, read on the forward strand.
TGCATGATAGCCACGTGATCAGTGCATGATCAGACACGTGATCAGTGCATGATCAGTCACGTGATCAGTGCATGATCAGCCACGTGATCAGTGCATGACCAGGCACGTGATCAGTGTATGTCAGCCACGTGATCAGTGCATGATAGCCACGTGATCAGTGCATGATCAGTCACGTGATCAGTGCATGATCAGTCACGTGATCAGTGCATGATCAGCCACGTGATCAGTGCATGATCAGCCACGTGATCAGTGCATGATCAATTACGTGATCAGTGCATGATCAGTCACGTGACCAGTACATGGTAGCTACGTGATCATGCATGATCAGCCACGTGATCAGTGCATGATAGCCACGTGATCAGTGCATGATCAGTCACGTGATCAGTGCATGATCAGTCACGTGATCAGTGCATGATCAGCCACGTGATCAGTGCATGATCAGCCACGTGATCAGTGCATGATCAATTACGTGATCAGTGCATGATCAGTCACGTGATCAGTGCATGGTAGCTACGTGATCAGTGCATGATCAGCCACGTGATCAGTGCATGATAGCCACGTGATCAGTGCATGATCAGCCACGTGATCAGTGCATGATCAGTCACGTGATCAGTGTGATCAGCCACGTGATCAGTGCATGATAGCCACGTGATCAGTGCATGATCAGCCACGTGATCAGTGCATGATAGCCACGTGATCAGTGCATGATCAGTCACGTGATCAGTGTGTGATCAGCCACGTGATCAGTGCATGATCAGCCACGTGATCAGTGCATGATCAGTTACGTGATCAGTGCATGATCAGTCACGTGATCAGTGCATGATAGCCACGTGATCAGTGCATGATCAGCCACGTGATCAGTGCATGATCAGCCACGTGAACAGTGCATGCTCAGTCACGTGATCTGGGCCTGCTGAGCTGCGTGATTACTGTCTGCTCATCTGCTTGACAATTGCCAGCTGAGCTGCACGATTCCTGCCTGTCATCTGCTTGACAATTGCCAGCTGTGCTGCGTAATTCCTGCCTGCTCAGCTGCTTGATTATTGCCAGCTGAGCAGCATGATTCCTCACACCTGAGTTCCATGATTATTGCCTGCTGACTGTTTGATTCGTGCCTACTCAGCTCTTTGTTTATTGCCTCCAGAGGCACATGATCAGTGTATGATAGCAAACATGATCAGCGCATGATCAGTCACATGATCAGCGCCATTAAGTCACGTGATCACTACATGATAGTCATGTGATCAGTCCATGCTCAGTCACGGTATCAGTGCATGATCAGCCACGTGATCAGTGCATGATCTGTCACAAGATTAGTGTATGATCATCCACGTGATCAGTGCATGGGCAGTCATGTGATCAGTGCATGATATAGACGTGATCAGTGCATGATCAGTCTCGTGATCAGTGCATGATAGCCACGTGATCAGTGCATGATCAGTCACCTGATGGGTGTATGATCATTCACGTGACCTGTACATGGTAGCTACATGATCATTGCATGATCAGCCACGTGAGTAGTGCATGATAGCCACGTGATCACTGCATGATCAGTCACGTGATCAGTGCATGATCAGTCATGTGACCAGTACATGGTAGCTGCGTGATCATGGCATGATCAGCCACGTGAGCAGTGCATGATAGCCACGTGATCAGTGCATGATCAGACACGTGATCAGTGCATGATCAGTCACGTGATCAGTGCATGATCAGCCACGTGATCAGTGCATGATCAGTCACGTGATCAGTGCATGATCAGCCACGTGATCAGTGCATGATCAGCCACGTGATCAGTGCATGATCAGCCACGTGATCAGTGCATGATCAGCCACGTGATCAGTGCATGATCAGCCACGTGATCAGTGCATGATCAGCCACGTGATCAGTGCATGATCAATTACGTGATCAGTGCATGATCAGTCACGTGACCAGTACATGGTAGCTACGTGATCATTGCATGATCAGCCACGTGATCAGTGCATGATAGCCACGTGATCAGTGCATGATAGCCACGTGATCAGTGCATGATCAGTCATGTGATACGTGTGTGATCAGCCACGTGATCAGTGCATGATATCCACGTGATCAGTGCATGACAGCCACGTGATCAGTGCATGAGAGCCACGTGATCAGTGCATGATCAGTCACGTGATACATGTGTGATCAGCCACGTGATCAGTGCATGATGAGCCACGTGATCAGTGCATGATCAATTACGTGATCAGTGCATGATCAGTCACGTGACCAGTACATGGTTGCTACGTGATCGTTGCATGATCAGCCACGTGAGCAGTGCATGATAGCCACGTGATCAGTGCATGATCAGTCACGTGATCAGTACATGATCAGTCACGTGAACAGTGCATGATCATTTACGTGATCTTTGCATGATCAGTCACGTGACCAGTATATGGTTGCTACGTGATCATTCCATGACGAGCCACGTGAGCAGTGCATGATAGCCACGTGATGTGTGCATGAGTTACGTGAGCAGAGTATGATCAGCCACGTGATCAGTGCATGAGTGCCACGTGATCAGTGCATGATATGTCACGTGACAGGTGTGTGATCAGCCACGTGAACAGTGCATGTTCAGCCACGTGATCAGTGCATGATAGCCACGTGATCAGTGCATGATCAGTTACGTGAGCAGTGTATGATCAGCCACGTGATCAGTGCATGGTCAGACACGTGAACAGTGTATGATCAGCCACGTGATCAGTGCATGATATCCAAGTGATCAGTGCATGATCATCACGTGATCAGTGTATGATCAGCCACGTGAACAGTGCATGCTCAGTCACGTGATCTGGGCCAGCTGAGCTGCACGATTCCTGCCTGCTCAGCTGCTTGATTATTGCCAGCTGAGCAGCATGATTCCTCACACCTGAGTTCCATGATTATTGCCTGCTGACTGTTTGATTCGTGCCTACTCAGCTCTTTGTTTATTGCCTCCAGAGGCACATGATCAGTGTATGATAGCAAACATGATCAGTGCATGATCAGTCACATGATCAGCGCCATTAAGTCACGTGATCACTACATGATAGTCATGTGATCAGTCCATGCTCAGTCACGGTATCAGTGCATGATCAGCCACGTGATCAGTGCATGATCTGTCACATGATCAGTGTATGATCATCCACGTGATCAGTGCATGGGCAGTCATGTGATCAGTGCATGATATAGACGTGATCAGTGCATGATCAGTCACGTGATCAGTGCATGATAGCCACGTGATCAGTGCATGATCAGCCACGTGATCAGTGCATGATCAGCCACGTGATCAGTGCATGATCAGTCACGTGATCATGTGTGATCAGCCACGTGATCAGTGCATGATCAGCCACGTGATCAGTGCATGATCAGTCACGTGATCAGTGCATGATCAGTCACGTGACCAGTACATGGTAGCTACGTGATCAGTGCATGATCAGCCACGTGATCAGTGCATGATAGCCACGTGATCAGTGCATGATAGCCACGTGATCAGTGCATGATCAGTCACGTGATCAGTGCATGATCAGCCACGTGATCAGTGCATGATATCCACGTGATCAGTGCATGACAGCCACGTGATCAGTGCATGATAGCCACGTGATCAGTGCATGATCAGTCACGTGATCATGTGTGATCAGCCACGTGATCAGTGCATGATCAGCCACGTGATCAGTGCATGATCAATTACGTGATCAGTGCATGATCAGTCACGTGACCAGTACATGGTTGCTACGTGATCAGTGCATGATCAGCCACGTGATCAGTGCATGATAGCCACGTGATCAGTGCATGATCAGTCACGTGATCAGTGCATGATCAGTCACGTGATCAGTGCATGATCAGCCACGTGATCAGTGCATGATCAGTCACGTGATCAGTATGGTAGCTACGTGATCAGTGCATGATCAGCCACGTGATCAGTGCATGATAGCCACGTGATCAGTGCATGAGTTACGTGATCAGTGTATGATCAGCCACGTGATCAGTGCATGAGTGCCACGTGATCAGTGCATGATAGTCACGTGACAGTGTGTGATCAGCCACGTGATCAGTGCATGATCAGCCACGTGATCAGTGCATGATAGCCACGTGATCAGTGCATGATCAGTCACGTGATCAGTGCATGATCAGCCACGTGATCAGTGCATGATCAGTCACGTGATCAGTGTATGATCAGCCACGTGATCAGTGCATGATATCCACGTGATCAGTGCATGACAGCCACGTGATCAGTGCATGATAGCCACGTGATCAGTGCATGATCAGTCACGTGATACATGTGTGATCAGCCACGTGATCAGTGCATGATGAGCCACGTGATCAGTGCAGGATCAATTACGTGATCAGTGCATGATCAGTCACGTGACCAGTACATGGTTGCTACGTGATCGTTGCATGATCAGCCACGTGAGCAGAGCATGATAGCCACGTGATCAGTGCATGATCAGTCACGTGATCAGTACATGATCAGTCACGTGAACAGTGCATGATCATTTACGTGATCTGTGCATGATCAGTCACGTGACCAGTATATGGTAGCTACGTGATCATTCCATGACGAGCCACGTGAGCAGTGCATGATAGCCACGTGATGTGTGCATGAGTTACGTGAGCAGAGTATGATCAGCCACGTGATCAGTGCATGAGTGCCACGTGATCAGTGCATGATATGTCACGTGACAGGTGTGTGATCAGCCACGTGAACAGTGCATGTTCAGCCACGTGATCAGTGCATGATAGCCACGTGATCAGTGCATGATCAGTTACGTGAGCAGTGCATGATCAGCCACGTGATCAGTGCATGGTCAGACACGTGAACAGTGTATGATCAGCCACGTGATCAGTGCATGATATCCAAGTGATCAGTGCATGATCATCACGTGATCAGTGTATGATCAGCCACGTGAACAGTGCATGCTCAGTCACGTGATCTGGGCCTGCTGAGCTGCGTGATTACTGTCTGCTCATCTGCTTGACAATTGCCAGCTGAGCTGCACGATTCCTGCCTGTCATCTGCTTGACAATTGCCAGCTGTGCTGCGTAATTCCTGCCTGCTCAGCTGCTTGATTATTGCCAGCTGAGCAGCATGATTCCTCACACCTGAGTTCCATGATTATTGCCTGCTGACTGTTTGATTCGTGCCTACTCAGCTCTTTGTTTATTGCCTCCAGAGGCACATGATCAGTGTATGATAGCAAACATGATCAGCGCATGATCAGTCACATGATCAGCGCCATTAAGTCACGTGATCACTACATGATAGTCATGTGATCAGTCCATGCTCAGTCACGGTATCAGTGCATGATCAGCCACGTGATCAGTGCATGATCTGTCACATGATTAGTGTATGATCATCCACGTGATCAGTGCATGGGCAGTCATGTGATCAGTGCATGATATAGACGTGATCAATGCATGATCAGTCTCGTGATCCGTGCATGATAGCCACGTGATCAGTGCATGATCAGTCACCTGATGGGTGTATGATAATTCACGTGACCTGTACATGGTAGCTACATGATCAGCCACGTGATCAGTGCATGATAGCCACGTGATCAGTGCATGATCAGTCACGTGATCAGTGCATGATCAGTCACGTGATCAGTGCATGATCAGTCATGTGACCAGTACATGGTAGCTGCGTGATCATGCATGATCAGCCACGTGAGCAGTGCATGATAGCCACGTGATCAGTGCATGATCAGCCACGTGATCAGTGCATGATCAGTCACGTGATCAGTGCATGATCAGCCACGTGATCAGTGCATGATCAGTCACGTGATCAGTGCATGATCAGCCACGTGATCAGTGCATGATCAGTCACGTGATCAGTGCATGATCAGCCACGTGATCAGTGCATGATAGCCACGTGATCAGTGCATGATCAGTCACGTGATCAGTGCATGATCAGTCACGTGATCAGTGCATGATCAGCCACGTGATCAGTGCATGATCAGCCACGTGATCAGTGCATGATCAATTACGTGATCAGTGCATGATCAGTCACGTGACCAGTGCATGGTAGCTACGTGATCATTGCATGATCAGCCACGTGATCAGTGCATGATAGCCACGTGATCAGTGCATGATAGCCACGTGATCAGTGCATGATCAGTCATGTGATACGTGTGTGATCAGCCACGTGATCAGTGCATGATATCCACGTGATCAGTGCATGATCAGCCACGTGATCAGTGCATGATAGCCACGTGATCAGTGCATGATCAGTCACGTGATCATGTGTGATCAGCCACGTGATCAGTGCATGATCAGCCACGTGATCAGTGCATGATCAATTACGTGATCAGTGCATGATCAGTCACGTGACCAGTACATGGTTGCTACGTGATCGTGCATGATCAGCCACGTGAGCAGTGCATGATAGCCACGTGATCAGTGCATGATCAGTCACGTGATCAGTGCATGATCAGTCACGTGATCAGTGCATGATCATTTACGTGATCAGTGCATGATCAGTCACGTGACCAGTATATGGTTGCTACGTGATCAGTGCATGATCAGCCACGTGATCAGTGCATGATAGTCACGTGATCAGTGCATGAGTTACGTGATCAGTGTATGATCAGCCACGTGATCAGTGCATGAGTCCACGTGATCAGTGCATGATAGTCACGTGATCAGTGCATGATCAGCCACGTGATCAGTGCATGATCAGCCACGTGATCAGTGCATGATAGCCACGTGATCAGTGCATGATCAGTCACGTGATCAGTGCATGATCAGCCACGTGATCAGTGCATGATCAGTCACGTGATCAGTGTATGATCAGCCACGTGATCAGTGCATGATATCCACGTGATCAGTGCATGATCAGCCACGTGATCAGTGCATGAGAGCCACGTGATCAGTGCATGATCAGTCACGTGATACATGTGTGATCAGCCACGTGATCAGTGCATGATGAGCCACGTGATCAGTGCAGGATCAATTACGTGATCAGTGCATGATCAGTCACGTGACCAGTACATGGTTGCTACGTGATCGTTGCATGATCAGCCACGTGAGCAGAGCATGATAGCCACGTGATCAGTGCATGATCAGTCACGTGATCAGTACATGATCAGTCACGTGAACAGTGCATGATCATTTACGTGATCTGTGCATGATCAGTCACGTGACCAGTATATGGTAGCTACGTGATCATTCCATGACGAGCCACGTGAGCAGTGCATGATAGCCACGTGATGTGTGCATGAGTTACGTGAGCAGAGTATGATCAGCCACGTGATCAGTGCATGAGTGCCACGTGATCAGTGCATGATATGTCACGTGACAGGTGTGTGATCAGCCACGTGAACAGTGCATGTTCAGCCACGTGATCAGTGCATGATAGCCACGTGATCAGTGCATGATCAGTTACGTGAGCAGTGCATGATCAGCCACGTGATCAGTGCATGGTCAGACACGTGAACAGTGTATGATCAGCCACGTGATCAGTGCATGATATCCAAGTGATCAGTGCATGATCATCACGTGATCAGTGTATGATCAGCCACGTGAACAGTGCATGCTCAGTCACGTGATCTGGGCCTGCTGAGCTGCGTGATTACTGTCTGCTCATCTGCTTGACAATTGCCAGCTGAGCTGCACGATTCCTGCCTGTCATCTGCTTGACAATTGCCAGCTGTGCTGCGTAATTCCTGCCTGCTCAGCTGCTTGATTATTGCCAGCTGAGCAGCATGATTCCTCACACCTGAGTTCCATGATTATTGCCTGCTGACTGTTTGATTCGTGCCTACTCAGCTCTTTGTTTATTGCCTCCAGAGGCACATGATCAGTGTATGATAGCAAACATGATCAGCGCATGATCAGTCACATGATCAGCGCCATTAAGTCACGTGATCACTACATGATAGTCATGTGATCAGTCCATGCTCAGTCACGGTATCAGTGCATGATCAGCCACGTGATCAGTGCATGATCTGTCACATGATTAGTGTATGATCATCCACGTGATCAGTGCATGGGCAGTCATGTGATCAGTGCATGATATAGACGTGATCAGTGCATGATCAGTCTCGTGATCAGTGCATGATAGCCACGTGATCAGTGCATGATCAGTCACCTGATGGGTGTATGATCATTCACGTGACCTGTACATGGTAGCTACATGATCATTGCATGATCAGCCACGTGAGTAGTGCATGATAGCCACGTGATCAGTGCATGATCAGTCACGTGATCAGTGCATGATCAGTCATGTGACCAGTACATGGTAGCTGCGTGATCATGCATGATCAGCCACGTGATCAGTGCATGATAGCCACGTGATCAGTGCATGATCAGACACGTGATCAGTGCATGATCAGTCACGTGATCAGTGCATGATCAGCCACGTGATCAGTGCATGATCAGTCACGTGATCAGTGCATGATCAGTCACGTGATCAGTGCATGATCATTTACGTGATCAGTGCATGATCAGTCACGTGACCAGTATATGGTAGCTACGTGATCATTCCATGACAGCCACGTGAGCAGTGCATGATAGCCACGTGATGTGTGCATGAGTTACGTGAGCAGAGTATGATCAGCCACGTGATCAGTGCATGAGTGCCACGTGATCAGTGCATGATATGTCACGTGACAGGTGTGTGATCAGCCACGTGAACAGTGCATGTTCAGCCACGTGATCAGTGCATGATAGCCACGTGATCAGTGCATGATCAGTTACGTGAGCAGTGTATGATCAGCCACGTGATCAGTGCATGGTCAGACACGTGAACAGTGTATGATCAGCCACGTGATCAGTGCATGATATCCAAGTGATCAGTGCATGATCATCACGTGATCAGTGTATGATCAGCCACGTGAACAGTGCATGCTCAGTCACGTGATCTGGGCCTGCTGAGCTGCGTGATTACTGTCTGCTCATCTGCTTGACAATTGCCAGCTGAGCTGCACGATTCCTGCCTGTCATCTGCTTGACAATTGCCAGCTGTGCTGCGTAATTCCTGCCTGCTCAGCTGCTTGATTATTGCCAGCTGAGCAGCATGATTCCTCACACCTGAGTTCCATGATTATTGCCTGCTGACTGTTTGATTCGTGCCTACTCAGCTCTTTGTTTATTGCCTCCAGAGGCACATGATCAGTGTATGATAGCAAACATGATCAGCGCATGATCAGTCACATGATCAGCGCCATTAAGTCACGTGATCACTACATGATAGTCATGTGATCAGTCCATGCTCAGTCACGGTATCAGTGCATGATCAGCCACGTGATCAGTGCATGATCTGTCACATGATTAGTGTATGATCATCCACGTGATCAGTGCATGGGCAGTCATGTGATCAGTGCATGATATAGACGTGATCAGTGCATGATCAGTCTCGTGATCAGTGCATGATAGCCACGTGATCAGTGCATGATCAGTCACCTGATGGGTGTATGATCATTCACGTGACCTGTACATGGTAGCTACATGATCATTGCATGATCAGCCACGTGAGTAGTGCATGATAGCCACGTGATCACTGCATGATCAGTCACGTGATCAGTGCATGATCAGTCATGTGACCAGTACATGGTAGCTGCGTGATCATGCATGATCAGCCACGTGATCAGTGCATGATAGCCACGTGATCAGTGCATGATCAGTCACGTGATCAGTGCATGATCAGTCACGTGATCAGTGCATGATCAGCCACGTGATCAGTGCATGATCAGTCACGTGATCAGTGCATGATCAGTCACGTGATCAGTGCATGATCAGTCACGTGATCAGTGCATGATCAGTCACGTGATCAGTGCATGATAGCTACGTGATCAGTGCATGATCAGCCACGTGATCAGTGCATGATAGCCACGTGATCAGTGCATGAGTCACGTGATCAGTGCATGATCAGCCACGTGATCAGTGCATGATGCCACGTGATCAGTGCATGATCAGTCACGTGATCAGTGCATGATCAGCCACGTGATCAGTGCATGATCAGCCACGTGATCAGTGCATGATAGCCACGTGATCAGTGCATGATCAGTCACGTGATCAGTGCATGATCAGCCACGTGATCAGTGCATGATCAGTCACGTGATCAGTGTATGATCAGCCACGTGATCAGTGCATGATAGCCACGTGATCAGTGCATGATCATCACGTGATCAGTGCATGATCAGCCACGTGATCAGTGCATGATCAGCCACGTGATCAGTGCATGATCAGCCACGTGATCAGTGCATGATCAATTACGTGATCAGTGCATGATCAGTCACGTGATCAGTGCATGGTAGCTACGTGATCAGTGCATGATCAGCCACGTGATCAGTGCATGATAGCCACGTGATCAGTGCATGATAGCCACGTGATCAGTGCATGATCAGTCATGTGATACGTGTGTGATCAGCCACGTGATCAGTGCATGATAGCCACGTGATCAGTGCATGACAGCCACGTGATCAGTGCATGAGAGCCACGTGATCAGTGCATGATCAGTCACGTGATACATGTGTGATCAGCCACGTGATCAGTGCATGATGAGCCACGTGATCAGTGCATGATCAATTACGTGATCAGTGCATGATCAGTCACGTGACCAGTACATGGTTGCTACGTGATCGTTGCATGATCAGCCACGTGATCAGTGCATGATAGCCACGTGATCAGTGCATGATCAGTCACGTGATCAGTGCATGATCAGTCACGTGATCAGTGCATGATCATTTACGTGATCAGTGCATGATCAGTCACGTGACCAGTATATGGTAGCTACGTGATCATTGCATGACAGCCACGTGAGCAGTGCATGATAGCCACGTGATGTGTGCATGAGTTACGTGATCAGTGTATGATCAGCCACGTGATCAGTGCATGAGTGCCACGTGATCAGTGCATGATATGTCACGTGACAGGTGTGTGATCAGCCACGTGATCAGTGCATGATCAGCCACGTGATCAGTGCATGATAGCCACGTGATCAGTGCATGATCAGTTACGTGATCAGTGCATGATCAGCCACGTGATCAGTGCATGGTCAGACACGTGATCAGTGTATGATCAGCCACGTGATCAGTGCATGATATCCACGTGATCAGTGCATGATCATCACGTGATCAGTGCATGATCAGCCACGTGATCAGTGCATGATCAGTCACGTGATCTGTGCCAGCTGAGCTGCACGATTCCTGCCTGCTCAGCTGCTTGATTATTGCCAGCTGAGCAGCATGATTCCTCACACCTGAGTTCCATGATTATTGCCTGCTGACTGTTTGATTCGTGCCTACTCAGCTCTTTGTTTATTGCCTCCAGAGGCACATGATCAGTGTATGATAGCAAACATGATCAGTGCATGATCAGTCACATGATCAGTGCCATTAAGTCACGTGATCAGTGCATGATAGTCATGTGATCAGTCCATGCTCAGTCACGTATCAGTGCATGATCAGCCACGTGATCAGTGCATGATCAGTCACGTGATCAGTGTATGATCATCCACGTGATCAGTGCATGGCAGTCATGTGATCAGTGCATGATATAGACGTGATCAGTGCATGATCAGTCACGTGATCAGTGCATGATAGCCACGTGATCAGTGCATGATCAGCCACGTGATCAGTGCATGATCAGCCACGTGATCAGTGCATGATCAGTCACGTGATCAGTGCATGATCAGCCACGTGATCAGTGCATGATCAGCCACGTGATCAGTGCATGATCAGTCACGTGATCAGTGCATGATCAGTCACGTGACCAGTGCATGGTAGCTACGTGATCAGTGCATGATCAGCCACGTGATCAGTGCATGATAGCCACGTGATCAGTGCATGATCAGCCACGTGATCAGTGCATGATCAGTCACGTGATCGTGTGTGATCAGCCACGTGATCAGTGCATGATATCCACGTGATCAGTGCATGACAGCCACGTGATCAGTGCATGATAGCCACGTGATCAGTGCATGATCAGTCACGTGATCATGTGTGATCAGCCACGTGATCAGTGCATGATCAGCCACGTGATCAGTGCATGATCAATTACGTGATCAGTGCATGATCAGTCACGTGACCAGTACATGGTAGCTACGTGATCAGTGCATGATCAGCCACGTGATCAGTGCATGATAGCCACGTGATCAGTGCATGATCAGTCACGTGATCAGTGCATGATCAGTCACGTGATCAGTGCATGATCAGTCACGTGATCAGTGCATGATCAGTCACGTGATCAGTGCATGATAGCTACGTGATCAGTGCATGATCAGCCACGTGATCAGTGCATGATAGCCACGTGATCAGTGCATGAGTTACGTGATCAGTGTATGATCAGCCACGTGATCAGTGCATGATGCCACGTGATCAGTGCATGATAGTCACGTGATCAGTGCATGATCAGCCACGTGATCAGTGCATGATCAGCCACGTGATCAGTGCATGATAGCCACGTGATCAGTGCATGATCAGTCACGTGATCAGTGCATGATCAGCCACGTGATCAGTGCATGATCAGTCACGTGATCAGTGCATGATCAGCCACGTGATCAGTGCATGATATCCACGTGATCAGTGCATGACAGCCACGTGATCAGTGCATGAGAGCCACGTGATCAGTGCATGATCAGTCACGTGATACATGTGTGATCAGCCACGTGATCAGTGCATGATGAGCCACGTGATCAGTGCAGGATCAATTACGTGATCAGTGCATGATCAGTCACGTGACCAGTACATGGTTGCTACGTGATCGTTGCATGATCAGCCACGTGAGCAGAGCATGATAGCCACGTGATCAGTGCATGATCAGTCACGTGATCAGTACATGATCAGTCACGTGAACAGTGCATGATCATTTACGTGATCTGTGCATGATCAGTCACGTGACCAGTATATGGTAGCTACGTGATCATTCCATGACGAGCCACGTGAGCAGTGCATGATAGCCACGTGATGTGTGCATGAGTTACGTGAGCAGAGTATGATCAGCCACGTGATCAGTGCATGAGTGCCACGTGATCAGTGCATGATATGTCACGTGACAGGTGTGTGATCAGCCACGTGAACAGTGCATGTTCAGCCACGTGATCAGTGCATGATAGCCACGTGATCAGTGCATGATCAGTTACGTGAGCAGTGTATGATCAGCCACGTGATCAGTGCATGGTCAGACACGTGAACAGTGTATGATCAGCCACGTGATCAGTGCATGATATCCAAGTGATCAGTGCATGATCATCACGTGATCAGTGTATGATCAGCCACGTGAACAGTGCATGCTCAGTCACGTGATCTGGGCCTGCTGAGCTGCGTGATTACTGTCTGCTCATCTGCTTGACAATTGCCAGCTGAGCTGCACGATTCCTGCCTGTCATCTGCTTGACAATTGCCAGCTGTGCTGCGTAATTCCTGCCTGCTCAGCTGCTTGATTATTGTCAGCTGAGCAGCATGATTCCTCACACCTGAGTTCCATGATTATTGCCTGCTGACTGTTTGATTCGTGCCTACTCAGCTCTTTGTTTATTGCCTCCAGAGGCACATGATCAGTGTATGATAGCAAACATGATCAGCGCATGATCAGTCACATGATCAGCGCCATTAAGTCACGTGATCACTACATGATAGTCATGTGATCAGTCCATGCTCAGTCACGGTATCAGTGCATGATCAGCCACGTGATCAGTGCATGATCTGTCACAAGATTAGTGTATGATCATCCACGTGATCAGTGCATGGGCAGTCATGTGATCAGTGCATGATATAGACGTGATCAGTGCATGATCAGTCTCGTGATCCGTGCATGATAGCCACGTGATCAGTGCATGATCAGTCACCTGATGGGTGTATGATCATTCACGTGACCTGTACATGGTAGCTACATGATCAGCCACGTGATCAGTGCATGATAGCCACGTGATCAGTGCATGATCAGTCACGTGATCAGTGCATGATCAGTCACGTGATCAGTGCATGATCAGTCATGTGACCAGTACATGGTAGCTGCGTGATCATGCATGATCAGCCACGTGATCAGTGCATGATAGCCACGTGATCAGTGCATGATCAGTCACGTGATCAGTGCATGATCAGTCACGTGATCAGTGCATGATCAGCCACGTGATCAGTGCATGATCAGTCACGTGATCAGTGCATGATCAGCCACGTGATCAGTGCATGATCAGTCACGTGATCAGTGCATGATCAGCCACGTGATCAGTGCATGATAGCCACGTGATCAGTGCATGATCAGTCACGTGATCAGTGCATGATCAGTCACGTGATCAGTGCATGATCAGCCACGTGATCAGTGCATGATCAGCCACGTGATCAGTGCATGATCAATTACGTGATCAGTGCATGATCAGTCACGTGACCAGTGCATGGTAGCTACGTGATCATTGCATGATCAGCCACGTGATCAGTGCATGATAGCCACGTGATCAGTGCATGATAGCCACGTGATCAGTGCATGATCAGTCATGTGATACGTGTGTGATCAGCCACGTGATCAGTGCATGATATCCACGTGATCAGTGCATGATCAGCCACGTGATCAGTGCATGATAGCCACGTGATCAGTGCATGATCAGTCACGTGATCATGTGTGATCAGCCACGTGATCAGTGCATGATCAGCCACGTGATCAGTGCATGATCAATTACGTGATCAGTGCATGATCAGTCACGTGACCAGTACATGGTTGCTACGTGATCGTTGCATGATCAGCCACGTGAGCAGTGCATGATAGCCACGTGATCAGTGCATGATCAGTCACGTGATCAGTGCATGATCAGTCACGTGATCAGTGCATGATCATTTACGTGATCAGTGCATGATCAGTCACGTGACCAGTATATGGTTGCTACGTGATCATTGCATGATCAGCCACGTGATCAGTGCATGATAGTCACGTGATCAGTGCATGAGTTACGTGATCAGTGTATGATCAGCCACGTGATCAGTGCATGAGTGCCACGTGATCAGTGCATGATAGTCACGTGATCAGTGTGTGATCAGCCACGTGATCAGTGCATGATCAGCCACGTGATCAGTGCATGATAGCCACGTGATCAGTGCATGATCAGTCACGTGATCAGTGCATGATCAGCCACGTGATCAGTGCATGATCAGTCACGTGATCAGTGCATGATCAGCCACGTGATCAGTGCATGATATCCACGTGATCAGTGCATGACAGCCACGTGATCAGTGCATGATAGCCACGTGATCAGTGCATGATCAGTCACGTGATACATGTGTGATCAGCCACGTGATCAGTGCATGATGAGCCACGTGATCAGTGCAGGATCAATTACGTGATCAGTGCATGATCAGTCACGTGACCAGTACATGGTTGCTACGTGATCGTTGCATGATCAGCCACGTGAGCAGAGCATGATAGCCACGTGATCAGTGCATGATCAGTCACGTGATCAGTACATGATCAGTCACGTGAACAGTGCATGATCATTTACGTGATCTGTGCATGATCAGTCACGTGACCAGTATATGGTAGCTACGTGATCATTCCATGACGAGCCACGTGAGCAGTGCATGATAGCCACGTGATGTGTGCATGAGTTACGTGAGCAGAGTATGATCAGCCACGTGATCAGTGCATGAGTGCCACGTGATCAGTGCATGATATGTCACGTGACAGGTGTGTGATCAGCCACGTGAACAGTGCATGTTCAGCCACGTGATCAGTGCATGATAGCCACGTGATCAGTGCATGATCAGTTACGTGAGCAGTGCATGATCAGCCACGTGATCAGTGCATGGTCAGACACGTGAACAGTGTATGATCAGCCACGTGATCAGTGCATGATATCCAAGTGATCAGTGCATGATCATCACGTGATCAGTGTATGATCAGCCACGTGAACAGTGCATGCTCAGTCACGTGATCTGGGCCTGCTGAGCTGCGTGATTACTGTCTGCTCATCTGCTTGACAATTGCCAGCTGAGCTGCACGATTCCTGCCTGTCATCTGCTTGACAATTGCCAGCTGTGCTGCGTAATTCCTGCCTGCTCAGCTGCTTGATTATTGCCAGCTGAGCAGCATGATTCCTCACAGCTGAGTTCCATGATTATTGCCTGCTGACTGTTTGATTCGTGCCTACTCAGCTCTTTGTTTATTGCCTCCAGAGGCACATGATCAGTGTATGATAGCAAACATGATCAGTGCATGATCAGTCACATGATCAGCGCCATTAAGTCACGTGATCACTACATGATAGTCATGTGATCAGTCCATGCTCAGTCACGGTATCAGTGCATGATCAGCCACGTGATCAGTGCATGATCTGTCACATGATTAGTGTATGATCATCCACGTGATCAGTGCATGGGCAGTCATGTGATCAGTGCATGATATAGACGTGATCAGTGCATGATCAGTCACGTGATCAGTGCATGATAGCCACGTGATCAGTGCATGATCAGTCACCTGATGGGTGTATGATCATTCACGTGACCTGTACATGGTAGCTACATGATCATTGCATGATCAGCCACGTGAGTAGTGCATGATAGCCACGTGATCAGTGCATGATCAGTCACGTGATCAGTGCATGATCAGTCATGTGACCAGTACATGGTAGCTGCGTGATCATGCATGATCAGCCACGTGATCAGTGCATGATAGCCACGTGATCAGTGCATGATCAGACACGTGATCAGTGCATGATCAGTCACGTGATCAGTGCATGATCAGCCACGTGATCAGTGCATGATCAGTCACGTGATCAGTGCATGATCAGTCACGTGATCAGTGCATGATCATTTACGTGATCAGTGCATGATCAGTCACGTGACCAGTATATGGTTGCTACGTGATCATTCCATGACAGCCACGTGAGCAGTGCATGATAGCCACGTGATGTGTGCATGAGTTACGTGAGCAGAGTATGATCAGCCACGTGATCAGTGCATGAGTGCCACGTGATCAGTGCATGATATGTCACGTGACAGGTGTGTGATCAGCCACGTGAACAGTGCATGATCAGCCACGTGATCAGTGCATGATAGCCACGTGATCAGTGCATGATCAGTTACGTGAGCAGTGTATGATCAGCCACGTGATCAGTGCATGGTCAGACACGTGAACAGTGTATGATCAGCCACGTGATCAGTGCATGATATCCAAGTGATCAGTGCATGATCATCACGTGATCAGTGTATGATCAGCCACGTGAACAGTGCATGCTCAGTCACGTGATCTGGGCCTGCTGAGCTGCGTGATTACTGTCTGCTCATCTGCTTGACAATTGCCAGCTGAGCTGCACGATTCCTGCCTGTCATCTGCTTGACAATTGCCAGCTGTGCTGCGTAATTCCTGCCTGCTCAGCTGCTTGATTATTGCCAGCTGAGCAGCATGATTCCTCACACCTGAGTTCCATGATTATTGCCTGCTGACTGTTTGATTCGTGCCTACTCAGCTCTTTGTTTATTGCCTCCAGAGGCACATGATCAGTGTATGATAGCAAACATGATCAGCGCATGATCAGTCACATGATCAGCGCCATTAAGTCACGTGATCACTACATGATAGTCATGTGATCAGTCCATGCTCAGTCACGGTATCAGTGCATGATCAGCCACGTGATCAGTGCATGATCTGTCACATGATTAGTGTATGATCATCCACGTGATCAGTGCATATGCAGTCATGTGATCAGTGCATGATATAGACGTGATCAGTGCATGATCAGTCTCGTGATCAGTGCATGATAGCCACGTGATCAGTGCATGATCAGTCACCTGATGGGTGTATGATCATTCACGTGACCTGTACATGGTAGCTACATGATCATTGCATGATCAGCCACGTGAGTAGTGCATGATAGCCACGTGATCAGTGCATGATCAGTCACGTGATCAGTGCATGATCAGTCATGTGACCAGTACATGGTAGCTGCGTGATCATGCATGATCAGCCACGTGATCAGTGCATGATAGCCACGTGATCAGTGCATGATCAGACACGTGATCAGTGCATGATCAGTCACGTGATCAGTGCATGATCAGCCACGTGATCAGTGCATGATCAGTCACGTGATCAGTGCATGATCAGTCACGTGATCAGTGCATGATCATTTACGTGATCAGTGCATGATCAGTCACGTGACCAGTATATGGTAGCTACGTGATCATTCCATGACAGCCACGTGAGCAGTGCATGATAGCCACGTGATGTGTGCATGAGTTACGTGAGCAGAGTATGATCAGCCACGTGATCAGTGCATGAGTGCCACGTGATCAGTGCATGATATGTCACGTGACAGTGTGTGATCAGCCACGTGAACAGTGCATGATCAGCCACGTGATCAGTGCATGATAGCCACGTGATCAGTGCATGATCAGTTACGTGAGCAGTGTATGATCAGCCACGTGATCAGTGCATGGTCAGACACGTGAACAGTGTATGATCAGCCACGTGATCAGTGCATGATATCCAAGTGATCAGTGCATGATCATCACGTGATCAGTGTATGATCAGCCACGTGAACAGTGCATGCTCAGTCACGTGATCTGGGCCTGCTGAGCTGCGTGATTACTGTCTGCTCATCTGCTTGACAATTGCCAGCTGAGCTGCACGATTCCTGCCTGTCATCTGCTTGACAATTGCCAGCTGTGCTGCGTAATTCCTGCCTGCTCAGCTGCTTGATTATTGCCAGCTGAGCAGCATGATTCCTCACACCTGAGTTCCATGATTATTGCCTGCTGACTGTTTGATTCGTGCCTACTCAGCTCTTTGTTTATTGCCTCCAGAGGCACATGATCAGTGTATGATAGCAAACATGATCAGCGCATGATCAGTCACATGATCAGCGCCATTAAGTCACGTGATCACTACATGATAGTCATGTGATCAGTCCATGCTCAGTCACGGTATCAGTGCATGATCAGCCACGTGATCAGTGCATGATCTGTCACATGATTAGTGTATGATCATCCACGTGATCAGTGCATGGGCAGTCATGTGATCAGTGCATGATATAGACGTGATCAGTGCATGATCAGTCTCGTGATCAGTGCATGATAGCCACGTGATCAGTGCATGATCAGTCACCTGATGGGTGTATGATCATTCACGTGACCTGTACATGGTAGCTACATGATCATTGCATGATCAGCCACGTGATCAGTGCATGATCAGCCACGTGATCAGTGCATGATCAGCCACGTGATCAGTGCATGATAGCCACGTGATCAGTGCATGATCAGTCACGTGATCAGTGCATGATCAGCCACGTGATCAGTGCATGATCAGCCACGTGATCAGTGCATGATCAATTACGTGATCAGTGCATGATCAGTCACGTGATCAGTACATGGTAGCTACGTGATCATTGCATGATCAGCCACGTGATCAGTGCATGATAGCCACGTGATCAGTGCATGATAGCCACGTGATCAGTGCATGATCAGTCATGTGATACGTGTGTGATCAGCCACGTGATCAGTGCATGATATCCACGTGATCAGTGCATGACAGCCACGTGATCAGTGCATGAGAGCCACGTGATCAGTGCATGATCAGTCACGTGATACATGTGTGATCAGCCACGTGATCAGTGCATGATGAGCCACGTGATCAGTGCAGGATCAATTACGTGATCAGTGCATGATCAGTCACGTGACCAGTACATGGTTGCTACGTGATCGTTGCATGATCAGCCACGTGAGCAGAGCATGATAGCCACGTGATCAGTGCATGATCAGTCACGTGATCAGTACATGATCAGTCACGTGAACAGTGCATGATCATTTACGTGATCTGTGCATGATCAGTCACGTGACCAGTATATGGTAGCTACGTGATCATTCCATGACGAGCCACGTGAGCAGTGCATGATAGCCACGTGATGTGTGCATGAGTTACGTGAGCAGAGTATGATCAGCCACGTGATCAGTGCATGAGTGCCACGTGATCAGTGCATGATATGTCACGTGACAGGTGTGTGATCAGCCACGTGAACAGTGCATGTTCAGCCACGTGATCAGTGCATGATAGCCACGTGATCAGTGCATGATCAGTTACGTGAGCAGTGTATGATCAGCCACGTGATCAGTGCATGGTCAGACACGTGAACAGTGTATGATCAGCCACGTGATCAGTGCATGATATCCAAGTGATCAGTGCATGATCATCACGTGATCAGTGTATGATCAGCCACGTGAACAGTGCATGCTCAGTCACGTGATCTGGGCCTGCTGAGCTGCGTGATTACTGTCTGCTCATCTGCTTGACAATTGCCAGCTGAGCTGCACGATTCCTGCCTGTCATCTGCTTGACAATTGCCAGCTGTGCTGCGTAATTCCTGCCTGCTCAGCTGCTTGATTATTGCCAGCTGAGCAGCATGATTCCTCACACCTGAGTTCCATGATTATTGCCTGCTGACTGTTTGATTCGTGCCTACTCAGCTCTTTGTTTATTGCCTCCAGAGGCACATGATCAGTGTATGATAGCAAACATGATCAGCGCATGATCAGTCACATGATCAGCGCCATTAAGTCACGTGATCACTACATGATAGTCATGTGATCAGTCCATGCTCAGTCACGGTATCAGTGCATGATCAGCCACGTGATCAGTGCATGATCTGTCACAAGATTAGTGTATGATCATCCACGTGATCAGTGCATGGGCAGTCATGTGATCAGTGCATGATATAGACGTGATCAGTGCATGATCAGTCTCGTGATCAGTGCATGATAGCCACGTGATCAGTGCATGATCAGTCACCTGATGGGTGTATGATCATTCACGTGACCTGTACATGGTAGCTACATGATCATTGCATGATCAGCCACGTGAGTAGTTCATGATAGCCACGTGATCACTGCATGATCAGTCACGTGATCAGTGCATGATCAGTCATGTGACCAGTACATGGTAGCTGCGTGATCATGGCATGATCAGCCACGTGAGCAGTGCATGATAGCCACGTGATCAGTGCATGATCAGACACGTGATCAGTGCATGATCAGTCACGTGATCAGTGCATGATCAGGCACGTGATCAGTGCATGTCAGCCAAGTGATCAGTGCATGATAGCCACGTGATCAGTGCATGATCAGTCACGTGATCAGTGCATGATCAGTTACGTGATCAGTGTATGATCAGCCACGTGATCAGTGCATGATCAGCCACATGATCAGTGCATGTTCAATTACGTGATCAGTGCATGATCAGTCACGTGACCAGTACATGGTAGCTACGTGATCATTGCATGATCAGCCACGTGATCAGTGCATGATAGCCACGTGATCAGTGCATGATAGCCACGTGATCAGTGCATGATCAGTCATGTGATACGTGTGTGATCAGCCACGTGATCAGTGCATGATATCCACGTGATCAGTGCATGAGAGCCACGTGATCAGTGCATGATCAGTCACGTGATACATGTGTGATCAGCCACGTGATCAGTGCATGATGAGCCACGTGATCAGTGCAGGATCAATTACGTGATCAGTGCATGATCAGTCACGTGACCAGTACATGGTTGCTACGTGATCGTTGCATGATCAGCCACGTGAGCAGAGCATGATAGCCACGTGATCAGTGCATGATCAGTCACGTGATCAGTACATGATCAGTCACGTGAACAGTGCATGATCATTTACGTGATCTTTGCATGATCAGTCACGTGACCAGTATATGGTTGCTACGTGATCATTCCATGACGAGCCACGTGAGCAGTGCATGATAGCCACGTGATGTGTGCATGAGTTACGTGAGCAGAGTATGATCAGCCACGTGATCAGTGCATGAGTGCCACGTGATCAGTGCATGATATGTCACGTGACAGGTGTGTGATCAGCCACGTGAACAGTGCATGTTCAGCCACGTGATCAGTGCATGATAGCCACGTGATCAGTGCATGATCAGTTACGTGAGCAGTGTATGATCAGCCACGTGATCAGTGCATGGTCAGACACGTGAACAGTGTATGATCAGCCACGTGATCAGTGCATGATATCCAAGTGATCAGTGCATGATCATCACGTGATCAGTGTATGATCAGCCACGTGAACAGTGCATGCTCAGTCACGTGATCTGGGCCTGCTGAGCTGCGTGATTACTGTCTGCTCATCTGCTTGACAATTGCCAGCTGAGCTGCACGATTCCTGCCTGTCATCTGCTTGACAATTGCCAGCTGTGCTGCGTAATTCCTGCCTGCTCAGCTGCTTGATTATTGCCAGCTGAGCAGCATGATTCCTCACACCTGAGTTCCATGATTATTGCCTGCTGACTGTTTGATTCGTGCCTACTCAGCTCTTTGTTTATTGCCTCCAGAGGCACATGATCAGTGTATGATAGCAAACATGATCAGCGCATGATCAGTCACATGATCAGCGCCATTAAGTCACGTGATCACTACATGATAGTCATGTGATCAGTCCATGCTCAGTCACGGTATCAGTGCATGATCAGCCACGTGATCAGTGCATGATCTGTCACAAGATTAGTGTATGATCATCCACGTGATCAGTGCACGGGCAGTCATGTGATCAGTGCATGATATAGACGTGATCAGTGCATGATCAGTCTCGTGATCAGTGCATGATAGCCACGTGATCAGTGCATGATCAGTCACCTGATGGGTGTATGATCATTCACGTGACCTGTACATGGTAGCTACATGATCATTGCATGATCAGCCACGTGATCAGTGCATGATCAGCCACGTGATCAGTGCATGATCAGCCACGTGATCAGTGCATGATAGCCACGTGATCAGTGCATGATCAGTCACGTGATCAGTGCATGATCAGCCACGTGATCAGTGCATGATCAGCCACGTGATCAGTGCATGATCAATTACGTGATCAGTGCATGATCAGTCACGTGATCAGTACATGGTAGCTACGTGATCATTGCATGATCAGCCACGTGATCAGTGCATGATAGCCACGTGATCAGTGCATGATAGCCACGTGATCAGTGCATGATCAGTCATGTGATACGTGTGTGATCAGCCACGTGATCAGTGCATGATATCCACGTGATCAGTGCATGACAGCCACGTGATCAGTGCATGAGAGCCACGTGATCAGTGCATGATCAGTCACGTGATACATGTGTGATCAGCCACGTGATCAGTGCATGATGAGCCACGTGATCAGTGCAGGATCAATTACGTGATCAGTGCATGATCAGTCACGTGACCAGTACATGGTTGCTACGTGATCGTTGCATGATCAGCCACGTGAGCAGAGCATGATAGCCACGTGATCAGTGCATGATCAGTCACGTGATCAGTACATGATCAGTCACGTGAACAGTGCATGATCATTTACGTGATCTTTGCATGATCAGTCACGTGACCAGTATATGGTTGCTACGTGATCATTCCATGACGAGCCACGTGAGCAGTGCATGATAGCCACGTGATGTGTGCATGAGTTACGTGAGCAGAGTATGATCAGCCACGTGATCAGTGCATGAGTGCCACGTGATCAGTGCATGATATGTCACGTGACAGGTGTGTGATCAGCCACGTGAACAGTGCATGTTCAGCCACGTGATCAGTGCATGATAGCCACGTGATCAGTGCATGATCAGTTACGTGAGCAGTGTATGATCAGCCACGTGATCAGTGCATGGTCAGACACGTGAACAGTGTATGATCAGCCACGTGATCAGTGCATGATATCCAAGTGATCAGTGCATGATCATCACGTGATCAGTGTATGATCAGCCACGTGAACAGTGCATGCTCAGTCACGTGATCTGGGCCTGCTGAGCTGCGTGATTACTGTCTGCTCATCTGCTTGACAATTGCCAGCTGAGCTGCACGATTCCTGCCTGTCATCTGCTTGACAATTGCCAGCTGTGCTGCGTAATTCCTGCCTGCTCAGCTGCTTGATTATTGCCAGCTGAGCAGCATGATTCCTCACACCTGAGTTCCATGATTATTGCCTGCTGACTGTTTGATTCGTGCCTACTCAGCTCTTTGTTTATTGCCTCCAGAGGCACATGATCAGTGTATGATAGCAAACATGATCAGCGCATGATCAGTCACATGATCAGCGCCATTAAGTCACGTGATCACTACATGATAGTCATGTGATCAGTCCATGCTCAGTCACGGTATCAGTGCATGATCAGCCACGTGATCAGTGCATGATCTGTCACAAGATTAGTGTATGATCATCCACGTGATCAGTGCATGGGCAGTCATGTGATCAGTGCATGATATAGACGTGATCAGTGCATGATCAGTCTCGTGATCAGTGCATGATAGCCACGTGATCAGTGCATGATCAGTCACCTGATGGGTGTATGATCATTCACGTGACCTGTACATGGTAGCTACATGATCATTGCATGATCAGCCACGTGAGTAGTGCATGATAGCCACGTGATCACTGCATGATCAGTCACGTGATCAGTGCATGATCAGTCATGTGACCAGTACATGGTAGCTGCGTGATCATGGCATGATCAGCCACGTGAGCAGTGCATGATAGCCACGTGATCAGTGCATGATCAGACACGTGATCAGTGCATGATCAGTCACGTGATCAGTGCATGATCAGGCACGTGATCAGTGCATGTCCAGCCAAGTGATCAGTGCATGATAGCCACGTGATCAGTGCATGATCAGTCACGTGATCAGTGCATGATCAGTTATGTGATCAGTGTATGATCAGCCACGTGATCAGTGCATGATCAGCCACATGATTAGTGCATGATCAATTACGTGATCAGTGCATGATCAGTCACGTGACCAGTACATGGTAGCTACGTGATCATTGCATGATCAGCCACGTGATCAGTGCATGATAGCCACGTGATCAGTGCATGATAGCCACGTGATCAGTGCATGATCAGTCATGTGATACGTGTGTGATCAGCCACGTGATCAGTGCATGATATCCACGTGATCAGTGCATGATAGCCACGTGATCAGTGCATGATCAGTCACGTGATACATGTGTGATCAGCCACGTGATCAGTGCATGATGAGCCACGTGATCAGTGCAGGATCAATTACGTGATCAGTGCATGATCAGTCACGTGACCAGTACATGGTTGCTACGTGATCGTTGCATGATCAGCCACGTGAGCAGAGCATGATAGCCACGTGATCAGTGCATGATCAGTCACGTGATCAGTACATGATCAGTCACGTGAACAGTGCATGATCATTTACGTGATCTTTGCATGATCAGTCACGTGACCAGTATATGGTTGCTACGTGATCATTCCATGACGAGCCACGTGAGCAGTGCATGATAGCCACGTGATGTGTGCATGAGTTACGTGAGCAGAGTATGATCAGCCACGTGATCAGTGCATGAGTGCCACGTGATCAGTGCATGATATGTCACGTGACAGGTGTGTGATCAGCCACGTGAACAGTGCATGTTCAGCCACGTGATCAGTGCATGATAGCCACGTGATCAGTGCATGATCAGTTACGTGAGCAGTGTATGATCAGCCACGTGATCAGTGCATGGTCAGACACGTGAACAGTGTATGATCAGCCACGTGATCAGTGCATGATATCCAAGTGATCAGTGCATGATCATCACGTGATCAGTGTATGATCAGCCACGTGAACAGTGCATGCTCAGTCACGTGATCTGGGCCTGCTGAGCTGCGTGATTACTGTCTGCTCATCTGCTTGACAATTGCCAGCTGAGCTGCACGATTCCTGCCTGTCATCTGCTTGACAATTGCCAGCTGTGCTGCGTAATTCCTGCCTGCTCAGCTGCTTGATTATTGCCAGCTGAGCAGCATGATTCCTCACACCTGAGTTCCATGATTATTGCCTGCTGACTGTTTGATTCGTGCCTACTCAGCTCTTTGTTTATTGCCTCCAGAGGCACATGATCAGTGTATGATAGCAAACATGATCAGCGCATGATCAGTCACATGATCAGCGCCATTAAGTCACGTGATCACTACATGATAGTCATGTGATCAGTCCATGCTCAGTCACGGTATCAGTGCATGATCAGCCACGTGATCAGTGCATGATCTGTCACAAGATTAGTGTATGATCATCCACGTGATCAGTGCACATGCAGTCATGTGATCAGTGCATGATATAGACGTGATCAGTGCATGATCAGTCTCGTGATCAGTGCATGATAGCCACGTGATCAGTGCATGATCAGTCACCTGATGGGTGTATGATCATTCACGTGACCTGTACATGGTAGCTACATGATCATTGCATGATCAGCCACGTGATCAGTGCATGATCAGCCACGTGATCAGTGCATGATCAGCCACGTGATCAGTGCATGATAGCCACGTGATCAGTGCATGATCAGTCACGTGATCAGTGCATGATCAGTCACGTGATCAGTGCATGATCAGCCACGTGATCAGTGCATGATCAGCCACGTGATCAGTGCATGATCAATTACGTGATCAGTGCATGATCAGTCACGTGATCAGTACATGGTAGCTACGTGATCATTGCATGATCAGCCACGTGATCAGTGCATGATAGCCACGTGATCAGTGCATGATAGCCACGTGATCAGTGCATGATCAGTCATGTGATACGTGTGTGATCAGCCACGTGATCAGTGCATGATATCCACGTGATCAGTGCATGACAGCCACGTGATCAGTGCATGAGAGCCACGTGATCAGTGCATGATCAGTCACGTGATACATGTGTGATCAGCCACGTGATCAGTGCATGATGAGCCACGTGATCAGTGCAGGATCAATTACGTGATCAGTGCATGATCAGTCACGTGACCAGTACATGGTTGCTACGTGATCGTTGCATGATCAGCCACGTGAGCAGAGCATGATAGCCACGTGATCAGTGCATGATCAGTCACGTGATCAGTACATGATCAGTCACGTGAACAGTGCATGATCATTTACGTGATCTTTGCATGATCAGTCACGTGACCAGTATATGGTTGCTACGTGATCATTCCATGACGAGCCACGTGAGCAGTGCATGATAGCCACGTGATGTGTGCATGAGTTACGTGAGCAGAGTATGATCAGCCACGTGATCAGTGCATGAGTGCCACGTGATCAGTGCATGATATGTCACGTGACAGGTGTGTGATCAGCCACGTGAACAGTGCATGTTCAGCCACGTGATCAGTGCATGATAGCCACGTGATCAGTGCATGATCAGTTACGTGAGCAGTGTATGATCAGCCACGTGATCAGTGCATGGTCAGACACGTGAACAGTGTATGATCAGCCACGTGATCAGTGCATGATATCCAAGTGATCAGTGCATGATCATCACGTGATCAGTGTATGATCAGCCACGTGAACAGTGCATGCTCAGTCACGTGATCTGGGCCTGCTGAGCTGCGTGATTACTGTCTGCTCATCTGCTTGACAATTGCCAGCTGAGCTGCACGATTCCTGCCTGTCATCTGCTTGACAATTGCCAGCTGTGCTGCGTAATTCCTGCCTGCTCAGCTGCTTGATTATTGCCAGCTGAGCAGCATGATTCCTCACACCTGAGTTCCATGATTATTGCCTGCTGACTGTTTGATTCGTGCCTACTCAGCTCTTTGTTTATTGCCTCCAGAGGCACATGATCAGTGTATGATAGCAAACATGATCAGCGCATGATCAGTCACATGATCAGCGCCATTAAGTCACGTGATCACTACATGATAGTCATGTGATCAGTCCATGCTCAGTCACGGTATCAGTGCATGATCAGCCACGTGATCAGTGCATGATCTGTCACAAGATTAGTGTATGATCATCCACGTGATCAGTGCATGGGCAGTCATGTGATCAGTGCATGATATAGACGTGATCAGTGCATGATCAGTCTGTGATCAGTGCATGATAGCCACGTGATCAGTGCATGATCAGTCACCTGATGGGTGTATGATCATTCACGTGACCTGTACATGGTAGCTACATGATCATTGCATGATCAGCCACGTGAGTAGTGCATGATAGCCACGTGATCACTGCATGATCAGTCACGTGATCAGTGCATGATCAGTCATGTGACCAGTACATGGTAGCTGCGTGATCATGGCATGATCAGCCACGTGAGCAGTGCATGATAGCCACGTGATCAGTGCATGATCAGACACGTGATCAGTGCATGATCAGTCACGTGATCAGTGCATGATCAGCCACGTGATCAGTGCATGACCAGGCACGTGATCAGTGTATGTCCAGCCAAGTGATCAGTGCATGATAGCCACGTGATCAGTGCATGATCAGTCACGTGATCAGTGCATGATCAGTTATGTGATCAGTGTATGATCAGCCACGTGATCAGTGCATGATCAGCCACATGATCAGTGCATGATCAATTACGTGATCAGTGCATGATCAGTCACGTGACCAGTACATGGTAGCTACGTGATCATTGCCTGATCAGCCACGTGATCAGTGCATGATAGCCACGTGATCAGTGCATGATAGCCACGTGATCAGTGCATGATCAGTCATGTGATACGTGTGTGATCAGCCACGTGATCAGTGCATGATATCCACGTGATCAGTGCATGACAGCCACGTGATCAGTGCATGAGAGCCACGTGATCAGTGCATGATCAGTCACGTGATACATGTGTGATCAGCCACGTGATCAGTGCATGATGAGCCACGTGATCAGTGCAGGATCAATTACGTGATCAGTGCATGATCAGTCACGTGACCAGTACATGGTTGCTACGTGATCGTTGCATGATCAGCCACGTGAGCAGAGCATGATAGCCACGTGATCAGTGCATGATCAGTCACGTGATCAGTACATGATCAGTCACGTGAACAGTGCATGATCATTTACGTGATCTTTGCATGATCAGTCACGTGACCAGTATATGGTTGCTACGTGATCATTCCATGACGAGCCACGTGAGCAGTGCATGATAGCCACGTGATGTGTGCATGAGTTACGTGAGCAGAGTATGATCAGCCACGTGATCAGTGCATGAGTGCCACGTGATCAGTGCATGATATGTCACGTGACAGGTGTGTGATCAGCCACGTGAACAGTGCATGTTCAGCCACGTGATCAGTGCATGATAGCCACGTGATCAGTGCATGATCAGTTACGTGAGCAGTGTATGATCAGCCACGTGATCAGTGCATGGTCAGACACGTGAACAGTGTATGATCAGCCACGTGATCAGTGCATGATATCCAAGTGATCAGTGCATGATCATCACGTGATCAGTGTATGATCAGCCACGTGAACAGTGCATGCTCAGTCACGTGATCTGGGCCTGCTGAGCTGCGTGATTACTGTCTGCTCATCTGCTTGACAATTGCCAGCTGAGCTGCACGATTCCTGCCTGTCATCTGCTTGACAATTGCCAGCTGTGCTGCGTAATTCCTGCCTGCTCAGCTGCTTGATTATTGCCAGCTGAGCAGCATGATTCCTCACACCTGAGTTCCATGATTATTGCCTGCTGACTGTTTGATTCGTGCCTACTCAGCTCTTTGTTTATTGCCTCCAGAGGCACATGATCAGTGTATGATAGCAAACATGATCAGCGCATGATCAGTCACATGATCAGCGCCATTAAGTCACGTGATCACTACATGATAGTCATGTGATCAGTCCATGCTCAGTCACGGTATCAGTGCATGATCAGCCACGTGATCAGTGCATGATCTGTCACAAGATTAGTGTATGATCATCCACGTGATCAGTGCATGGGCAGTCATGTGATCAGTGCATGATATAGACGTGATCAGTGCATGATCAGTCTCGTGATCAGTGCATGATAGCCACGTGATCAGTGCATGATCAGTCACCTGATGGGTGTATGATCATTCACGTGACCTGTACATGGTAGCTACATGATCATTGCATGATCAGCCACGTGAGTAGTGCATGATAGCCACGTGATCACTGCATGATCAGTCACGTGATCAGTGCATGATCAGTCATGTGACCAGTACATGGTAGCTGCGTGATCATGGCATGATCAGCCACGTGAGCAGTGCATGATAGCCACGTGATCAGTGCATGATCAGACACGTGATCAGTGCATGATCAGTCACGTGATCAGTGCATGATCAGGCACGTGATCAGTGCATGATCAGCCACGTGATCAGTGCATGATAGCCACGTGATCAGTGCATGATCAGTCACGTGATCAGTGCATGATCAGTTATGTGATCAGTGCATGATCAGCCACGTGATCAGTGCATGATCAGCCACATGATCAGTGCATGATCAATTACGTGATCAGTGCATGATCAGTCACGTGACCAGTACATGGTAGCTACGTGATCATTGCATGATCAGCCACGTGATCAGTGCATGATAGCCACGTGATCAGTGCATGATAGCCACGTGATCAGTGCATGATCAGTCATGTGATCGTGTGTGATCAGCCACGTGATCAGTGCATGATATCCACGTGATCAGTGCATGAGAGCCACGTGATCAGTGCATGATCAGTCACGTGATACATGTGTGATCAGCCACGTGATCAGTGCATGATGAGCCACGTGATCAGTGCAGGATCAATTACGTGATCAGTGCATGATCAGTCACGTGACCAGTACATGGTTGCTACGTGATCGTTGCATGATCAGCCACGTGAGCAGAGCATGATAGCCACGTGATCAGTGCATGATCAGTCACGTGATCAGTACATGATCAGTCACGTGAACAGTGCATGATCATTTACGTGATCTTTGCATGATCAGTCACGTGACCAGTATATGGTTGCTACGTGATCATTCCATGACGAGCCACGTGAGCAGTGCATGATAGCCACGTGATGTGTGCATGAGTTACGTGAGCAGAGTATGATCAGCCACGTGATCAGTGCATGAGTGCCACGTGATCAGTGCATGATATGTCACGTGACAGGTGTGTGATCAGCCACGTGAACAGTGCATGTTCAGCCACGTGATCAGTGCATGATAGCCACGTGATCAGTGCATGATCAGTTACGTGAGCAGTGTATGATCAGCCACGTGATCAGTGCATGGTCAGACACGTGAACAGTGTATGATCAGCCACGTGATCAGTGCATGATATCCAAGTGATCAGTGCATGATCATCACGTGATCAGTGTATGATCAGCCACGTGAACAGTGCATGCTCAGTCACGTGATCTGGGCCTGCTGAGCTGCGTGATTACTGTCTGCTCATCTGCTTGACAATTGCCAGCTGAGCTGCACGATTCCTGCCTGTCATCTGCTTGACAATTGCCAGCTGTGCTGCGTAATTCCTGCCTGCTCAGCTGCTTGATTATTGCCAGCTGAGCAGCATGATTCCTCACACCTGAGTTCCATGATTATTGCCTGCTGACTGTTTGATTCGTGCCTACTCAGCTCTTTGTTTATTGCCTCCAGAGGCACATGATCAGTGTATGATAGCAAACATGATCAGCGCATGATCAGTCACATGATCAGCGCCATTAAGTCACGTGATCACTACATGATAGTCATGTGATCAGTCCATGCTCAGTCACGGTATCAGTGCATGATCAGCCACGTGATCAGTGCATGATCTGTCACAAGATTAGTGTATGATCATCCACGTGATCAGTGCACATGCAGTCATGTGATCAGTGCATGATATAGACGTGATCAGTGCATGATCAGTCTCGTGATCAGTGCATGATAGCCACGTGATCAGTGCATGATCAGTCACCTGATGGGTGTATGATCATTCACGTGACCTGTACATGGTAGCTACATGATCATTGCATGATCAGCCACGTGATCAGTGCATGATCAGGCACGTGATCAGTGCATGTCAGCCACGTGATCAGTGCATGATAGCCACGTGATCAGTGCATGATCAGTCACGTGATCAGTGCATGATCAGTCACGTGATCAGTGCATGATCAGCCACGTGATCAGTGCATGATCAGCCACATGATCAGTGCATGATCAATTACGTGATCAGTGCATGATCAGTCACGTGATCAGTACATGGTAGCTACGTGATCATTGCATGATCAGCCACGTGATCAGTGCATGATAGCCACGTGATCAGTGCATGATAGCCACGTGATCAGTGCATGATCAGTCATGTGATACGTGTGTGATCAGCCACGTGATCAGTGCATGATATCCACGTGATCAGTGCATGACAGCCACGTGATCAGTGCATGAGAGCCACGTGATCAGTGCATGATCAGTCACGTGATACATGTGTGATCAGCCACGTGATCAGTGCATGATGAGCCACGTGATCAGTGCAGGATCAATTACGTGATCAGTGCATGATCAGTCACGTGACCAGTACATGGTTGCTACGTGATCGTTGCATGATCAGCCACGTGAGCAGAGCATGATAGCCACGTGATCAGTGCATGATCAGTCACGTGATCAGTACATGATCAGTCACGTGAACAGTGCATGATCATTTACGTGATCTTTGCATGATCAGTCACGTGACCAGTATATGGTTGCTACGTGATCATTCCATGACGAGCCACGTGAGCAGTGCATGATAGCCACGTGATGTGTGCATGAGTTACGTGAGCAGAGTATGATCAGCCACGTGATCAGTGCATGAGTGCCACGTGATCAGTGCATGATATGTCACGTGACAGGTGTGTGATCAGCCACGTGAACAGTGCATGTTCAGCCACGTGATCAGTGCATGATAGCCACGTGATCAGTGCATGATCAGTTACGTGAGCAGTGTATGATCAGCCACGTGATCAGTGCATGGTCAGACACGTGAACAGTGTATGATCAGCCACGTGATCAGTGCATGATATCCAAGTGATCAGTGCATGATCATCACGTGATCAGTGTATGATCAGCCACGTGAACAGTGCATGCTCAGTCACGTGATCTGGGCCTGCTGAGCTGCGTGATTACTGTCTGCTCATCTGCTTGACAATTGCCAGCTGAGCTGCACGATTCCTGCCTGTCATCTGCTTGACAATTGCCAGCTGTGCTGCGTAATTCCTGCCTGCTCAGCTGCTTGATTATTGCCAGCTGAGCAGCATGATTCCTCACACCTGAGTTCCATGATTATTGCCTGCTGACTGTTTGATTCGTGCCTACTCAGCTCTTTGTTTATTGCCTCCAGAGGCACATGATCAGTGTATGATAGCAAACATGATCAGCGCATGATCAGTCACATGATCAGCGCCATTAAGTCACGTGATCACTACATGATAGTCATGTGATCAGTCCATGCTCAGTCACGGTATCAGTGCATGATCAGCCACGTGATCAGTGCATGATCTGTCACAAGATTAGTGTATGATCATCCACGTGATCAGTGCATGGGCAGTCATGTGATCAGTGCATGATATAGACGTGATCAGTGCATGATCAGTCTCGTGATCAGTGCATGATAGCCACGTGATCAGTGCATGATCAGTCACCTGATGGGTGTATGATCATTCACGTGACCTGTACATGGTAGCTACATGATCATTGCATGATCAGCCACGTGAGTAGTGCATGATAGCCACGTGATCACTGCATGATCAGTCACGTGATCAGTGCATGATCAGTCATGTGACCAGTACATGGTAGCTGCGTGATCATGGCATGATCAGCCACGTGAGCAGTGCATGATAGCCACGTGATCAGTGCATGATCAGACACGAGATCAGTGCATGATCAGTCACGTGATCAGTGCATGATCAGCCACGTGATCAGTGCATGACCAGGCACGTGATCAGTGTATGTCAGCCAAGTGATCAGTGCATGATAGCCACGTGATCAGTGCATGATCAGTCACGTGATCAGTGCATGATCAGTTATGTGATCAGTGTATGATCAGCCACGTGATCAGTGCATGATCAGCCACATGATCAGTGCATGATCAATTACGTGATCAGTGCATGATCAGTCACGTGACCAGTACATGGTAGCTACGTGATCATTGCATGATCAGCCACGTGATCAGTGCATGATAGCCACGTGATCAGTGCATGATAGCCACGTGATCAGTGCATGATCAGTCATGTGATACGTGTGTGATCAGCCACGTGATCAGTGCATGATATCCACGTGATCAGTGCATGACAGCCACGTGATCAGTGCATGAGAGCCACGTGATCAGTGCATGATCAGTCACGTGATACATGTGTGATCAGCCACGTGATCAGTGCATGATGAGCCACGTGATCAGTGCAGGATCAATTACGTGATCAGTGCATGATCAGTCACGTGACCAGTACATGGTTGCTACGTGATCGTTGCATGATCAGCCACGTGAGCAGAGCATGATAGCCACGTGATCAGTGCATGATCAGTCACGTGATCAGTACATGATCAGTCACGTGAACAGTGCATGATCATTTACGTGATCTTTGCATGATCAGTCACGTGACCAGTATATGGTTGCTACGTGATCATTCCATGACGAGCCACGTGAGCAGTGCATGATAGCCACGTGATGTGTGCATGAGTTACGTGAGCAGAGTATGATCAGCCACGTGATCAGTGCATGAGTGCCACGTGATCAGTGCATGATATGTCACGTGACAGGTGTGTGATCAGCCACGTGAACAGTGCATGTTCAGCCACGTGATCAGTGCATGATAGCCACGTGATCAGTGCATGATCAGTTACGTGAGCAGTGTATGATCAGCCACGTGATCAGTGCATGGTCAGACACGTGAACAGTGTATGATCAGCCACGTGATCAGTGCATGATATCCAAGTGATCAGTGCATGATCATCACGTGATCAGTGTATGATCAGCCACGTGAACAGTGCATGCTCAGTCACGTGATCTGGGCCTGCTGAGCTGCGTGATTACTGTCTGCTCATCTGCTTGACAATTGCCAGCTGAGCTGCACGATTCCTGCCTGTCATCTGCTTGACAATTGCCAGCTGTGCTGCGTAATTCCTGCCTGCTCAGCTGCTTGATTATTGCCAGCTGAGCAGCATGATTCCTCACACCTGAGTTCCATGATTATTGCCTGCTGACTGTTTGATTCGTGCCTACTCAGCTCTTTGTTTATTGCCTCCAGAGGCACATGATCAGTGTATGATAGCAAACATGATCAGCGCATGATCAGTCACATGATCAGCGCCATTAAGTCACGTGATCACTACATGATAGTCATGTGATCAGTCCATGCTCAGTCACGGTATCAGTGCATGATCAGCCACGTGATCAGTGCATGATCTGTCACAAGATTAGTGTATGATCATCCACGTGATCAGTGCATGGGCAGTCATGTGATCAGTGCATGATATAGACGTGATCAGTGCATGATCAGTCTCGTGATCAGTGCATGATAGCCACGTGATCAGTGCATGATCAGTCACCTGATGGGTGTATGATCATTCACGTGACCTGTACATGGTAGCTACATGATCATTGCATGATCAGCCACGTGAGTAGTGCATGATAGCCACGTGATCAGTGCATGATCAGTCACGTGATCAGTGCATGATCAGTCATGTGACCAGTACATGGTAGCTGCGTGATCATGGCATGATCAGCCACGTGAGCAGTGCATGATAGCCACGTGATCAGTGCATGATCAGACACGTGATCAGTGCATGATCAGTCACGTGATCAGTGCATGATCAGCCACGTGATCAGTGCATGATCAGGCACGTGATCAGTGTATGTCAGCCACGTGATCAGTGCATGATAGCCACGTGATCAGTGCATGATCAGTCACGTGATCAGTGCATGATCAGTCACGTGATCAGTGCATGATCAGCCACGTGATCAGTGCATGATCAGCCACATGATCAGTGCATGATCAATTACGTGATCAGTGCATGATCAGTCACGTGACCAGTACATGGTAGCTGCGTGATCATGCATGATCAGCCACGTGATCAGTGCATGATAGCCACGTGATCAGTGCATGATCAGTCACGTGATCAGTGCATGATCAGTCATGTGATCAGTGCATGATCAGCCACGTGATCAGTGCATGATCAGCCACGTGATCAGTGCATGATCAGTTACGTGATCAGTGCATGATCAGTCACGTGATCAGTGCATGATAGCTACGTGATCATTGCATGATCAGCCACGTGATCAGTGCATGATAGCCACGTGATCAGTGCATGATAGCCACGTGATCAGTGCATGATCAGTCATGTGATACGTGTGTGATCAGCCACGTGATCAGTGCATGATATCCACGTGATCAGTGCATGACAGCCACGTGATCAGTGCATGAGAGCCACGTGATCAGTGCATGATCAGTCACGTGATACATGTGTGATCAGCCACGTGATCAGTGCATGATGAGCCACGTGATCAGTGCAGGATCAATTACGTGATCAGTGCATGATCAGTCACGTGACCAGTACATGGTTGCTACGTGATCGTTGCATGATCAGCCACGTGAGCAGAGCATGATAGCCACGTGATCAGTGCATGATCAGTCACGTGATCAGTACATGATCAGTCACGTGAACAGTGCATGATCATTTACGTGATCTTTGCATGATCAGTCACGTGACCAGTATATGGTTACGTGATCATTCCATGACGAGCCACGTGAGCAGTGCATGATAGCCACGTGATGTGTGCATGAGTTACGTGAGCAGAGTATGATCAGCCACGTGATCAGTGCATGAGTGCCACGTGATCAGTGCATGATATGTCACGTGACAGGTGTGTGATCAGCCACGTGAACAGTGCATGTTCAGCCACGTGATCAGTGCATGATAGCCACGTGATCAGTGCATGATCAGTTACGTGAGCAGTGTATGATCAGCCACGTGATCAGTGCATGGTCAGACACGTGAACAGTGTATGATCAGCCACGTGATCAGTGCATGATATCCAAGTGATCAGTGCATGATCATCACGTGATCAGTGTATGATCAGCCACGTGAACAGTGCATGCTCAGTCACGTGATCTGGGCCTGCTGAGCTGCGTGATTACTGTCTGCTCATCTGCTTGACAATTGCCAGCTGAGCTGCACGATTCCTGCCTGTCATCTGCTTGACAATTGCCAGCTGTGCTGCGTAATTCCTGCCTGCTCAGCTGCTTGATTATTGCCAGCTGAGCAGCATGATTCCTCACACCTGAGTTCCATGATTATTGCCTGCTGACTGTTTGATTCGTGCCTACTCAGCTCTTTGTTTATTGCCTCCAGAGGCACATGATCAGTGTATGATAGCAAACATGATCAGCGCATGATCAGTCACATGATCAGCGCCATTAAGTCACGTGATCACTACATGATAGTCATGTGATCAGTCCATGCTCAGTCACGGTATCAGTGCATGATCAGCCACGTGATCAGTGCATGATCTGTCACAAGATTAGTGTATGATCATCCACGTGATCAGTGCATGGGCAGTCATGTGATCAGTGCATGATATAGACGTGATCAGTGCATGATCAGTCTCGTGATCAGTGCATGATAGCCACGTGATCAGTGCATGATCAGTCACCTGATGGGTGTATGATCATTCACGTGACCTGTACATGGTAGCTACATGATCATTGCATGATCAGCCACGTGAGTAGTGCATGATAGCCACGTGATCAGTGCATGATCAGTCACGTGATCAGTGCATGATCAGTCACGTGATCAGTGCATGATCAGGCACGTGATCAGTGCATGATCAGCCACGTGATCAGTGCATGATAGCCACGTGATCAGTGCATGATCAGTCACGTGATCAGTGCATGATCAGTCACGTGATCAGTGCATGATCAGCCACGTGATCAGTGCATGATCAGCCACATGATCAGTGCATGATCAATTACGTGATCAGTGCATGATCAGTCACGTGACCAGTACATGGTAGCTACGTGATCATTGCATGATCAGCCACGTGATCAGTGCATGATAGCCACGTGATCAGTGCATGATAGCCACGTGATCAGTGCATGATCAGTCATGTGATACGTGTGTGATCAGCCACGTGATCAGTGCATGATAGCCACGTGATCAGT
Organism: Bos javanicus; assembly: GCF_032452875.1. NCBI lineage: Eukaryota > Metazoa > Chordata > Mammalia > Artiodactyla > Bovidae > Bos > Bos javanicus. The sequence goes on from NW_026893808.1 coordinate 132,742, forward strand.
GCATGAGAGCCACGTGATCAGTGCATGATCAGTCACGTGATACATGTGTGATCAGCCACGTGATCAGTGCATGATGAGCCACGTGATCAGTGCAGGATCAATTACGTGATCAGTGCATGATCAGTCACGTGACCAGTACATGGTTGCTACGTGATCGTTGCATGATCAGCCACGTGAGCAGAGCATGATAGCCACGTGATCAGTGCATGATCAGTCACGTGATCAGTACATGATCAGTCACGTGAACAGTGCATGATCATTTACGTGATCTTTGCATGATCAGTCACGTGACCAGTATATGGTTGCTACGTGATCATTCCATGACGAGCCACGTGAGCAGTGCATGATAGCCACGTGATGTGTGCATGAGTTACGTGAGCAGAGTATGATCAGCCACGTGATCAGTGCATGAGTGCCACGTGATCAGTGCATGATATGTCACGTGACAGGTGTGTGATCAGCCACGTGAACAGTGCATGTTCAGCCACGTGATCAGTGCATGATAGCCACGTGATCAGTGCATGATCAGTTACGTGAGCAGTGTATGATCAGCCACGTGATCAGTGCATGGTCAGACACGTGAACAGTGTATGATCAGCCACGTGATCAGTGCATGATATCCAAGTGATCAGTGCATGATCATCACGTGATCAGTGTATGATCAGCCACGTGAACAGTGCATGCTCAGTCACGTGATCTGGGCCTGCTGAGCTGCGTGATTACTGTCTGCTCATCTGCTTGACAATTGCCAGCTGAGCTGCACGATTCCTGCCTGTCATCTGCTTGACAATTGCCAGCTGTGCTGCGTAATTCCTGCCTGCTCAGCTGCTTGATTATTGCCAGCTGAGCAGCATGATTCCTCACACCTGAGTTCCATGATTATTGCCTGCTGACTGTTTGATTCGTGCCTACTCAGCTCTTTGTTTATTGCCTCCAGAGGCACATGATCAGTGTATGATAGCAAACATGATCAGCGCATGATCAGTCACATGATCAGCGCCATTAAGTCACGTGATCACTACATGATAGTCATGTGATCAGTCCATGCTCAGTCACGGTATCAGTGCATGATCAGCCACGTGATCAGTGCATGATCTGTCACATGATTAGTGTATGATCATCCACGTGATCAGTGCACATGCAGTCATGTGATCAGTGCATGATATAGACGTGATCAGTGCATGATCAGTCTCGTGATCAGTGCATGATAGCCACGTGATCAGTGCATGATCAGTCACCTGATGGGTGTATGATCATTCACGTGACCTGTACATGGTAGCTACATGATCATTGCATGATCAGCCACGTGATCAGTGCATGATCAGCCACGTGATCAGTGCATGATCAGCCACGTGATCAGTGCATGATAGCCACGTGATCAGTGCATGATCAGTCACGTGATCAGTGCATGATCAGCCACGTGATCAGTGCATGATCAGCCACGTGATCAGTGCATGATCAATTACGTGATCAGTGCATGATCAGTCACGTGATCAGTACATGGTAGCTACGTGATCAGTGCATGATCAGCCACGTGATCAGTGCATGATAGCCACGTGATCAGTGCATGATAGCCACGTGATCAGTGCATGATCAGTCATGTGATACGTGTGTGATCAGCCACGTGATCAGTGCATGATAGCACGTGATCAGTGCATGACAGCCACGTGATCAGTGCATGAGAGCCACGTGATCAGTGCATGATCAGTCACGTGATACATGTGTGATCAGCCACGTGATCAGTGCATGATGAGCCACGTGATCAGTGCAGGATCAATTACGTGATCAGTGCATGATCAGTCACGTGACCAGTACATGGTTGCTACGTGATCGTGCATGATCAGCCACGTGAGCAGTGCATGATAGCCACGTGATCAGTGCATGATCAGTCACGTGATCAGTACATGATCAGTCACGTGAACAGTGCATGATCATTTACGTGATCTGTGCATGATCAGTCACGTGACCAGTATATGGTTGCTACGTGATCATTCCATGACGAGCCACGTGAGCAGTGCATGATAGCCACGTGATGTGTGCATGAGTTACGTGAGCAGAGTATGATCAGCCACGTGATCAGTGCATGAGTGCCACGTGATCAGTGCATGATATGTCACGTGACAGGTGTGTGATCAGCCACGTGAACAGTGCATGTTCAGCCACGTGATCAGTGCATGATAGCCACGTGATCAGTGCATGATCAGTTACGTGAGCAGTGTATGATCAGCCACGTGATCAGTGCATGGTCAGACACGTGAACAGTGTATGATCAGCCACGTGATCAGTGCATGATATCCAAGTGATCAGTGCATGATCATCACGTGATCAGTGTATGATCAGCCACGTGAACAGTGCATGCTCAGTCACGTGATCTGGGCCTGCTGAGCTGCGTGATTACTGTCTGCTCATCTGCTTGACAATTGCCAGCTGAGCTGCACGATTCCTGCCTGTCATCTGCTTGACAATTGCCAGCTGTGCTGCGTAATTCCTGCCTGCTCAGCTGCTTGATTATTGCCAGCTGAGCAGCATGATTCCTCACACCTGAGTTCCATGATTATTGCCTGCTGACTGTTTGATTCGTGCCTACTCAGCTCTTTGTTTATTGCCTCCAGAGGCACATGATCAGTGTATGATAGCAAACATGATCAGCGCATGATCAGTCACATGATCAGCGCCATTAAGTCACGTGATCACTACATGATAGTCATGTGATCAGTCCATGCTCAGTCACGGTATCAGTGCATGATCAGCCACGTGATCAGTGCATGATCTGTCACAAGATTAGTGTATGATCATCCACGTGATCAGTGCACGGGCAGTCATGTGATCAGTGCATGATATAGACGTGATCAGTGCATGATCAGTCTCGTGATCAGTGCATGATAGCCACGTGATCAGTGCATGATCAGTCACCTGATGGGTGTATGATCATTCACGTGACCTGTACATGGTAGCTACATGATCATTGCATGATCAGCCACGTGATCAGTGCATGATCAGCCACGTGATCAGTGCATGATCAGCCACGTGATCAGTGCATGATAGCCACGTGATCAGTGCATGATCAGTCACGTGATCAGTGCATGATCAGTCACGTGATCAGTGCATGATCAGCCACGTGATCAGTGCATGATCAGCCACGTGATCAGTGCATGATCAATTACGTGATCAGTGCATGATCAGTCACGTGACCAGTACATGGTAGCTACGTGATCATTGCATGATCAGCCACGTGATCAGTGCATGATAGCCACGTGATCAGTGCATGATAGCCACGTGATCAGTGCATGATCAGTCATGTGATACGTGTGTGATCAGCCACGTGATCAGTGCATGATATCCACGTGATCAGTGCATGACAGCCACGTGATCAGTGCATGAGAGCCACGTGATCAGTGCATGATCAGTCACGTGATACATGTGTGATCAGCCACGTGATCAGTGCATGATGAGCCACGTGATCAGTGCAGGATCAATTACGTGATCAGTGCATGATCAGTCACGTGACCAGTACATGGTTGCTACGTGATCGTTGCATGATCAGCCACGTGAGCAGAGCATGATAGCCACGTGATCAGTGCATGATCAGTCACGTGATCAGTACATGATCATGATGCAGTCACGTGAACAGTGCATGATCATTCGAGCACGTGAGCAGTGCATGATAGCCACGTGATGTGTGCATGTTACGTGAGCAGAGTATGATCAGCCACGTGATCAGTGCATGAGTGCCACGTGATCAGTGCATGATATGTCACGTGACAGGTGTGTGATCAGCCACGTGAACAGTGCATGTTCAGCCACGTGATCAGTGCATGATAGCCACGTGATCAGTGCATGATCAGTTACGTGAGCAGTGTATGATCAGCCACGTGATCAGTGCATGGTCAGACACGTGAACAGTGTATGATCAGCCACGTGATCAGTGCATGATATCCAAGTGATCAGTGCATGATCATCACGTGATCAGTGTATGATCAGCCACGTGAACAGTGCATGCTCAGTCACGTGATCTGGGCCTGCTGAGCTGCGTGATTACTGTCTGCTCATCTGCTTGACAATTGCCAGCTGAGCTGCACGATTCCTGCCTGTCATCTGCTTGACAATTGCCAGCTGTGCTGCGTAATTCCTGCCTGCTCAGCTGCTTGATTATTGCCAGCTGAGCAGCATGATTCCTCACACCTGAGTTCCATGATTATTGCCTGCTGACTGTTTGATTCGTGCCTACTCAGCTCTTTGTTTATTGCCTCCAGAGGCACATGATCAGTGTATGATAGCAAACATGATCAGCGCATGATCAGTCACATGATCAGCGCCATTAAGTCACGTGATCACTACATGATAGTCATGTGATCAGTCCATGCTCAGTCACGGTATCAGTGCATGATCAGCCACGTGATCAGTGCATGATCTGTCACAAGATTAGTGTATGATCATCCACGTGATCAGTGCATGGGCAGTCATGTGATCAGTGCATGATATAGACGTGATCAGTGCATGATCAGTCTGTGATCAGTGCATGATAGCCACGTGATCAGTGCATGATCAGTCACCTGATGGGTGTATGATCATTCACGTGACCTGTACATGGTAGCTACATGATCATTGCATGATCAGCCACGTGAGTAGTTCATGATAGCCACGTGATCACTGCATGATCAGTCACGTGATCAGTGCATGATCAGTCATGTGACCAGTACATGGTAGCTGCGTGATCATGGCATGATCAGCCACGTGAGCAGTGCATGATAGCCACGTGATCAGTGCATGATCAGACACGTGATCAGTGCATGATCAGTCACGTGATCAGTGCATGATCAGCCACGTGATCAGTGCATGACCAGGCACGTGATCAGTGTATGTCCAGCCAAGTGATCAGTGCATGATAGCCACGTGATCAGTGCATGATCAGTCACGTGATCAGTGCATGATCAGTTATGTGATCAGTGTATGATCAGCCACGTGATCAGTGCATGATCAGCCACATGATCAGTGCATGATCAATTACGTGATCAGTGCATGATCAGTCACGTGACCAGTACATGGTAGCTACGTGATCATTGCCTGATCAGCCACGTGATCAGTGCATGATAGCCACGTGATCAGTGCATGATAGCCACGTGATCAGTGCATGATCAGTCATGTGATACGTGTGTGATCAGCCACGTGATCAGTGCATGATATCCACGTGATCAGTGCATGACAGCCACGTGATCAGTGCATGAGAGCCACGTGATCAGTGCATGATCAGTCACGTGATACATGTGTGATCAGCCACGTGATCAGTGCATGATGAGCCACGTGATCAGTGCAGGATCAATTACGTGATCAGTGCATGATCAGTCACGTGACCAGTACATGGTTGCTACGTGATCGTTGCATGATCAGCCACGTGAGCAGAGCATGATAGCCACGTGATCAGTGCATGATCAGTCACGTGATCAGTACATGATCAGTCACGTGAACAGTGCATGATCATTTACGTGATCTTTGCATGATCAGTCACGTGACCAGTATATGGTTGCTACGTGATCATTCCATGACGAGCCACGTGAGCAGTGCATGATAGCCACGTGATGTGTGCATGAGTTACGTGAGCAGAGTATGATCAGCCACGTGATCAGTGCATGAGTGCCACGTGATCAGTGCATGATATGTCACGTGACAGGTGTGTGATCAGCCACGTGAACAGTGCATGTTCAGCCACGTGATCAGTGCATGATAGCCACGTGATCAGTGCATGATCAGTTACGTGAGCAGTGTATGATCAGCCACGTGATCAGTGCATGGTCAGACACGTGAACAGTGTATGATCAGCCACGTGATCAGTGCATGATATCCAAGTGATCAGTGCATGATCATCACGTGATCAGTGTATGATCAGCCACGTGAACAGTGCATGCTCAGTCACGTGATCTGGGCCTGCTGAGCTGCGTGATTACTGTCTGCTCATCTGCTTGACAATTGCCAGCTGAGCTGCACGATTCCTGCCTGTCATCTGCTTGACAATTGCCAGCTGTGCTGCGTAATTCCTGCCTGCTCAGCTGCTTGATTATTGCCAGCTGAGCAGCATGATTCCTCACACCTGAGTTCCATGATTATTGCCTGCTGACTGTTTGATTCGTGCCTACTCAGCTCTTTGTTTATTGCCTCCAGAGGCACATGATCAGTGTATGATAGCAAACATGATCAGCGCATGATCAGTCACATGATCAGCGCCATTAAGTCACGTGATCACTACATGATAGTCATGTGATCAGTCCATGCTCAGTCACGGTATCAGTGCATGATCAGCCACGTGATCAGTGCATGATCTGTCACATGATTAGTGTATGATCATCCACGTGATCAGTGCACATGCAGTCATGTGATCAGTGCATGATATAGACGTGATCAGTGCATGATCAGTCTCGTGATCAGTGCATGATAGCCACGTGATCAGTGCATGATCAGTCACCTGATGGGTGTATGATCATTCACGTGACCTGTACATGGTAGCTACATGATCATTGCATGATCAGCCACGTGATCAGTGCATGATCAGCCACGTGATCAGTGCATGATCAGCCACGTGATCAGTGCATGATAGCCACGTGATCAGTGCATGATCAGTCACGTGATCAGTGCATGATCAGCCACGTGATCAGTGCATGATCAGCCACGTGATCAGTGCATGATCAATTACGTGATCAGTGCATGATCAGTCACGTGATCAGTGCATGGTAGCTACGTGATCATTGCATGATCAGCCACGTGATCAGTGCATGATAGCCACGTGATCAGTGCATGATAGCCACGTGATCAGTGCATGATCAGTCATGTGATACGTGTGTGATCAGCCACGTGATCAGTGCATGATATCCACGTGATCAGTGCATGACAGCCACGTGATCAGTGCATGAGAGCCACGTGATCAGTGCATGATCAGTCACGTGATACATGTGTGATCAGCCACGTGATCAGTGCATGATGAGCCACGTGATCAGTGCATGATCAATTACGTGATCAGTGCATGATCAGTCACGTGACCAGTACATGGTTGCTACGTGATCGTTGCATGATCAGCCACGTGAGCAGAGCATGATAGCCACGTGATCAGTGCATGATCAGTCACGTGATCAGTACATGATCAGTCACGTGAACAGTGCATGATCATTTACGTGATCTTTGCATGATCAGTCACGTGACCAGTATATGGTTGCTACGTGATCATTCCATGACGAGCCACGTGAGCAGTGCATGATAGCCACGTGATGTGTGCATGAGTTACGTGAGCAGAGTATGATCAGCCACGTGATCAGTGCATGAGTGCCACGTGATCAGTGCATGATATGTCACGTGACAGGTGTGTGATCAGCCACGTGAACAGTGCATGTTCAGCCACGTGATCAGTGCATGATAGCCACGTGATCAGTGCATGATCAGTTACGTGAGCAGTGTATGATCAGCCACGTGATCAGTGCATGGTCAGACACGTGAACAGTGTATGATCAGCCACGTGATCAGTGCATGATATCCAAGTGATCAGTGCATGATCATCACGTGATCAGTGTATGATCAGCCACGTGAACAGTGCATGCTCAGTCACGTGATCTGGGCCTGCTGAGCTGCGTGATTACTGTCTGCTCATCTGCTTGACAATTGCCAGCTGAGCTGCACGATTCCTGCCTGTCATCTGCTTGACAATTGCCAGCTGTGCTGCGTAATTCCTGCCTGCTCAGCTGCTTGATTATTGCCAGCTGAGCAGCATGATTCCTCACACCTGAGTTCCATGATTATTGCCTGCTGACTGTTTGATTCGTGCCTACTCAGCTCTTTGTTTATTGCCTCCAGAGGCACATGATCAGTGTATGATAGCAAACATGATCAGCGCATGATCAGTCACATGATCAGCGCCATTAAGTCACGTGATCACTACATGATAGTCATGTGATCAGTCCATGCTCAGTCACGGTATCAGTGCATGATCAGCCACGTGATCAGTGCATGATCTGTCACAAGATTAGTGTATGATCATCCACGTGATCAGTGCATGGGCAGTCATGTGATCAGTGCATGATATAGACGTGATCAGTGCATGATCAGTCTCGTGATCAGTGCATGATAGCCACGTGATCAGTGCATGATCAGTCACCTGATGGGTGTATGATCATTCACGTGACCTGTACATGGTAGCTACATGATCATTGCATGATCAGCCACGTGAGTAGTTCATGATAGCCACGTGATCACTGCATGATCAGTCACGTGATCAGTGCATGATCAGTCATGTGACCAGTACATGGTAGCTGCGTGATCATGGCATGATCAGCCACGTGAGCAGTGCATGATAGCCACGTGATCAGTGCATGATCAGACACGTGATCAGTGCATGATCAGTCACGTGATCAGTGCATGATCAGGCACGTGATCAGTGTATGTCAGCCACGTGATCAGTGCATGATAGCCACGTGATCAGTGCATGATCAGTCACGTGATCAGTGCATGATCAGTTATGTGATCAGTGTATGATCAGCCACGTGATCAGTGCATGATCAGCCACATGATCAGTGCATGATCAATTACGTGATCAGTGCATGATCAGTCACGTGACCAGTACATGGTAGCTACGTGATCATTGCATGATCAGCCACGTGATCAGTGCATGATAGCCACGTGATCAGTGCATGATAGCCACGTGATCAGTGCATGATCAGTCATGTGATACGTGTGTGATCAGCCACGTGATCAGTGCATGATAGCCACGTGATCAGTGCATGAGAGCCACGTGATCAGTGCATGATCAGTCACGTGATACATGTGTGATCAGCCACGTGATCAGTGCATGATGAGCCACGTGATCAGTGCAGGATCAATTACGTGATCAGTGCATGATCAGTCACGTGACCAGTACATGGTTGCTACGTGATCGTTGCATGATCAGCCACGTGAGCAGAGCATGATAGCCACGTGATCAGTGCATGATCAGTCACGTGATCAGTACATGATCAGTCACGTGAACAGTGCATGATCATTTACGTGATCTTTGCATGATCAGTCACGTGACCAGTATATGGTTGCTACGTGATCATTCCATGACGAGCCACGTGAGCAGTGCATGATAGCCACGTGATGTGTGCATGAGTTACGTGAGCAGAGTATGATCAGCCACGTGATCAGTGCATGAGTGCCACGTGATCAGTGCATGATATGTCACGTGACAGGTGTGTGATCAGCCACGTGAACAGTGCATGTTCAGCCACGTGATCAGTGCATGATAGCCACGTGATCAGTGCATGATCAGTTACGTGAGCAGTGTATGATCAGCCACGTGATCAGTGCATGGTCAGACACGTGAACAGTGTATGATCAGCCACGTGATCAGTGCATGATATCCAAGTGATCAGTGCATGATCATCACGTGATCAGTGTATGATCAGCCACGTGAACAGTGCATGCTCAGTCACGTGATCTGGGCCTGCTGAGCTGCGTGATTACTGTCTGCTCATCTGCTTGACAATTGCCAGCTGAGCTGCACGATTCCTGCCTGTCATCTGCTTGACAATTGCCAGCTGTGCTGCGTAATTCCTGCCTGCTCAGCTGCTTGATTATTGCCAGCTGAGCAGCATGATTCCTCACACCTGAGTTCCATGATTATTGCCTGCTGACTGTTTGATTCGTGCCTACTCAGCTCTTTGTTTATTGCCTCCAGAGGCACATGATCAGTGTATGATAGCAAACATGATCAGCGCATGATCAGTCACATGATCAGCGCCATTAAGTCACGTGATCACTACATGATAGTCATGTGATCAGTCCATGCTCAGTCACGGTATCAGTGCATGATCAGCCACGTGATCAGTGCATGATCTGTCACAAGATTAGTGTATGATCATCCACGTGATCAGTGCACATGCAGTCATGTGATCAGTGCATGATATAGACGTGATCAGTGCATGATCAGTCTCGTGATCAGTGCATGATAGCCACGTGATCAGTGCATGATCAGTCACCTGATGGGTGTATGATCATTCACGTGACCTGTACATGGTAGCTACATGATCATTGCATGATCAGCCACGTGATCAGTGCATGATCAGCCACGTGATCAGTGCATGTCAGCCACGTGATCAGTGCATGATAGCCACGTGATCAGTGCATGATCAGTCACGTGATCAGTGCATGATCAGTCACGTGATCAGTGCATGATCAGCCACGTGATCAGTGCATGATCAGCCACGTGATCAGTGCATGATCAATTACGTGATCAGTGCATGATCAGTCACGTGATCAGTACATGGTAGCTACGTGATCATTGCATGATCAGCCACGTGATCAGTGCATGATAGCCACGTGATCAGTGCATGATAGCCACGTGATCAGTGCATGATCAGTCATGTGATACGTGTGTGATCAGCCACGTGATCAGTGCATGATATCCACGTGATCAGTGCATGACAGCCACGTGATCAGTGCATGAGAGCCACGTGATCAGTGCATGATCAGTCACGTGATACATGTGTGATCAGCCACGTGATCAGTGCATGATGAGCCACGTGATCAGTGCAGGATCAATTACGTGATCAGTGCATGATCAGTCACGTGACCAGTACATGGTTGCTACGTGATCGTTGCATGATCAGCCACGTGAGCAGAGCATGATAGCCACGTGATCAGTGCATGATCAGTCACGTGATCAGTACATGATCAGTCACGTGAACAGTGCATGATCATTTACGTGATCTTTGCATGATCAGTCACGTGACCAGTATATGGTTGCTACGTGATCATTCCATGACGAGCCACGTGAGCAGTGCATGATAGCCACGTGATGTGTGCATGAGTTACGTGAGCAGAGTATGATCAGCCACGTGATCAGTGCATGAGTGCCACGTGATCAGTGCATGATATGTCACGTGACAGGTGTGTGATCAGCCACGTGAACAGTGCATGTTCAGCCACGTGATCAGTGCATGATAGCCACGTGATCAGTGCATGATCAGTTACGTGAGCAGTGTATGATCAGCCACGTGATCAGTGCATGGTCAGACACGTGAACAGTGTATGATCAGCCACGTGATCAGTGCATGATATCCAAGTGATCAGTGCATGATCATCACGTGATCAGTGTATGATCAGCCACGTGAACAGTGCATGCTCAGTCACGTGATCTGGGCCTGCTGAGCTGCGTGATTACTGTCTGCTCATCTGCTTGACAATTGCCAGCTGAGCTGCACGATTCCTGCCTGTCATCTGCTTGACAATTGCCAGCTGTGCTGCGTAATTCCTGCCTGCTCAGCTGCTTGATTATTGCCAGCTGAGCAGCATGATTCCTCACACCTGAGTTCCATGATTATTGCCTGCTGACTGTTTGATTCGTGCCTACTCAGCTCTTTGTTTATTGCCTCCAGAGGCACATGATCAGTGTATGATAGCAAACATGATCAGCGCATGATCAGTCACATGATCAGCGCCATTAAGTCACGTGATCACTACATGATAGTCATGTGATCAGTCCATGCTCAGTCACGGTATCAGTGCATGATCAGCCACGTGATCAGTGCATGATCTGTCACAAGATTAGTGTATGATCATCCACGTGATCAGTGCATGGGCAGTCATGTGATCAGTGCATGATATAGACGTGATCAGTGCATGATCAGTCTGTGATCAGTGCATGATAGCCACGTGATCAGTGCATGATCAGTCACCTGATGGGTGTATGATCATTCACGTGACCTGTACATGGTAGCTACATGATCATTGCATGATCAGCCACGTGAGTAGTGCATGATAGCCACGTGATCACTGCATGATCAGTCACGTGATCAGTGCATGATCAGTCATGTGACCAGTACATGGTAGCTGCGTGATCATGGCATGATCAGCCACGTGAGCAGTGCATGATAGCCACGTGATCAGTGCATGATCAGACACGAGATCAGTGCATGATCAGTCACGTGATCAGTGCATGATCAGCCACGTGATCAGTGCATGACCAGGCACGTGATCAGTGTATGTCAGCCAAGTGATCAGTGCATGATAGCCACGTGATCAGTGCATGATCAGTCACGTGATCAGTGCATGATCAGTTATGTGATCAGTGTATGATCAGCCACGTGATCAGTGCATGATCAGCCACATGATCAGTGCATGATCAATTACGTGATCAGTGCATGATCAGTCACGTGACCAGTACATGGTAGCTACGTGATCATTGCATGATCAGCCACGTGATCAGTGCATGATAGCCACGTGATCAGTGCATGATAGCCACGTGATCAGTGCATGATCAGTCATGTGATACGTGTGTGATCAGCCACGTGATCAGTGCATGATATCCACGTGATCAGTGCATGACAGCCACGTGATCAGTGCATGAGAGCCACGTGATCAGTGCATGATCAGTCACGTGATACATGTGTGATCAGCCACGTGATCAGTGCATGATGAGCCACGTGATCAGTGCAGGATCAATTACGTGATCAGTGCATGATCAGTCACGTGACCAGTACATGGTTGCTACGTGATCGTTGCATGATCAGCCACGTGAGCAGAGCATGATAGCCACGTGATCAGTGCATGATCAGTCACGTGATCAGTACATGATCAGTCACGTGAACAGTGCATGATCATTTACGTGATCTTTGCATGATCAGTCACGTGACCAGTATATGGTTGCTACGTGATCATTCCATGACGAGCCACGTGAGCAGTGCATGATAGCCACGTGATGTGTGCATGAGTTACGTGAGCAGAGTATGATCAGCCACGTGATCAGTGCATGAGTGCCACGTGATCAGTGCATGATATGTCACGTGACAGGTGTGTGATCAGCCACGTGAACAGTGCATGTTCAGCCACGTGATCAGTGCATGATAGCCACGTGATCAGTGCATGATCAGTTACGTGAGCAGTGTATGATCAGCCACGTGATCAGTGCATGGTCAGACACGTGAACAGTGTATGATCAGCCACGTGATCAGTGCATGATATCCAAGTGATCAGTGCATGATCATCACGTGATCAGTGTATGATCAGCCACGTGAACAGTGCATGCTCAGTCACGTGATCTGGGCCTGCTGAGCTGCGTGATTACTGTCTGCTCATCTGCTTGACAATTGCCAGCTGAGCTGCACGATTCCTGCCTGTCATCTGCTTGACAATTGCCAGCTGTGCTGCGTAATTCCTGCCTGCTCAGCTGCTTGATTATTGCCAGCTGAGCAGCATGATTCCTCACACCTGAGTTCCATGATTATTGCCTGCTGACTGTTTGATTCGTGCCTACTCAGCTCTTTGTTTATTGCCTCCAGAGGCACATGATCAGTGTATGATAGCAAACATGATCAGCGCATGATCAGTCACATGATCAGCGCCATTAAGTCACGTGATCACTACATGATAGTCATGTGATCAGTCCATGCTCAGTCACGGTATCAGTGCATGATCAGCCACGTGATCAGTGCATGATCTGTCACAAGATTAGTGTATGATCATCCACGTGATCAGTGCATGGGCAGTCATGTGATCAGTGCATGATATAGACGTGATCAGTGCATGATCAGTCTCGTGATCAGTGCATGATAGCCACGTGATCAGTGCATGATCAGTCACCTGATGGGTGTATGATCATTCACGTGACCTGTACATGGTAGCTACATGATCATTGCATGATCAGCCACGTGAGTAGTGCATGATAGCCACGTGATCACTGCATGATCAGTCACGTGATCAGTGCATGATCAGTCATGTGACCAGTACATGGTAGCTGCGTGATCATGGCATGATCAGCCACGTGAGCAGTGCATGATAGCCACGTGATCAGTGCATGATCAGACACGTGATCAGTGCATGATCAGTCACGTGATCAGTGCATGATCAGCCACGTGATCAGTGCATGATCAGGCACGTGATCAGTGCATGTCAGCCACGTGATCAGTGCATGATAGCCACGTGATCAGTGCATGATCAGTCACGTGATCAGTGCATGATCAGTCACGTGATCAGTGCATGATCAGCCACGTGATCAGTGCATGATCAGCCACGTGATCAGTGCATGATCAATTACGTGATCAGTGCATGATCAGTCACGTGATCAGTACATGGTAGCTGCGTGATCATGCATGATCAGCCACGTGATCAGTGCATGATAGCCACGTGATCAGTGCATGATCAGTCACGTGATCAGTGCATGATCAGTCATGTGATCAGTGTATGATCAGCCACGTGATCAGTGCATGATCAGCCACGTGATCAGTGCATGATCAATTACGTGATCAGTGCATGATCAGTCACGTGATCAGTGCATGGTAGCACGTGATCATTGCATGATCAGCCACGTGATCAGTGCATGATAGCCACGTGATCAGTGCATGATAGCCACGTGATCAGTGCATGATCAGTCACGTGATACGTGTGATCAGCCACGTGATCAGTGCATGATATCCACGTGATCAGTGCATGACAGCCACGTGATCAGTGCATGAGAGCCACGTGATCAGTGCATGATCAGTCACGTGATACATGTGTGATCAGCCACGTGATCAGTGCATGATGAGCCACGTGATCAGTGCAGGATCAATTACGTGATCAGTGCATGATCAGTCACGTGACCAGTACATGGTTGCTACGTGATCGTTGCATGATCAGCCACGTGAGCAGAGCATGATAGCCACGTGATCAGTGCATGATCAGTCACGTGATCAGTACATGATCAGTCACGTGAACAGTGCATGATCATTTACGTGATCTTTGCATGATCAGTCACGTGACCAGTATATGGTTGCTACGTGATCATTCCATGACGAGCCACGTGAGCAGTGCATGATAGCCACGTGATGTGTGCATGAGTTACGTGAGCAGAGTATGATCAGCCACGTGATCAGTGCATGAGTGCCACGTGATCAGTGCATGATATGTCACGTGACAGGTGTGTGATCAGCCACGTGAACAGTGCATGTTCAGCCACGTGATCAGTGCATGATAGCCACGTGATCAGTGCATGATCAGTTACGTGAGCAGTGTATGATCAGCCACGTGATCAGTGCATGGTCAGACACGTGAACAGTGTATGATCAGCCACGTGATCAGTGCATGATATCCAAGTGATCAGTGCATGATCATCACGTGATCAGTGTATGATCAGCCACGTGAACAGTGCATGCTCAGTCACGTGATCTGGGCCTGCTGAGCTGCGTGATTACTGTCTGCTCATCTGCTTGACAATTGCCAGCTGAGCTGCACGATTCCTGCCTGTCATCTGCTTGACAATTGCCAGCTGTGCTGCGTAATTCCTGCCTGCTCAGCTGCTTGATTATTGCCAGCTGAGCAGCATGATTCCTCACACCTGAGTTCCATGATTATTGCCTGCTGACTGTTTGATTCGTGCCTACTCAGCTCTTTGTTTATTGCCTCCAGAGGCACATGATCAGTGTATGATAGCAAACATGATCAGCGCATGATCAGTCACATGATCAGCGCCATTAAGTCACGTGATCACTACATGATAGTCATGTGATCAGTCCATGCTCAGTCACGGTATCAGTGCATGATCAGCCACGTGATCAGTGCATGATCTGTCACAAGATTAGTGTATGATCATCCACGTGATCAGTGCACGGGCAGTCATGTGATCAGTGCATGATATAGACGTGAACAGTGCATGATCAGTCTCGTGATCAGTGCATGATAGCCACGTGATCAGTGCATGATCAGTCACCTGATGGGTGTATGATCATTCACGTGACCTGTACATGGTAGCTACATGATCATTGCATGATCAGCCACGTGAGTAGTTCATGATAGCCACGTGATCACTGCATGATCAGTCACGTGATCAGTGCATGATCAGTCATGTGACCAGTACATGGTAGCTGCGTGATCATGGCATGATCAGCCACGTGAGCAGTGCATGATAGCCACGTGATCAGTGCATGATCAGACACGAGATCAGTGCATGATCAGTCACGTGATCAGTGCATGATCAGCCACGTGATCAGTGCATGACCAGGCACGTGATCAGTGTATGTCAGCCAAGTGATCAGTGCATGATAGCCACGTGATCAGTGCATGATCAGTCACGTGATCAGTGCATGATCAGTTATGTGATCAGTGTATGATCAGCCACGTGATCAGTGCATGATCAGCCACATGATCAGTGCATGATCAATTACGTGATCAGTGCATGATCAGTCACGTGACCAGTACATGGTAGCTACGTGATCATTGCATGATCAGCCACGTGATCAGTGCATGATAGCCACGTGATCAGTGCATGATAGCCACGTGATCAGTGCATGATCAGTCATGTGATACGTGTGTGATCAGCCACGTGATCAGTGCATGATATCCACGTGATCAGTGCATGACAGCCACGTGATCAGTGCATGAGAGCCACGGGATCAGTGCATGATCAGTCACGTGATACATGTGTGATCAGCCACGTGATCAGTGCATGATGAGCCACGTGATCAGTGCAGGATCAATTACGTGATCAGTGCATGATCAGTCACGTGACCAGTACATGGTTGCTACGTGATCGTTGCATGATCAGCCACGTGAGCAGAGCATGATAGCCACGTGATCAGTGCATGATCAGTCACGTGATCAGTACATGATCAGTCACGTGAACAGTGCATGATCATTTACGTGATCTTTGCATGATCAGTCACGTTACCAGTATATGGTTGCTACGTGATCATTCCATGACGAGCCACGTGAGCAGTGCATGATAGCCACGTGATGTGTGCATGAGTTACGTGAGCAGAGTATGATCAGCCACGTGATCAGTGCATGAGTGCCACGTGATCAGTGCATGATATGTCACGTGACAGGTGTGTGATCAGCCACGTGAACAGTGCATGTTCAGCCACGTGATCAGTGCATGATAGCCACGTGATCAGTGCATGATCAGTTACGTGAGCAGTGTATGATCAGCCACGTGATCAGTGCATGGTCAGACACGTGAACAGTGTATGATCAGCCACGTGATCAGTGCATGATATCCAAGTGATCAGTGCATGATCATCACGTGATCAGTGTATGATCAGCCACGTGAACAGTGCATGCTCAGTCACGTGATCTGGGCCTGCTGAGCTGCGTGATTACTGTCTGCTCATCTGCTTGACAATTGCCAGCTGAGCTGCACGATTCCTGCCTGTCATCTGCTTGACAATTGCCAGCTGTGCTGCGTAATTCCTGCCTGCTCAGCTGCTTGATTATTGCCAGCTGAGCAGCATGATTCCTCACACCTGAGTTCCATGATTATTGCCTGCTGACTGTTTGATTCGTGCCTACTCAGCTCTTTGTTTATTGCCTCCAGAGGCACATGATCAGTGTATGATAGCAAACATGATCAGCGCATGATCAGTCACATGATCAGCGCCATTAAGTCACGTGATCACTACATGATAGTCATGTGATCAGTCCATGCTCAGTCACGGTATCAGTGCATGATCAGCCACGTGATCAGTGCATGATCTGTCACAAGATTAGTGTATGATCATCCACGTGATCAGTGCATGGGCAGTCATGTGATCAGTGCATGATATAGACGTGAACAGTGCATGATCAGTCTCGTGATCAGTGCATGATAGCCACGTGATCAGTGCATGATCAGTCACCTGATGGGTGTATGATCATTCACGTGACCTGTACATGGTAGCTACATGATCATTGCATGATCAGCCACGTGAGTAGTGCATGATAGCCACGTGATCACTGCATGATCAGTCACGTGATCAGTGCATGATCAGTCATGTGACCAGTACATGGTAGCTGCGTGATCATGGCATGATCAGCCACGTGAGCAGTGCATGATAGCCACGTGATCAGTGCATGATCAGACACGTGATCAGTGCATGATCAGTCACGTGATCAGTGCATGATCAGCCACGTGATCAGTGCATGACCAGGCACGTGATCAGTGTATGTCCAGCCAAGTGATCAGTGCATGATAGCCACGTGATCAGTGCATGATCAGTCACGTGATCAGTGCATGATCAGTCACGTGATCAGTGTATGATCAGCCACGTGATCAGTGCATGATCAGCCACGTGATCAGTGCATGATCAATTACGTGATCAGTGCATGATCAGTCACGTGACCAGTACATGGTAGCTACGTGATCATGCATGATCAGCCACGTGATCAGTGCATGATAGCCACGTGATCAGTGCATGATCAGTCACGTGATCAGTGCATGATCAGTCACGTGATCAGTGCATGATCAGCCACGTGATCAGTGCATGATCAGCCACGTGATCAGTGCATGATCAATTACGTGATCAGTGCATGATCAGTCACGTGATCAGTGCATGATAGCTACGTGATCATGCATGATCAGCCACGTGATCAGTGCATGATAGCCACGTGATCAGTGCATGATCAGCCACGTGATCAGTGCATGATCAGTCACGTGATAGTGTGATCAGCCACGTGATCAGTGCATGATAGCCACGTGATCAGTGCATGATCAGCCACGTGATCAGTGCATGATAGCCACGTGATCAGTGCATGATCAGTCACGTGATCAGTGCATGATCAGCCACGTGATCAGTGCATGATCAGCCACGTGATCAGTGCATGATCAGTTACGTGATCAGTGCATGATCAGTCACGTGATCAGTGCATGATAGCCACGTGATCAGTGCATGATCAGCCACGTGATCAGTGCATGATCAGCCACGTGATCAGTGCATGCTCAGTCACGTGATCTGGGCCTGCTGAGCTGCGTGATTACTGTCTGCTCATCTGCTTGACAATTGCCAGCTGAGCTGCACGATTCCTGCCTGTCATCTGCTTGACAATTGCCAGCTGTGCTGCGTAATTCCTGCCTGCTCAGCTGCTTGATTATTGCCAGCTGAGCAGCATGATTCCTCACACCTGAGTTCCATGATTATTGCCTGCTGACTGTTTGATTCGTGCCTACTCAGCTCTTTGTTTATTGCCTCCAGAGGCACATGATCAGTGTATGATAGCAAACATGATCAGCGCATGATCAGTCACATGATCAGCGCCATTAAGTCACGTGATCACTACATGATAGTCATGTGATCAGTCCATGCTCAGTCACGGTATCAGTGCATGATCAGCCACGTGATCAGTGCATGATCTGTCACATGATTAGTGTATGATCATCCACGTGATCAGTGCATGGGCAGTCATGTGATCAGTGCATGATATAGACGTGATCAGTGCATGATCAGTCTCGTGATCAGTGCATGATAGCCACGTGATCAGTGCATGATCAGTCACGTGATCAGTGTATGATCAGCCACGTGATCAGTGCATGATAGCCACGTGATCAGTGCATGATCAGCCACGTGATCAGTGCATGATCAGCCACGTGATCAGTGCATGATCAATCACGTGATCAGTGCATGATCAGTCACGTGACCAGTACATGGTAGCTACGTGATCATTGCATGATCAGCCACGTGATCAGTGCATGATAGCCACGTGATCAGTGCATGATAGCCACGTGATCAGTGCATGATCAGTCATGTGATACGTGTGTGATCAGCCACGTGATCAGTGCATGATATCCACGTGATCAGTGCATGACAGCCACGTGATCAGTGCATGAGAGCCACGTGATCAGTGCATGATCAGTCACGTGATACATGTGTGATCAGCCACGTGATCAGTGCATGATGAGCCACGTGATCAGTGCAGGATCAATTACGTGATCAGTGCATGATCAGTCACGTGACCAGTACATGGTTGCTACGTGATCGTTGCATGATCAGCCACGTGAGCAGAGCATGATAGCCACGTGATCAGTGCATGATCAGTCACGTGATCAGTACATGATCAGTCACGTGAACAGTGCATGATCATTTACGTGATCTTTGCATGATCAGTCACGTGACCAGTATATGGTAGCTACGTGATCATTCCATGACGAGCCACGTGAGCAGTGCATGATAGCCACGTGATGTGTGCATGAGTTACGTGAGCAGAGTATGATCAGCCACGTGATCAGTGCATGAGTGCCACGTGATCAGTGCATGATATGTCACGTGACAGGTGTGTGATCAGCCACGTGAACAGTGCATGTTCAGCCACGTGATCAGTGCATGATAGCCACGTGATCAGTGCATGATCAGTTACGTGAGCAGTGTATGATCAGCCACGTGATCAGTGCATGGTCAGACACGTGAACAGTGTATGATCAGCCACGTGATCAGTGCATGATATCCAAGTGATCAGTGCATGATCATCACGTGATCAGTGTATGATCAGCCACGTGAACAGTGCATGCTCAGTCACGTGATCTGGGCCTGCTGAGCTGCGTGATTACTGTCTGCTCATCTGCTTGACAATTGCCAGCTGAGCTGCACGATTCCTGCCTGTCATCTGCTTGACAATTGCCAGCTGTGCTGCGTAATTCCTGCCTGCTCAGCTGCTTGATTATTGCCAGCTGAGCAGCATGATTCCTCACACCTGAGTTCCATGATTATTGCCTGCTGACTGTTTGATTCGTGCCTACTCAGCTCTTTGTTTATTGCCTCCAGAGGCACATGATCAGTGTATGATAGCAAACATGATCAGCGCATGATCAGTCACATGATCAGCGCCATTAAGTCACGTGATCACTACATGATAGTCATGTGATCAGTCCATGCTCAGTCACGGTATCAGTGCATGATCAGCCACGTGATCAGTGCATGATCTGTCACAAGATTAGTGTATGATCATCCACGTGATCAGTGCATGGGCAGTCATGTGATCAGTGCATGATATAGACGTGATCAGTGCATGATCAGTCTCGTGATCAGTGCATGATAGCCACGTGATCAGTGCATGATCAGTCACCTGATGGGTGTATGATCATTCACGTGACCTGTACATGGTAGCTACATGATCATTGCATGATCAGCCACGTGAGTAGTGCATGATAGCCACGTGATCACTGCATGATCAGTCACGTGATCAGTGCATGATCAGTCATGTGACCAGTACATGGTAGCTGCGTGATCATGGCATGATCAGCCACGTGAGCAGTGCAAAATAGCCACGTGATCAGTGCATGATCAGACACGAGATCAGTGCATGATCAGTCACGTGATCAGTGCATGATCAGCCACGTGATCAGTGCATGATCAGGCACGTGATCAGTGCATGTCAGCCACGTGATCAGTGCATGATCAGCCACGTGATCAGTGCATGATCAGCCACGTGATCAGTGCATGATCAGTTACGTGATCAGTGCATGATCAGTCACGTGATCAGTGCATGATCAGCTACGTGATCAGTGCATGATCAGCCACGTGATCAGTGCATGATAGCCACGTGATCAGTGCATGATCAGCCACGTGATCAGTGCATGATCAGCCACGTGATCAGTGCATGATCAGTCATGTGATACGTGTGTGATCAGCCACGTGATCAGTGCATGATATCCACGTGATCAGTGCATGACAGCCACGTGATCAGTGCATGATAGCCACGTGATCAGTGCATGATCAGTCACGTGATACATGTGTGATCAGCCACGTGATCAGTGCATGATGAGCCACGTGATCAGTGCATGATCAATTACGTGATCAGTGCATGATCAGTCACGTGACCAGTACATGGTTGCTACGTGATCGTGCATGATCAGCCACGTGAGCAGTGCATGATAGCCACGTGATCAGTGCATGATCAGTCACGTGATCAGTGCATGATCAGTCACGTGAACAGTGCATGATCATTTACGTGATCAGTGCATGATCAGTCACGTGACCAGTATATGGTTGCTACGTGATCATTCCATGACAGCCACGTGAGCAGTGCATGATAGCCACGTGATGTGTGCATGAGTTACGTGAGCAGTGTATGATCAGCCACGTGATCAGTGCATGAGTGCCACGTGATCAGTGCATGATATGTCACGTGACAGTGTGTGATCAGCCACGTGATCAGTGCATGATCAGCCACGTGATCAGTGCATGATAGCCACGTGATCAGTGCATGATCAGTTACGTGATCAGTGCATGATCAGCCACGTGATCAGTGCATGATCAGACACGTGATCAGTGCATGATCAGCCACGTGATCAGTGCATGATAGCCACGTGATCAGTGCATGATCATCACGTGATCAGTGCATGATCAGCCACGTGATCAGTGCATGATCAGTCACGTGATCAGTGCATGATAGCTGCGTGATCAGTGCATGATCAGCCACGTGATCAGTGCATGATAGCCACGTGATCAGTGCATGATCAGTCACGTGATCAGTGCATGATCAGTCACGTGATCAGTGCATGATCAGCCACGTGATCAGTGCATGATCAGTCACGTGATCAGTGCATGATCAGCCACGTGATCAGTGCATGATCAGTCACGTGATCAGTGCATGATCAGCCACGTGATCAGTGCATGATAGCCACGTGATCAGTGCATGATCAGTCACGTGATCAGTGCATGATCAGTCACGTGATCAGTGCATGATCAGCCACGTGATCAGTGCATGATCAGCCACGTGATCAGTGCATGATCAGTCACGTGATCAGTGCATGATCAGTCACGTGATCAGTGCATGGTAGCCACGTGATCATTGCATGATCAGCCACGTGATCAGTGCATGATAGCCACGTGATCAGTGCATGATAGCCACGTGATCAGTGCATGATCAGTCACGTGATACGTGTGTGATCAGCCACGTGATCAGTGCATGATATCCACGTGATCAGTGCATGATCAGCCACGTGATCAGTGCATGATAGCCACGTGATCAGTGCATGATCAGTCACGTGATCATGTGTGATCAGCCACGTGATCAGTGCATGATCAGCCACGTGATCAGTGCATGATCAATTACGTGATCAGTGCATGATCAGTCACGTGACCAGTACATGGTTGCTACGTGATCGTGCATGATCAGCCACGTGAGCAGTGCATGATAGCCACGTGATCAGTGCATGATCAGTCACGTGATCAGTGCATGATCAGTCACGTGATCAGTGCATGATCATTTACGTGATCAGTGCATGATCAGTCACGTGACCAGTATATGGTAGCTACGTGATCATTGCATGATCAGCCACGTGAGCAGTGCATGATAGCCACGTGATGTGTGCATGAGTTACGTGATCAGTGTATGATCAGCCACGTGATCAGTGCATGAGTTCCACGTGATCAGTGCATGATAGTCACGTGATCAGTGTGTGATCAGCCACGTGATCAGTGCATGATCAGCCACGTGATCAGTGCATGATAGCCACGTGATCAGTGCATGATCAGTCACGTGATCAGTGCATGATCAGCCACGTGATCAGTGCATGATCAGTCATGTGATCAGTGCATGATATAGACGTGATCAGTGCATGATCAGTCACGTGATCAGTGCATGATAGCCACGTGATCAGTGCATGATCAGTCACGTGATCAGTGCATGATCATTCACGTGACCTGTACATGGTAGCTACATGATCATTGCATGATCAGCCACGTGAGTAGTGCATGATAGCCACGTGATCAGTGCATGATCAGTCACGTGATCAGTGCATGATCAGTCATGTGATCAGTGCATGATAGCTGCGTGATCATGCATGATCAGCCACGTGATCAGTGCATGATAGCCACGTGATCAGTGCATGATCAGTCACGTGATCAGTGCATGATCAGTCACGTGATCAGTGCATGATCAGGCACGTGATCAGTGCATGATCAGCCACGTGATCAGTGCATGATAGCCACGTGATCAGTGCATGATCAGTCACGTGATCAGTGCATGATCAGTCACGTGATCAGTGCATGATCAGCCACGTGATCAGTGCATGATCAGCCACGTGATCAGTGCATGATCAGTCACGTGATCAGTGCATGATCAGTCACGTGACCAGTACATGGTAGCTACGTGATCATTGCATGATCAGCCACGTGATCAGTGCATGATAGCCACGTGATCAGTGCATGATCAGTCATGTGATACGTGTGATCAGCCACGTGATCAGTGCATGATATCCACGTGATCAGTGCATGACAGCCACGTGATCAGTGCATGAGAGCCACGTGATCAGTGCATGATCAGTCACGTGATACATGTGTGATCAGCCACGTGATCAGTGCATGATGAGCCACGTGATCAGTGCAGGATCAATTACGTGATCAGTGCATGATCAGTCACGTGACCAGTACATGGTTGCTACGTGATCGTTGCATGATCAGCCACGTGAGCAGAGCATGATAGCCACGTGATCAGTGCATGATCAGTCACGTGATCAGTACATGATCAGTCACGTGAACAGTGCATGATCATTTACGTGATCAGTGCATGATCAGTCACGTGACCAGTATATGGTTGCTACGTGATCATTCCATGACGAGCCACGTGAGCAGTGCATGATAGCCACGTGATGTGTGCATGAGTTACGTGAGCAGAGTATGATCAGCCACGTGATCAGTGCATGAGTGCCACGTGATCAGTGCATGATATGTCACGTGACAGGTGTGTGATCAGCCACGTGAACAGTGCATGTTCAGCCACGTGATCAGTGCATGATAGCCACGTGATCAGTGCATGATCAGTTACGTGAGCAGTGTATGATCAGCCACGTGATCAGTGCATGGTCAGACACGTGAACAGTGTATGATCAGCCACGTGATCAGTGCATGATATCCAAGTGATCAGTGCATGATCATCACGTGATCAGTGTATGATCAGCCACGTGAACAGTGCATGCTCAGTCACGTGATCTGGGCCTGCTGAGCTGCGTGATTACTGTCTGCTCATCTGCTTGACAATTGCCAGCTGAGCTGCACGATTCCTGCCTGTCATCTGCTTGACAATTGCCAGCTGTGCTGCGTAATTCCTGCCTGCTCAGCTGCTTGATTATTGCCAGCTGAGCAGCATGATTCCTCACAGCTGAGTTCCATGATTATTGCCTGCTGACTGTTTGATTCGTGCCTACTCAGCTCTTTGTTTATTGCCTCCAGAGGCACATGATCAGTGTATGATAGCAAACATGATCAGCGCATGATCAGTCACATGATCAGCGCCATTAAGTCACGTGATCACTACATGATAGTCATGTGATCAGTCCATGCTCAGTCACGGTATCAGTGCATGATCAGCCACGTGATCAGTGCATGATCTGTCACATGATTAGTGTATGATCATCCACGTGATCAGTGCATGGGCAGTCATGTGATCAGTGCATGATATAGACGTGATCAGTGCATGATCAGTCTCGTGATCAGTGCATGATAGCCACGTGATCAGTGCATGATCAGTCACCTGATGGGTGTATGATCATTCACGTGACCTGTACATGGTAGCTACATGATCATTGCATGATCAGCCACGTGAGTAGTGCATGATAGCCACGTGATCACTGCATGATCAGTCACGTGATCAGTGCATGATCAGTCATGTGACCAGTACATGGTAGCTGCGTGATCATGCATGATCAGCCACGTGAGCAGTGCATGATAGCCACGTGATCAGTGCATGATCAGTCACGTGATCAGTGCATGATCAGTCACGTGATCAGTGCATGATCAGCCACGTGATCAGTGCATGATCAGTCACGTGATCAGTGCATGATCAGCCACGTGATCAGTGCATGATCAGTCACGTGATCAGTGTATGATCAGCCACGTGATCAGTGCATGATAGCCACGTGATCAGTGCATGATCAGTCACGTGATCAGTGCATGATCAGTCACGTGATCAGTGCATGATCAGCCACGTGATCAGTGCATGATCAGCCACGTGATCAGTGCATGATCAGTTACGTGATCAGTGCATGATCAGTCACGTGATCAGTACATGATAGCACGTGATCAGTGCATGATCAGCCACGTGATCAGTGCATGATAGCCACGTGATCAGTGCATGATAGCCACGTGATCAGTGCATGATCAGTCACGTGATAGTGTGTGATCAGCCACGTGATCAGTGCATGATAGCCACGTGATCAGTGCATGATCAGCCACGTGATCAGTGCATGATCAGCCACGTGATCAGTGCATGATCAGCCACGTGATCAGTGCATGATCAGCCACGTGATCAGTGCATGATCAGCCACGTGATCAGTGCATGATCAGTCACGTGATCAGTGCATGATCAGCCACGTGATCAGTGCATGATCAGCCACGTGATCAGTGCATGATCAATCACGTGATCAGTGCATGATCAGTCACGTGATCAGTGCATGATACGTGATCAGTGCATGATCAGCCACGTGATCAGTGCATGATCAGCCACGTGATCAGTGCATGATCAGTCACGTGATCAGTGCATGATCATTTACGTGATCAGTGCATGATCAGTCACGTGACCAGTATATGGTAGCTACGTGATCATTGCATGACAGCCACGTGAGCAGTGCATGATAGCCACGTGATGTGTGCATGATCAGTTACGTGAGCAGTGTATGATCAGCCACGTGATCAGTGCATGAGTGCCACGTGATCAGTGCATGATATGTCACGTGACAGTGTGTGATCAGCCACGTGATCAGTGCATGATCAGCCACGTGATCAGTGCATGATAGCCACGTGATCAGTGCATGATCAGTTACGTGAGCAGTGTATGATCAGCCACGTGATCAGTGCATGGTCAGACACGTGAACAGTGTATGATCAGCCACGTGATCAGTGCATGATATCCAAGTGATCAGTGCATGATCATCACGTGATCAGTGTATGATCAGCCACGTGAACAGTGCATGCTCAGTCACGTGATCAGGGCCTGCTGAGCTGCGTGATTACTGTCTGCTCATCTGCTTGACAATTGCCAGCTGAGCTGCATGATTCCTGCCTGTCATCTGCTTGACAATTGCCAGCTGTGCTGCGTAATTCCTGCCTGCTCAGCTGCTTGATTATTGCCAGCTGAGCAGCATGATTCCTCACAGCTGAGTTCCATGATTATTGCCTGCTGACTGTTTGATTCGTGCCTACTCAGCTCTTTGTTTATTGCCTCCAGAGGCACATGATCAGTGTATGATAGCAAACATGATCAGCGCATGATCAGTCACATGATCAGCGCCATTAAGTCACGTGATCACTACATGATAGTCATGTGATCAGTCCATGCTCAGTCACGGTATCAGTGCATGATCAGCCACGTGATCAGTGCATGATCAGCCAGTGTGATCAGTTCATGATAGCCATGTGATCAGTGCATGATCAGTCACGTGATCAGTGCATGATCAGTCACGTGATCAGTGCATGATCAGCCACGTGATCAGTGCATGATCAGTCACCTGATGGGTGTATGATCAGTCACGTGACCAGTACATGGTAGCTACATGATCATTGCATGATCAGCCACGTGAGTAGTGCATGATAGCCACGTGATCAGTGCATGATCAGTCACGTGATCAGTGCATGATCAGCCACGTGATCAGTGCATGATCAGCCACGTGATCAGTGCATGATCAGCCACGTGATCAGTGCATGATCAGTCACGTGATCAGTGCATGATAGCTACGTGATCAGTGCATGATCAGCCACGTGATCAGTGCATGATAGCCACGTGATCAGTGCATGATCAGCCACGTGATCAGTGCATGATCAGTCACGTGATCAGTGCATGATCAGCCACGTGATCAGTGCATGATAGCCACGTGATCAGTGCATGATCAGCCACGTGATCAGTGCATGATCAGCCACGTGATCAGTGCATGATCAGTCACGTGATCAGTGCATGATCAGCCACGTGATCAGTGCATGATCAGCCACGTGATCAGTGCATGATCAGTCATGATCAGTGCATGATCATCACGTGACCAGTGCATGCAGCCACGTGATCAGTGCATGATCAGCCACGTGATCAGTGCATGATAGCCACGTGATCAGTGCATGATCAGTCACGTGATCAGTGCATGATCAGCCACGTGATCAGTGCATGATCAGCCACGTGATCAGTGCATGATCAGTCACGTGATCAGTGCATGATCAGTCACGTGATCAGTGCATGATAGCACGTGATCAGTGCATGATCAGCCACGTGATCAGTGCATGATAGCCACGTGATCAGTGCATGATCAGCCACGTGATCAGTGCATGATCAGTCACGTGATCATGTGTGATCAGCCACGTGATCAGTGCATGATCAGCCACGTGATCAGTGCATGATCAGTCACGTGATCAGTGCATGATCAGTCACGTGATCAGTGCATGATCAGTCACGTGATCAGTGCATGATCAGTTACGTGATCAGTGCATGATCAGTCACGTGACCAGTACATGGTTGCTACGTGATCATTGCATGATCAGCCACGTGATCAGTGCATGATAGCCACGTGATCAGTGCATGAGTCACGTGATCAGTGCATGATCAGCCACGTGATCAGTGCATGAGTGCCACGTGATCAGTGCATGATCAGTCACGTGATCAGTGCATGATCAGCCACGTGATCAGTGCATGATCAGCCACGTGATCAGTGCATGATCAGTCACGTGATCAGTGTATGATCAGCCACGTGATCAGTGCATGATGCCACGTGATCAGTGCATGATAGTCACGTGATCAGTGCATGATCAGCCACGTGATCAGTGCATGATCAGCCACGTGATCAGTGCATGATCAGCCACGTGATCAGTGCATGATCAGTCACGTGATCAGTGCATGATCAGCCACGTGATCAGTGCATGATCAGTCACGTGATCAGTGTATGATCAGCCACGTGAACAGTGCATGCTCAGTCACGTGATCTGGGCCTGCTGAGCTGCGTGATTACTGTCTGCTCATCTGCTTGACAATTGCCAGCTGAGCTGCACGATTCCTGCCTGTCATCTGCTTGACAATTGCCAGCTGTGCTGCGTAATTCCTGCCTGCTCAGCTGCTTGATTATTGCCAGCTGAGCAGCATGATTCCTCACACCTGAGTTCCATGATTATTGCCTGCTGACTGTTTGATTCGTGCCTACTCAGCTCTTTGTTTATTGCCTCCAGAGGCACATGATCAGTGTATGATAGCAAACATGATCAGCGCATGATCAGTCACATGATCAGCGCCATTAAGTCACGTGATCACTACATGATAGTCATGTGATCAGTCCATGCTCAGTCACGGTATCAGTGCATGATCAGCCACGTGATCAGTGCATGATCTGTCACATGATTAGTGTATGATCATCCACGTGATCAGTGCATGGGCAGTCATGTGATCAGTGCATGATATAGACGTGATCAGTGCATGATCAGTCTCGTGATCAGTGCATGATAGCCACGTGATCAGTGCATGATCAGTCACCTGATGGGTGTATGATCATTCACGTGACCTGTACATGGTAGCTACATGATCATTGCATGATCAGCCACGTGAGTAGTGCATGATAGCCACGTGATCACTGCATGATCAGTCACGTGATCAGTGCATGATCAGTCATGTGACCAGTACATGGTAGCTGCGTGATCATGGCATGATCAGCCACGTGAGCAGTGCATGATAGCCACGTGATCAGTGCATGATCAGACACGTGATCAGTGCATGATCAGTCACGTGATCAGTGCATGATCAGCCACGTGATCAGTGCATGATCAGGCACGTGATCAGTGTATGTCAGCCACGTGATCAGTGCATGATAGCCACGTGATCAGTGCATGATCAGTCACGTGATCAGTGCATGATCAGTCACGTGATCAGTGCATGATCAGCCACGTGATCAGTGCATGATCAGCCACGTGATCAGTGCATGATCAATTACGTGATCAGTGCATGATCAGTCACGTGACCAGTACATGGTAGCTACGTGATCATTGCATCAGCCACGTGATCAGTGCATGATAGCCACGTGATCAGTGCATGATAGCCACGTGATCAGTGCATGATCAGTCATGTGATAGTGTGATCAGCCACGTGATCAGTGCATGATCAGCCACGTGATCAGTGCATGAGAGCCACGTGATCAGTGCATGATCAGTCACGTGATCAGTGTGATCAGCCACGTGATCAGTGCATGATCAGCCACGTGATCAGTGCATGATCAGCCACGTGATCAGTGCATGATCAGTCACGTGATCAGTGCATGATCAGTCACGTGATCAGTGCATGATCAGCCACGTGATCAGTGCATGATCAGTCACGTGATCAGTATATGGTTGCTACGTGATCAGTGCATGATCAGCCACGTGATCAGTGCATGATAGCCACGTGATGTGTGCATGAGTCACGTGTGCAGAGTATGATCAGCCACGTGATCAGTGCATGAGTGCCACGTGATCAGTGCATGATAGTCACGTGACAGTGTGTGATCAGCCACGTGATCAGTGCATGATCAGCCACGTGATCAGTGCATGATAGCCACGTGATCAGTGCATGATCAGTTACGTGATCAGTGCATGATCAGCCACGTGATCAGTGCATGATGCCACGTGATCAGTGCATGATAGTCACGTGATCAGTGCATGATCAGCCACGTGATCAGTGCATGATCAGCCACGTGATCAGTGCATGATCAGTCACGTGAGCAGTGCATGATCAGCCACGTGATCAGTGCATGAGTGCCACGTGATCAGTGCATGATAGTCACGTGACAGTGTGTGATCAGCCACGTGATCAGTGCATGATCAGCCACGTGATCAGTGCATGATCAGCCACGTGATCAGTGCATGATCAGCCACGTGATCAGTGCATGATCAGCCACGTGATCAGTGCATGATCAGTCACGTGATCAGTGTATGATCAGCCACGTGAACAGTGCATGCTCAGTCACGTGATCAGGGCCTGCTGAGCTGCGTGATTACTGTCTGCTCATCTGCTTGACAATTGCCAGCTGAGCTGCACGATTCCTGCCTGTCATCTGCTTGACAATTGCCAGCTGTGCTGCGTAATTCCTGCCTGCTCAGCTGCTTGATTATTGCCAGCTGAGCAGCATGATTCCTCACAGCTGAGTTCCATGATTATTGCCTGCTGACTGTTTGATTCGTGCCTACTCAGCTCTTTGTTTATTGCCTCCAGAGGCACATGATCAGTGTATGATAGCAAACATGATCAGTGCATGATCAGTCACATGATCAGCGCCATTAAGTCACGTGATCACTACATGATAGTCATGTGATCAGTCCATGCTCAGTCACGGTATCAGTGCATGATCAGCCACGTGATCAGTGCATGATCAGCCACGTGATCAGTGCATGATCAGTCACGTGATCAGTGCATGATCAGTCACGTGATCAGTGCATGATCAGCCACGTGATCAGTGCATGATCAGTCACGTGATCAGTGCATGATCAGCCACGTGATCAGTGCATGATCAGCCACGTGATCAGTGCATGATCAGCCACGTGATCAGTGCATGATCAGTCACGTGATCAGTGCATGATCAGCCACGTGATCAGTGCATGATCAGCCACGTGATCAGTGCATGATCAGTCACGTGATCAGTGCATGATCAGTCACGTGACCAGTACATGGTAGCTACGTGATCATTGCATGATCAGCCACGTGATCAGTGCATGATAGCCACGTGATCAGTGCATGATCAGCCACGTGATCAGTGCATGATCAGTCACGTGATCAGTGCATGATCAGCCACGTGATCAGTGCATGATAGCCACGTGATCAGTGCATGATAGCCACGTGATCAGTGCATGATCAGTCACGTGATCATGTATGATCAGCCACGTGATCAGTGCATGATCAGCCACGTGATCAGTGCATGATCAATTACGTGATCAGTGCATGATCAGTCACGTGACCAGTACATGGTTGCTACGTGATCGTTGCATGATCAGCCACGTGATCAGTGCATGATAGCCACGTGATCAGTGCATGATCAGTCACGTGATCAGTGCATGATCAGTCACGTGATCAGTGCATGATCAGCCACGTGATCAGTGCATGATCAGTCACGTGATCAGTGCATGGTTGCTACGTGATCATTGCATGACAGCCACGTGATCAGTGCATGATAGCCACGTGATGTGTGCATGAGTTACGTGATCAGTGCATGATCAGCCACGTGATCAGTGCATGAGTGCCACGTGATCAGTGCATGATATGTCACGTGACAGTGCATGATCAGCCACGTGATCAGTGCATGATCAGCCACGTGATCAGTGCATGATAGCCACGTGATCAGTGCATGATCAGTTACGTGAGCAGTGCATGATCAGCCACGTGATCAGTGCATGGTCAGACACGTGATCAGTGCATGATCAGCCACGTGATCAGTGCATGATAGCCACGTGATCAGTGCATGATCAGCCACGTGATCAGTGCATGATCAGTCACGTGATACAGTGCATGATCAGCCACGTGATCAGTGCATGATCAGTCACGTGATCAGTGCATGATCATCCACGTGATCAGTGCATGATCAGCCACGTGATCAGTGCATGATAGACACGTGAACAGTGCATGATCAGCCACGTGATCAGTGCATGATATCCAAGTGATCAGTGCATGATCATCACGTGATCAGTGTATGATCAGCCACGTGAACAGTGCATGCTCAGTCACGTGATCAGGGCCTGCTGAGCTGCGTGATTACTGTCTGCTCATCTGCTTGACAATTGCCAGCTGAGCTGCACGATTCCTGCCTGTCATCTGCTTGACAATTGCCAGCTGTGCTGTGTAATTCCTGCCTGCTCAGCTGCTTGATTATTGCCAGCTGAGCAGCATGATTCCTCACACCTGAGTTCCATGATTATTGCCTGCTGACTGTTTGATTCGTGCCTACTCAGCTCTTTGTTTATTGCCTCCAGAGGCACATGATCAGTGTATGATAGCAAACATGATCAGCGCATGATCAGTCACATGATCAGCGCCATTAAGTCACGTGATCACTACATGATAGTCATGTGATCAGTCCATGCTCAGTCACGGTATCAGTGCATGATCAGCCACGTGATCAGTGCATGATAGCCACGTGATCAGTGCATGATCAGCCACGTGATCAGTGCATGATCAGCCACGTGATCAGTGCATGACTGCCACGTGATCAGTGCATGATCAGTCACGTGATCAGTGCATGATCAGGCACGTGATCAGTGCATGATCAGCCACGTGATCAGTGCATGATAGCCACGTGATCAGTGCATGATCAGTCACGTGATCAGTGCATGATCAGTCACGTGATCATTGCATGATCAGCCACGTGATCAGTGCATGGTAGCTACGTGATCAGTGCATGATCAGCCACGTGATCAGTGCATGATAGCCACGTGATCAGTGCATGATCAGTCACGTGATCAGTGCATGATCAGTCACGTGATCAGTGCATGATCAGTCAACGTGATCAGTGCATGATCAGCCACGTGATCAGTGCATGATCAGTCACGTGATCAGTGCATGGTAGCACGTGATCATGCATGATCAGCCACGTGATCAGTGCATGATCAGCCACGTGATCAGTGCATGATCAGCCACGTGATCAGTGCATGATCAGCCACGTGATCAGTGCATGATCAGCCACGTGATCAGTGCATGATAGCCACGTGATCAGTGCATGATCAGTCACGTGATCAGTGTATGATCAGCCACGTGAACAGTGCATGCTCAGTCACGTGATCAGGGCCTGCTGAGCTGCGTGATTACTGTCTGCTCATCTGCTTGACAATTGCCAGCTGAGCTGCACGATTCCTGCCTGTCATCTGCTTGACAATTGCCAGCTGTGCTGCGTAATTCCTGCCTGCTCAGCTGCTTGATTATTGCCAGCTGAGCAGCATGATTTCTCAGCTGAGTTCCATGATTATTGCCTGCTGACTGATTCGTGCCTACTCAGCTCTTTGTTCATTGCCTCCAGAGGCACATGATCAGTGTATGATAGCAAACATGATCAGTGCATGATCAGTCACATGATCAGCGCCATTAAGTCACGTGATCAGTACATGATAGTCATGTGATCAGTCCATGCTCAGTCACGGTATCAGTGCATGATCAGCCACGTGATCAGTGCATGATAGCACGTGATCAGTGCATGATCAGCCACGTGATCAGTGCATGATCAGCCACGTGATCAGTGCATGACAGCCACGTGATCAGTGCATGATCAGTCACGTGATCAGTGCATGACCAGTCACGTGATCAGTGCATGATCAGCCACGTGATCAGTGCATGATAGCCACGTGATCAGTGCATGATCAGTCACGTGATCAGTGCATGATCAGTCACGTGACCAGTACATGGTAGCTACGTGATCAGTGCATGATCAGCCACGTGATCAGTGCATGATAGCCACGTGATCAGTGCATGATCAGTCACGTGATCAGTGCATGATCAGTCACGTGATCAGTGCATGATCAGCCACGTGATCAGTGCATGATAGCCACGTGATCAGTGCATGATCAGTCACGTGATCAGTGGTCAGTCACGTGATCAGTGCATGATCAGCCACGTGATCAGTGCATGATCAATTACGTGATCAGTGCATGATCAGTCACGTGACCAGTACATGATAGCTACGTGATCATTGCATGATCAGCCACGTGATCAGTGCATGATCAGCCACGTGATCAGTGCATGATAGCCACGTGATCAGTGCATGATCAGCCACGTGATCAGTGCATGATCAGCCACGTGATCAGTGCATGATCAGCCACGTGATCAGTGCATGATCAGTTACGTGAGCAGTGTATGATCAGCCACGTGATCAGTGCATGGTCAGACACGTGAACAGTGTATGATCAGCCACGTGATCAGTGCATGATATCCAAGTGATCAGTGCATGATCAATCACGTGATCAGTGTATGATCAGCCACGTGAACAGTGCATGCTCAGTCACGTGATCAGGGCCTGCTGAGCTGCGTGATTACTGTCTGCTCATCTGCTTGACAATTGCCAGCTGAGCTGCATGATTCCTGCCTGTCATCTGCTTGACAATTGCCAGCTGTGCTGCGTAATTCCTGCCTGCTCAGCTGCTTGATTATTGCCAGCTGAGCAGCATGATTCCTCACACCTGAGTTCCATGATTATTGCCTGCTGACTGTTTGATTCGTGCCTACTCAGCTCTTTGTTTATTGCCTCCAGAGGCACATGATCAGTGTATGATAGCAAACATGATCAGTGCATGATCAGTCACATGATCAGCGCCATTAAGTCACGTGATCACTACATGATAGTCATGTGATCAGTCCATGCTCAGTCACGGTATCAGTGCATGATCAGCCACGTGATCAGTGCATGATAGCCACGTGATCAGTGCATGATAGCCACGTGATCAGTGCATGATCAGCCAGGTGATCAGTGCATGATGCCACGTGATCAGTGCATGATCAGTCACGTGATCAGTGCATGATCAGGCAGGTGATCAGTGCATGATCAGCCACGTGATCAGTGCATGATAGCCACGTGATCAGTGCATGATCAGTCACGTGATCAGTGCATGATCAGTCACGTGACCAGTACATGGTAGCTACGTGATCATTGCATGATCAGCCACGTGAGTAGTGCATGATAGCCACGTGATCAGTGCATGATCAGTCACGTGATCAGTGCATGATCAGTCATGTGATCAGTGCATGATCAGGCACGTGATCAGTGCATGATCAGCCACGTGATCAGTGCATGATAGCCACGTGATCAGTGCATGATCAGTCACGTGATCAGTGCATGATCAGTCACGTGATCAGTGCATGATCAGCCACGTGATCAGTGCATGATCAATTACGTGATCAGTGCATGATCAGTCACGTGACCAGTACATGGTAGCTACGTGATCAGTGCATGATCAGCCACGTGATCAGTGCATGATAGCCACGTGATCAGTGCATGATCAGTCACGTGATCAGTGCATGATCAGCCACGTGATCAGTGCATGATCAGTTACGTGATCAGTGCATGATCAGTCACGTGACCAGTACATGGTAGCTGCGTGATCAGTGCATGATCAGCCACGTGATCAGTGCATGATAGCCACGTGATCAGTGCATGATCAGTCACGTGATCAGTGCATGATCAGCCACGTGATCAGTGCATGATCAGCCACGTGATCAGTGCATGATCAGTCACGTGATCAGTGCATGATAGCCACGTGATCAGTGCATGATCAGCCACGTGATCAGTGCATGATAGCCACGTGATCAGTGCATGATCAGTTACGTGAGCAGTGTATGATCAGCCACGTGATCAGTGCATGGTCAGACACGTGAACAGTGTATGATCAGCCACGTGATCAGTGCATGATAGTCACGTGATCAGTGCATGATCATCACGTGATCAGTGTATGATCAGCCACGTGAACAGTGCATGCTCAGTCACGTGATCTGGGCCTGCTGAGCTGCGTGATTACTGTCTGCTCATCTGCTTGACAATTGCCAGCTGAGCTGCACGATTCCTGCCTGTCATCTGCTTGACAATTGCCAGCTGTGCTGCGTAATTCCTGCCTGCTCAGCTGCTTGATTATTGCCAGCTGAGCAGCATGATTCCTCACACCTGAGTTCCATGATTATTGCCTGCTGACTGTTTGATTCGTGCCTACTCAGCTCTTTGTTTATTGCCTCCAGAGGCACATGATCAGTGTATGATAGCAAACATGATCAGTGCATGATCAGTCACATGATCAGCGCCATTAAGTCACGTGATCACTACATGATAGTCATGTGATCAGTCCATGCTCAGTCACGGTATCAGTGCATGATCAGCCACGTGATCAGTGCATGATCAGCAAGGTGATCAGTTCATGATAGCTATGTGATCAGTGCATGATCAGTCACGTGATCAGTGCATGATCAGGCAGGTGATCAGTGCATGATCAGCCACGTGATCAGTGCATGATCAGTCACCTGATGGGTGTATGATCAGTCACCTGACCGGTACATGGTAGCTACATGATCATTGCATGATCAGCCACGTGAGTAGTGCATGATAGCCACGTGATCAGTGCATGATCAGTCATGTGATCAGTGCATGATCAGCCACGTGATCAGTGCATGATCAGCCACGTGATCAGTGCATGATCAGTCACGTGATCAGTGCATGATCAGTCACGTGATCAGTGCATGATAGCCACGTGATCAGTGCATGATCAGCCACGTGATCAGTGCATGATAGCCACGTGATCAGTGCATGATCAGTCACGTGATCAGTGCATGATCAGTCACGTGATCAGTGCATGATCAATTACGTGATCAGTGCATGATCAGTCACGTGACCAGTACATGGTAGCTACGTGATCAGTGCATGATCAGCCACGTGAGCAGTGCATGATAGCCACGTGATCAGTGCATGATCAGTCACGTGATCAGTGCATGATCAGCCACGTGATCAGTGCATGATCAGTTACGTGATCAGTGCATGATCAGCCACGTGATCAGTGCATGATCAGTCACGTGATCAGTGCATGATCAGCCACGTGATCAGTGCATGATCAGCCACGTGATCAGTGCATGATCAGCCACGTGATCAGTGCATGATCAGCCACGTGATCAGTGCATGATCAGTTACGTGAGCAGTGTATGATCAGCCACGTGATCAGTGCATGGTCAGACACGTGAACAGTGTATGATCAGCCACGTGATCAGTGCATGATATCCAAGTGATCAGTGCATGATCATCACGTGATCAGTGTATGATCAGCCACGTGAACAGTGCATGCTCAGTCACGTGATCTGGGCCTGCTGAGCTGCGTGATTACTGTCTGCTCATCTGCTTGACAATTGCCAGCTGAGCTGCACGATTCCTGCCTGTCATCTGCTTGACAATTGCCAGCTGTGCTGCGTAATTCCTGCCTGCTCAGCTGCTTGATTATTGCCAGCTGAGCAGCATGATTCCTCACACCTGAGTTCCATGATTATTGCCTGCTGACTGTTTGATTCGTGCCTACTCAGCTCTTTGTTTATTGCCTCCAGAGGCACATGATCAGTGTATGATAGCAAACATGATCAGCGCATGATCAGTCACATGATCAGCGCCATTAAGTCACGTGATCACTACATGATAGTCATGTGATCAGTCCATGCTCAGTCACGGTATCAGTGCATGATCAGCCACGTGATCAGTGCATGATCTGTCACATGATTAGTGTATGATCATCCACGTGATCAGTGCATGGGCAGTCATGTGATCAGTGCATGATATAGACGTGATCAGTGCATGATCAGTCTCGTGATCAGTGCATGATAGCCACGTGATCAGTGCATGATCAGTCACGTGATATGTGTGATCAGCCACGTGATCAGTGCATGATCAGCCACGTGATCAGTGCATGATCAATCACGTGATCAGTGCATGATCAGTCACGTGACCAGTACATGGTAGCTATGTGATCATTGCATGATCAGCCACGTGATCAGTGCATGATAGCCACGTGATCAGTGCATGATCAGCCACGTGATCAGTGCATGATCAGTCATGTGATAGTGCATGATCAGCCACGTGATCAGTGCATGATATCCACGTGATCAGTGCATGACAGCCACGTGATCAGTGCATGATAGCCACGTGATCAGTGCATGATCAGTCACGTGATCATGTGTGATCAGCCACGTGATCAGTGCATGATCAGCCACGTGATCAGTGCATGATCAATTACGTGATCAGTGCATGATCAGTCACGTGACCAGTACATGGTAGCTACGTGATCATTGCATGATCAGCCACGTGATCAGTGCATGATAGCCACGTGATCAGTGCATGATCAGTCACGTGATCAGTGCATGATCAGTCACGTGATCAGTGCATGATCATTTACGTGATCAGTGCATGATCAGTCACGTGACCAGTATATGGTAGCTACGTGATCATTGCATGACAGCCACGTGATCAGTGCATGATAGCCACGTGATGTGTGCATGAGTCACGTGATCAGTGTATGATCAGCCACGTGATCAGTGCATGAGTGCCACGTGATCAGTGCATGATCAGTCACGTGACAGTGTGTGATCAGCCACGTGAACAGTGCATGATCAGCCACGTGATCAGTGCATGATAGCCACGTGATCAGTGCATGATCAGTCACGTGATCAGTGCATGATCAGCCACGTGATCAGTGCATGAGCCACGTGATCAGTGCATGATCAGTCACGTGATCAGTGTGATCAGCCACGTGATCAGTGCATGATCAGCCACGTGATCAGTGCATGATCAGTTACGTGAGCAGAGTATGATCAGCCACGTGATCAGTGCATGAGTGCCACGTGATCAGTGCATGATAGTCACGTGACAGTGTGTGATCAGCCACGTGAACAGTGCATGATCAGCCACGTGATCAGTGCATGATAGCCACGTGATCAGTGCATGATCAGTTACGTGATCAGTGCATGATCAGCCACGTGATCAGTGCATGATCAGACACGTGATCAGTGTATGATCAGCCACGTGAACAGTGCATGCTCAGTCACGTGATCTGGGCCTGCTGAGCTGCGTGATTACTGTCTGCTCATCTGCTTGACAATTGCCAGCTGAGCTGCA
Organism: Bos javanicus; assembly: GCF_032452875.1. NCBI lineage: Eukaryota > Metazoa > Chordata > Mammalia > Artiodactyla > Bovidae > Bos > Bos javanicus. The sequence continues at coordinate 172,013 of NW_026893808.1, forward strand.
CGATTCCTGCCTGTCATCTGCTTGACAATTGCCAGCTGTGCTGCGTAATTCCTGCCTGCTCAGCTGCTTGATTATTGCCAGCTGAGCAGCATGATTCCTCACACCTGAGTTCCATGATTATTGCCTGCTGACTGTTTGATTCGTGCCTACTCAGCTCTTTGTTTATTGCCTCCAGAGGCACATGATCAGTGTATGATAGCAAACATGATCAGCGCATGATCAGTCACATGATCAGCGCCATTAAGTCACGTGATCACTACATGATAGTCATGTGATCAGTCCATGCTCAGTCACGGTATCAGTGCATGATCAGCCACGTGATCAGTGCATGATCTGTCACAAGATTAGTGTATGATCATCCACGTGATCAGTGCACGGGCAGTCATGTGATCAGTGCATGATATAGACGTGAACAGTGCATGATCAGTCTCGTGATCAGTGCATGATAGCCACGTGATCAGTGCATGATCAGTCACCTGATGGGTGTATGATCATTCACGTGACCTGTACATGGTAGCTACATGATCATTGCATGATCAGCCACGTGAGTAGTGCATGATAGCCACGTGATCACTGCATGATCAGTCACGTGATCAGTGCATGATCAGTCATGTGACCAGTACATGGTAGCTGCGTGATCATGGCATGATCAGCCACGTGAGCAGTGCATGATAGCCACGTGATCAGTGCATGATCAGCACGTGATCAGTGCATGATCAGTCACGTGATCAGTGCATGATCAGCCACGTGATCAGTGCATGATCAGCCACGTGATCAGTGTATGATCAGCCAAGTGATCAGTGCATGATAGCCACGTGATCAGTGCATGATCAGTCACGTGATCAGTGCATGATCAGTCACGTGATCAGTGCATGATCAGCCACGTGATCAGTGCATGATCAGCCACGTGATCAGTGCATGATCAATTACGTGATCAGTGCATGATCAGTCACGTGACCAGTGCATGATAGCTACGTGATCAGTGCATGATCAGCCACATGATCAGTGCATGATCAGCCACGTGATCAGTGCATGATCAGCCACGTGATCAGTGCATGATCAGCCACGTGATCAGTGCATGATCAGCCACGTGATCAGTGCATGACAGCCACGTGATCAGTGCATGATCAGTCACGTGATCAGTGCATGATCAGCCACGTGATCAGTGCATGATCAGCCACGTGATCAGTGCATGATAGCCACGTGATCAGTGCATGATCAGTCACGTGATCAGTGCATGATCAGTCACGTGATCAGTGCATGATCAGCCACGTGATCAGTGCATGATAGCCACGTGATCAGTGCATGATCAGCCACGTGATCAGTGCATGATAGCCACGTGATCAGTGCATGATCAGTCACGTGATCAGTGCATGATCAGCCACGTGATCAGTGCATGATCAGTCCACTGATCAGTGCATGATCAGTCACGTGATCAGTGCATGATCAGTCACGTGATCAGTGCATGGTAGCACGTGATCATGCATGATCAGCCACGTGATCAGTGCATGATAGCCACGTGATCAGTGCATGATCAGCCACGTGATCAGTGCATGATCAGTCACGTGATCAGTGCATGATCAGCCACGTGATCAGTGCATGATAGCCACGTGATCAGTGCATGATCAGCCACGTGATCAGTGTATGATCAGCCACGTGAACAGTGCATGCTCAGTCACGTGATCAGGGCCTGCTGAGCTGCGTGATTACTGTCTGCTCATCTGCTTGACAATTGCCAGCTGAGCTGCACGATTCCTGCCTGTCATCTGCTTGACAATTGCCAGCTGTGCTGCGTAATTCCTGCCTGCTCAGCTGCTTGATTATTGCCAGCTGAGCAGCATGATTCCTCACAGCTGAGTTCCATGATTATTGCCTGCTGACTGATTCGTGCCTACTCAGCTCTTTGTTCATTGCCTCCAGAGGCACATGATCAGTGTATGATAGCAAACATGATCAGCGCATGATCAGTCACATGATCAGTGCCATTAAGTCACGTGATCACTACATGATAGTCATGTGATCAGTCCATGCTCAGTCACGGTATCAGTGCATGATCAGCCACGTGATCAGTGCATGATCAGTCACGTGATCAGTGCATGATAGCCACGTGATCAGTGCATGATCAGCCACGTGATCAGTGCATGATCAGACGTGATCAGTGCATGATCAGTCACGTGATCAGTGCATGATCAGGCACGTGATCAGTGCATGATCAGCCACGTGATCAGTGCATGATAGCCACGTGATCAGTGCATGATCAGTCACGTGATCAGTGCATGATCAGTCACGTGATCAGTACATGATAGCTACGTGATCATTGCATGATCAGCCACGTGATCAGTGCATGATAGCCACGTGATCAGTGCATGATCAGTCACGTGATCAGTGCATGATCAGTCACGTGATCAGTGCATGATCAGCCACGTGATCAGTGCATGATCAGCCACGTGATCAGTGCATGATCAGTCACGTGATCAGTGATCAGTCACGTGATCAGTGCATGATCAGCCACGTGATCAGTGCATGATCAGCCACGTGATCAGTGCATGATCAGTCACGTGATCAGTGCATGATAGCTACGTGATCAGTGCATGATCAGCCACGTGATCAGTGCATGATCAGCCACGTGATCAGTGCATGATAGTCGCGTGATCAGTGCATGATCAGCCACGTGATCAGTGCATGATCAGCCACGTGATCAGTGCATGATCAGCCACGTGATCAGTGCATGATCAGTTACGTGAGCAGTGTATGATCAGCCACGTGATCAGTGCATGGTCAGACACGTGATCAGTGTATGATCAGCCACGTGATCAGTGCATGATATCCACGTGATCAGTGCATGATCAATCACGTGATCAGTGTATGATCAGCCACGTGAACAGTGCATGCTCAGTCACGTGATCAGGGCCTGCTGAGCTGCGTGATTACTGTCTGCTCATCTGCTTGACAATTGCCAGCTGAGCTGCACGATTCCTGCCTGTCATCTGCTTGACAATTGCCAGCTGTGCTGCGTAATTCCTGCCTGCTCAGCTGCTTGATTATTGCCAGCTGAGCAGCATGATTCCTCACACCTGAGTTCCATGATTATTGCCTGCTGACTGTTTGATTCGTGCCTACTCAGCTCTTTGTTTATTGCCTCCAGAGGCACATGATCAGTGTATGATAGCAAACATGATCAGCGCATGATCAGTCACATGATCAGCGCCATTAAGTCACGTGATCACTACATGATAGTCATGTGATCAGTCCATGCTCAGTCACGGTATCAGTGCATGATCAGCCACGTGATCAGTGCATGATAGCCACGTGATCAGTGCATGATCAGCCACGTGATCAGTGCATGATCAGCCACGTGATCAGTGCATGATGCTACGTGATCAGTGCATGATCAGTCACGTGATCAGTGCATGATCAGGCACGTGATCAGTGCATGATCAGCCACGTGATCAGTGCATGATAGCCACGTGATCAGTGCATGATCAGTCACCTGATCAGTGTATGATCATTCACGTGACCAGTACATGGTAGCTACGTGATCATTGCATGATCAGCCACGTGATCAGTGCATGATAGCCACGTGATCAGTGCATGATCAGTCACGTGATCAGTGCATGATCAGTCACGTGATCAGTGCATGATCAGGCACGTGATCAGTGCATGATCAGCCACGTGATCAGTGCATGATAGCCACGTGATCAGTGCATGATCAGTCACGTGATCAGTGCATGATCAGTCACGTGATCAGTGCATGATCAGCCACGTGATCAGTGCATGATCAATTACGTGATCAGTGCATGATCAGTCACGTGATCAGTACATGATTGCTACGTGATCAGTGCATGATCAGCCACGTGATCAGTGCATGATAGCCACGTGATCAGTGCATGATCAGTCACGTGATCAGTGCATGATCAGCCACGTGATCAGTGCATGATCAGTTACGTGATCAGTGCATGATCAGTCACGTGACCAGTGCATGGTAGCTGCGTGATCAGTGCATGATCAGCCACGTGATCAGTGCATGATAGCCACGTGATCAGTGCATGATCAGTTACGTGATCAGTGCATGATCAGTCACGTGATCAGTGCATGATCAGCCACGTGATCAGTGCATGATCAGTCACGTGACCAGTACATGATAGCCACGTGATCAGTGCATGATCAGCCACGTGATCAGTGCATGATAGCCACGTGATCAGTGCATGATCAGTTACGTGAGCAGTGTATGATCAGCCACGTGATCAGTGCATGGTCAGACACGTGATCAGTGTATGATCAGCCACGTGATCAGTGCATGATCAGTCACGTGATCAGTGCATGATCATCACGTGATCAGTGTATGATCAGCCACGTGAACAGTGCATGCTCAGTCACGTGATCTGGGCCTGCTGAGCTGCGTGATTACTGTCTGCTCATCTGCTTGACAATTGCCAGCTGAGCTGCACGATTCCTGCCTGTCATCTGCTTGACAATTGCCAGCTGTGCTGCGTAATTCCTGCCTGCTCAGCTGCTTGATTATTGCCAGCTGAGCAGCATGATTCCTCACACCTGAGTTCCATGATTATTGCCTGCTGACTGTTTGATTCGTGCCTACTCAGCTCTTTGTTTATTGCCTCCAGAGGCACATGATCAGTGTATGATAGCAAACATGATCAGTGCATGATCAGTCACATGATCAGCGCCATTAAGTCACGTGATCACTACATGATAGTCATGTGATCAGTCCATGCTCAGTCACGGTATCAGTGCATGATCAGCCACGTGATCAGTGCATGATCAGCAAGGTGATCAGTGCATGATAGCCATGTGATCAGTGCATGATCAGTCACGTGATCAGTGCATGATCAGTCACGTGATCAGTGCATGATCAGCCACGTGATCAGTGCATGATCAGTCACCTGATGGGTGTATGATCAGTCACGTGACCAGTACATGGTAGCTACATGATCATTGCATGATCAGCCACGTGAGTAGTGCATGATAGCCACGTGATCAGTGCATGATCAGTCACGTGATCAGTGCATGATCAGTCACGTGATCAGTGCATGATCAGCCACGTGATCAGTGCATGATCAGTCACGTGATCAGTGCATGATCAGTCACGTGATCAGTGCATGATCAGCCACGTGATCAGTGCATGATCAGCCACGTGATCAGTGCATGATAGCCACGTGATCAGTGCATGATCAGTCACGTGATCAGTGCATGATCAGTCACGTGATCAGTGCATGATCAGTCACGTGATCAGTGCATGATCAGTCACGTGACCAGTACATGGTAGCTACGTGATCAGTGCATGATCAGCCACGTGATCAGTGCATGATAGCCACGTGATCAGTGCATGATCAGTCACGTGATCAGTGCATGATCAGCCACGTGATCAGTGCATGATCAATTCGTGATCAGTGCATGATCAGCCACGTGATCAGTGCATGATCAGCCACGTGATCAGTGCATGATCAGCCACGTGATCAGTGCATGATAGCCACGTGATCAGTGCATGATCAGCCACGTGATCAGTGCATGATCAGCCACGTGATCAGTGCATGATCAGTTACGTGAGCAGTGTATGATCAGCCACGTGATCAGTGCATGGTCAGACACGTGGACAGTGCATGATCAGCCACGTGATCAGTGCATGATATCCAAGTGATCAGTGCATGATCATCACGTGATCAGTGTATGATCAGCCACGTGAACAGTGCATGCTCAGTCACGTGATCTGGGCCTGCTGAGCTGCGTGATTACTGTCTGCTCATCTGCTTGACAATTGCCAGCTGAGCTGCACGATTCCTGCCTGTCATCTGCTTGACAATTGCCAGCTGTGCTGCGTAATTCCTGCCTGCTCAGCTGCTTGATTATTGCCAGCTGAGCAGCATGATTCCTCACACCTGAGTTCCATGATTATTGCCTGCTGACTGTTTGATTCGTGCCTACTCAGCTCTTTGTTTATTGCCTCCAGAGGCACATGATCAGTGTATGATAGCAAACATGATCAGCGCATGATCAGTCACATGATCAGCGCCATTAAGTCACGTGATCACTACATGATAGTCATGTGATCAGTCCATGCTCAGTCACGGTATCAGTGCATGATCAGCCACGTGATCAGTGCATGATCTGTCACAAGATTAGTGTATGATCATCCACGTGATCAGTGCATGGGCAGTCATGTGATCAGTGCATGATATAGACGTGATCAGTGCATGATCAGTCTCGTGATCAGTACATGATAGCTACGTGATCAGTGCATGATCAGTCACGTGATCATGTATGATCAGCCACGTGATCAGTGCATGATCAGCCACGTGATCAGTGCATGATCATTACGTGATCAGTGCATGATCAGTCACGTGACCAGTACATGGTAGCTACGTGATCATTGCATGATCAGCCACGTGATCAGTGCATGATAGCCACGTGATCAGTGCATGATCAGCCACGTGATCAGTGCATGATCAGTCACGTGATCAGTGCATGATCAGCCACGTGATCAGTGCATGATAGCCACGTGATCAGTGCATGATCAGCCACGTGATCAGTGCATGATAGCCACGTGATCAGTGCATGATCAGTCACGTGATCATGTGTGATCAGCCACGTGATCAGTGCATGATCAGCCACGTGATCAGTGCATGATCAGTTACGTGATCAGTGCATGATCAGTCACGTGACCAGTACATGGTAGCTACGTGATCTTGCATGATCAGCCACGTGATCAGTGCATGATAGCCACGTGATCAGTGCATGATCAGTCACGTGATCAGTGCATGATCAGTCACGTGATCAGTGTGTGATCAGCCACGTGATCAGTGCATGATCAGTCACGTGATCAGTGCATGGCAGCCACGTGATCAGTGCATGACAGCCACGTGATCAGTGCATGATAGCCACGTGATCAGTGCATCAGCCACGTGATCAGTGCATGATCAGCCACGTGATCAGTGCATGATGCCACGTGATCAGTGCATGATAGTCACGTGACAGTGCATGATCAGCCACGTGATCAGTGCATGATCAGCCACGTGATCAGTGCATGATAGCCACGTGATCAGTGCATGATCAGTTACGTGATCAGTGCATGATCAGCCACGTGATCAGTGCATGATGCCACGTGATCAGTGCATGATCATCACGTGATCAGTGTGTGATCAGCCACGTGATCAGTGCATGATCAGCCACGTGATCAGTGCATGATCAGTCACGTGATCAGTGTATGATCAGCCACGTGATCAGTGCATGAGTGCCACGTGATCAGTGCATGATAGTCACGTGACAGTGTATGATCAGCCACGTGATCAGTGCATGATCAGCCACGTGATCAGTGCATGATAGCCACGTGATCAGTGCATGATCAGTTACGTGATCAGTGCATGATCAGCCACGTGATCAGTGCATGATCAGACACGTGATCAGTGTATGATCAGCCACGTGAACAGTGCATGCTCAGTCACGTGATCTGGGCCTGCTGAGCTGCGTGATTACTGTCTGCTCATCTGCTTGACAATTGCCAGCTGAGCTGCACGATTCCTGCCTGTCATCTGCTTGACAATTGCCAGCTGTGCTGCGTAATTCCTGCCTGCTCAGCTGCTTGATTATTGCCAGCTGAGCAGCATGATTCCTCACACCTGAGTTCCATGATTATTGCCTGCTGACTGTTTGATTCGTGCCTACTCAGCTCTTTGTTTATTGCCTCCAGAGGCACATGATCAGTGTATGATAGCAAACATGATCAGCGCATGATCAGTCACATGATCAGCGCCATTAAGTCACGTGATCACTACATGATAGTCATGTGATCAGTCCATGCTCAGTCACGGTATCAGTGCATGATCAGCCACGTGATCAGTGCATGATCTGTCACAAGATTAGTGTATGATCATCCGCGTGATCAGTGCATGGGCAGTCATGTGATCAGTGCATGATATAGACGTGATCAGTGCATGATCAGTCTCGTGATCAGTGCATGATAGCCACGTGATCAGTGCATGATCAGTCACCTGATGGGTGTATGATCATTCACGTGACCTGTACATGGTAGCTACATGATCATTGCATGATCAGCCACGTGAGTAGTGCATGATAGCCACGTGATCAGTGCATGATCAGTCACGTGATCAGTGCATGATCAGTCATGTGACCAGTGCATGGTAGCTGCGTGATCATGGCATGATCAGCCACGTGAGCAGTGCATGATAGCCACGTGATCAGTGCATGATCAGCACGTGATCAGTGCATGATCAGTCACGTGATCAGTGCATGATCAGCCACGTGATCAGTGCATGATCAGCCACGTGATCAGTGTATGATCCAGCCACGTGATCAGTGCATGATAGCCACGTGATCAGTGCATGATCAGTCACGTGATCAGTGCATGATCAGTTATGTGATCAGTGTATGATCAGCCACGTGATCAGTGCATGATCAGCCACGTGATCAGTGCATGATCAATTCGTGATCAGTGCATGATCAGTCACGTGACCAGTACATGGTAGCTATGTGATCATTGCATGATCAGCCGTGATCAGTGCATGATCCACGTGATCAGTGCATGATAGCCACGTGATCAGTGCATGATCAGCCACGTGATCAGTGCATGATCAGCCACGTGATCAGTGCATGACAGCCACGTGATCAGTGCATGATCAGTCACGTGATCGGTGCATGATCAGCCGCGTGATCAGTGCATGATCAGCCACGTGATCAGTGCATGATCAGCCACGTGATCAGTGCATGATCAGTCACGTGATCAGTGCATGATCAATTCGTGATCAGTGCATGATCAGCCACGTGACCAGTGCATGGTAGCCACGTGATCGGTGCATGATCAGCCGCGTGATCAGTGCATGATAGCCACGTGATCAGTGCATGATCAGTTACGTGATCAGTGCATGATCAGTCACGTGATCAGTGCATGATCAGTCAACGTGATCAGTGCATGATCAGTCACGTGATCAGTGCATGATCAGTCACGTGATCAGTGCATGATAGCCACGTGATCATGCATGATCAGCCACGTGATCAGTGCATGATAGCTACGTGATCAGTGCATGATCAGCCACGTGATCAGTGCATGATCAGTCACGTGATCAGTGCATGATCAGCCACGTGATCAGTGCATGATAGCCACGTGATCAGTGCATGATCAGCCACGTGATCAGTGTATGATCAGCCACGTGAACAGTGCATGCTCAGTCACGTGATCAGGGCCTGCTGAGCTGCGTGATTACTGTCTGCTCATCTGCTTGACAATAGCCAGCTGAGCTGCACGATTCCTGCCTGTCATCTGCTTGACAATTGCCAGCTGTGCTGCGTAATTCCTGCCTGCTCAGCTGCTTGATTATTGCCAGCTGAGCAGCATGATTCCTCACAGCTGAGTTCCATGATTATTGCCTGCTGACTGATTCGTGCCTACTCAGCTCTTTGTTCATTGCCTCCAGAGGCACATGATCAGTGTATGATAGCAAACATGATCAGCGCATGATCAGTCACATGATCAGCGCCATTAAGTCACGTGATCACTACATGATAGTCATGTGATCAGTCCATGCTCAGTCACGGTATCAGTGCATGATCAGCCGTGATCAGTGCATGATCAGCACGTGATCAGTGCATGATAGCCACGTGATCAGTGCACGGGCAGCCACGTGATCAGTGCATGATGCCACGTGATCAGTGCATGATCAGTCCGTGATCAGTGCATGATCAGTCACGTGATCAGTGCATGATCAGCCACGTGATCAGTGCATGATAGCCACGTGATCAGTGCATGATCAGTCACGTGATCGGTGCATGATCATTCACGTGACCAGTGCATGGTAGCTACATGATCAGTGCATGATCAGCCACGTGATCAGTGCATGATAGCCACGTGATCAGTGCATGATCAGTCACGTGATCAGTGCATGATCAGCACGTGATCAGTGCATGATCAGCCACGTGATCAGTGCATGATCAGCCACGTGATCAGTGCATGATCAGTCACGTGATCAGTGGTCAGTCACGTGATCAGTGCATGATCAGCCACGTGATCAGTGCATGATCAGCCACGTGATCAGTGCATGATCAGTCACGTGATCAGTGCATGATAGCCACGTGATCAGTGCATGATCAGCCACGTGATCAGTGCATGATCAGCCACGTGATCAGTGCATGATAGCCGCGTGATCGGTGCATGATCAGCCGCGTGATCAGTGCATGATCAGCCACGTGATCAGTGCATGATCAGCCACGTGATCAGTGCATGATCAGTTACGTGAGCAGTGCATGATCAGCCACGTGATCAGTGCATGGTCAGACACGTGACCAGTGTATGATCAGCCACGTGATCAGTGCATGATATCCAAGTGATCAGTGCATGATCAGTCACGTGATCAGTGCATGATCAGCCACGTGAACAGTGCATGCTCAGTCACGTGATCAGGGCCTGCTGAGCTGCGTGATTACTGTCTGCTCATCTGCTTGACAATTGCCAGCTGGGCTGCACGATTCCTGCCTGTCATCTGCTTGACAATTGCCAGCTGTGCTGCGTAATTCCTGCCTGCTCAGCTGCTTGATTATTGCCAGCTGAGCAGCATGATTCCTCACACCTGAGTTCCATGATTATTGCCTGCTGACTGTTTGATTCGTGCCTACTCAGCTCTTTGTTTATTGCCTCCAGAGGCACATGATCAGTGTATGATAGCAAACATGATCAGCGCATGATCAGTCACATGATCAGCGCCATTAAGTCACGTGATCACTACATGATAGTCATGTGATCAGTCCATGCTCAGTCACGGTATCAGTGCATGATCAGCCACGTGATCAGTGCATGATAGTCACGTGATCAGTGCATGATCACGTGATCAGTGCATGATCAGCCAGGTGATCAGTGCATGATAGCCACGTGATCAGTGCATGATCAGTCACGTGATCAGTGCATGATCAGGCACGTGATCAGTGTATGATCAGCCACGTGATCAGTGCATGATAGCCACGTGATCAGTGCATGATCAGTCACGTGATGGGTGCATGATCAGTCACGTGACCAGTACATGGTAGCTACGTGATCATTGCATGATCAGCCACGTGAGTAGTGCATGATAGCCACGTGATCAGTGCATGATCAGTCACGTGATCAGTGCATGATCAGTCATGTGATCAGTGCATGATCAGCCACGTGATCAGTGTATGACCAGCCACGTGATCAGTGCATGATAGCCACGTGATCAGTGCATGATCAGTCACGTGATCAGTGCACGATCAGTTACGTGATCAGTGCATGATCAGCCACGTGATCAGTGCATGATCAATTACGTGATCAGTGCATGATCAGTCGCGTGACCAGTACATGGTAGCTACGTGATCATTGCATGATCAGCCACGTGATCAGTGCATGATAGCCACATGATCAGTGCACGATCAGTCGCGTGATCAGTGCATGATCAGTCACGTGATCAGTGCATGATCAGTTGTGATCAGTGCATGATCAGTCACGTGACCAGTACATGGTAGTCACGTGATCAGTGCATGATCAGCCACGTGATCAGTGCATGATAGCCACGTGATCAGTGCATGATCAGTCACGTGATCAGTGCATGATCAGTTACGTGATCAGTGCATGATCAGCCACGTGATCAGTGCATGATCAGTCACGTGACCGGTACATGGTAGCCACGTGATCAGTGCATGATCAGCCACGTGATCAGTGCATGATAGCCACGTGATCAGTGCATGATCAGTTACGTGAGCAGTGCATGATCAGCCACGTGATCAGTGCATGGTCAGACGTGAACAGTGTATGATCAGCCACGTGATCAGTGCATGATATCGTGATCAGTGCATGATCATCACGTGATCAGTGTATGATCAGCCACGTGAACAGTGCATGCTCAGTCACGTGATCTGGGCCTGCTGAGCTGCGTGATTACTGTCTGCTCATCTGCTTGACAATTGCCAGCTGAGCTGCACGATTCCTGCCTGTCATCTGCTTGACAATTGCCAGCTGTGCTGCGTAATTCCTGCCTGCTCAGCTGCTTGATTATTGCCAGCTGAGCAGCATGATTCCTCACACCTGAGTTCCATGATTATTGCCTGCTGACTGTTTGATTCGTGCCTACTCAGCTCTTTGTTTAGTGCCTCCAGAGGCACATGATCAGTGTATGATGGCAAACATGATCAGTGCATGATCAGTCACATGATCAGTGCCATTAAATCACGTGATCACTACATGATAGTCACGTGATCAGTCCATGCTCAGCCACGGTATCAGTGCATGATCAGCCACGTGATCAGTGCATGATCAGCAAGGTGATCAGTTCATGATAGCCACGTGATCAGTGCATGATCAGTCAAGTGATCAGTGCATGATCAGCCACGTGATCAGTGCATGATCAGCCACGTGATCAGTGCATGATCAATTACGTGATCAGTGTATGATCATCACGTGACCTGTACATGGTAGCTACGTGATCATTGCATGATCAGCCACGTGAGCAGTGCATGATAGCCACGTGATCAGTGCATGATCGGCCACGTGATCAGTGCATGATCAGTCACGTGATCAGTGCATGATCAGCCACGTGATCAGTGCATGATCAGCCACGTGATCAGTGCATGATCAGCCACGTGATCAGTGCATGATCAGTCACGTGATCAGTGCATGATAGCCACGTGATCAGTGCATGATCAGCCACGTGATCAGTGCATGATCAGCCACGTGATCAGTGCATGATCAGTCACGTGATCAGTGCATGATCAGTCACGTGATCAGTGCATGATCAATGCGTGATCAGTGCATGATCAGTCACGTGATCAGTACATGGTAGCCACGTGATCAGTGCATGATCAGCCGCGTGAGCAGTGCATGATAGCCGTGATCAGTGCATGATCAGTTGCGTGATCAGTGCATGATCAGCCACGTGATCAGTGCATGATAGTACGTGATCAGTGCATGATCAGCACGTGATCAGTGCATGATCAGTCACGTGATCAGTGCATGATAAGTCACGTGATCAGTGTGTGATCAGCCACGTGAACGGTGCATGTTCAGCCACGTGATCAGTGCATGATCAGCACGTGATCAGTGCATGATCAGTTACGTGAGCAGTGTATGATCAGCCACGTGATCAGTGCATGGTCAGACACGTGAACAGTGTATGATCAGCCACGTGATCAGTGCATGATATCCAAGTGATCAGTGCATGATCATCACGTGATCAGTGTATGATCAGCCACGTGAACAGTACATGCTCAGTCACGTGATCTGGGCCTGCTGAGCTGCGTGATTACTGTCTGCTCATCTGCTTGACAATTGCCAGCTGAGCTGCACGATTCCTGCCTGTCATCTGCTTGACAATTGCCAGCTGTGCTGCGTAATTCCTGCCTGCTCAGCTGCGTGATTATTGCCAGCTGAGCAGCATGATTCCTCACACCTGAGTTCCATGATTATTGCCTGCTGACTGTTTGATTCGTGCCTACTCAGCTCTTTGTTTATTACCTCCAGAGGCACATGATCAGTGTATGATAGCAAACATGATCAGCGCATGATCAGTCACATGATCAGCGCCATTAAGTCACGTGATCACTGCATGATAGTCACGTGATCAGTCCATGCTCAGTCACGGTATCAGTGCATGATCAGCCACGTGATCAGTGCATGATCTGTCTAGTGTATGATCAGCCACGTGATCAGTGCATGGGCAGTCATGTGATCAGTGCATGATACAGACGTGAACAGTGCATGATCAGTCTGTGATCAGTGCATGATAGCCACGTGATCAGTGCATGATCAGTCACGTGATCATGTGTGATCAGCCACGTGATCAGTGCATGATAGCCACGTGATCAGTGCAGGATCAATTCGTGATCAGTGCATGATCAGTCACGTGACCAGTACATGGTAGCCACGTGATCATTGCATGATCAGCCACGTGATCAGTGCATGATAGCCACGTGATCAGTGCATGATCAGCCACGTGATCAGTGCATGATCAGTCACGTGATCGTGCATGATCAGCCACGTGATCAGTGCATGATATCCGCGTGATCAGTGCATGACAGCCGCGTGATCAGTGCATGATAGCCGTGATCAGTGCATGATCAGTCACGTGATCATGTGTGATCAGCCACGTGATCAGTGCATGATGAGCCACGTGATCAGTGCAGGATCAATTGCGTGATCAGTGCATGATCAGTCACGTGACCAGTACATGGTTGCTCGTGATCGTTGCATGATCAGCCACGTGATCAGTGCATGATAGCCACGTGATCAGTGCATGATCAGTCACGTGATCAGTACATGATCGGTCACGTGATCAGTGCATGATCATTCGTGATCATTGCATGATCAGTCACGTGCAGTGTATGGTGCTCGTGATCATTGCATGTGAGCCACGTGAGCAGTGCATGATCAGCCACGTGATGAGTGCATGAGTTACGTGAGCAGAGTATGATCAGCCACGTGATCAGTGCATGATGCCACGTGATCAGTGCATGATCATGTCACGTGACAGTGTGTGATCAGCCACGTGAACGGTGCATGTTCAGCCACGTGATCAGTGCATGATAGCCACGTGATCAGTGCATGATCAGTTACGTGAGCAGTCATGATCAGCCACGTGAGCAGTGCATGATGCCACGTGATCAGTGCATGATAGTCACGTGATCAGTGCATGATCAGCACGTGATCGGTGCATGATCGGCCACGTGATCAGTGCATGATCAGTCACGTGAGCAGTGTATGATCAGCCACGTGATCAGTGCATGTGCCACGTGATCAGTGCATGATATGTCACGTGACAGTGTATGATCAGCCACGTGATCAGTGCATGATCAGCCACGTGATCAGTGCATGGTAGCCACGTGATCAGTGCATGATCAGCCGCGTGAGCAGTGCATGATAGCCACGTGATCAGTGCAGTCGATCACGTGATCAGTGTATGATCAGCCACGTGAACAGTGCATGCTCAGTCACGTGATCTGGGCCTGCTGAGCTGCGTGATTACTGTCTGCTCATCTGCTTGACATTGCCAGCTGAGCTGCACGATTCCTGCCTGTCATCTGCTTGACAATTGCCAGCTGTGCTGCGTAATTCCTGCCTGCTCAGCTGCTTGATTATTGCCAGCTGAGCAGCATGATTCCTCACACCTGAGTTCCATGATTATTGCCTGCTGACTGTTTGATTCGTACCTACTCAGCTCTTTGTTTATTGCCTCCAGAGGCACATGATCAGTGTATGATAGCAAACATGATCAGCGCATGATCAGTCACATGATCAGCGCCATTAAGTCACGTGATCACTACATGATAGTCATGTGATCAGTCCATGCTCAGTCACGGTATCAGTGCATGATCAGCCACGTGATCAGTGCATGATCTGTCACAAGATTAGTGTATGATCATCCACGTGATCAGTGCGGGCAGTCATGTGATCAGTGCATGATATAGGCGTGAACAGTGCATGATCAGTCTCGTGATCAGTGCATGATAGCCACGTGATCAGTGCATGATCAGTCACCTGATGGGTGTATGATCATTCACGTGACCTGTACATGGTAGCTACATGATCATTGCATGATCAGCCACGTGAGTAGTTCATGATAGCCACGTGATCACTGCGTGATCAGTCACGTGATCAGTGCATGATCAGTCATGTGACCAGTACATGGTAGCTGCGTGATCATGGCATGATCAGCCACGTGAGCAGTGCATGATAGCCGCGTGATCAGTGCATGATCAGACGCGAGATCAGTGCATGATCAGTCGCGTGATCAGTGCATGATCAGCCACGTGATCAGTGCATGACCAGGCGCGTGATCAGTGTATGTCCAGCCAAGTGATCAGTGCATGATAGCCACGTGATCAGTGCATGATCAGTCACGTGATCAGTGCATGATCAGTTATGTGATCAGTGTATGATCAGCCACGTGATCAGTGCATGATCAGCCACATGATCAGTGCATGATCAATTACGTGATCAGTGCATGATCAGTCACGTGACCAGTACATGGTAGCTACGTGATCATTGCCTGATCAGCCACATGATCAGTGCATGATAGCCACGTGATCAGTGCATGATAGCCACGTGATCAGTGCATGATCAGTCATGTGATACGTGTGTGATCAGCCACGTGATCAGTGCATGATATCCGCGTGATCAGTGCATGACAGCCGCGTGATCAGTGCATGAGAGCCACGGATCAGTGCATGATCAGTCACGTGATACATGTGTGATCAGCCACGTGATCAGTGCATGATGAGCCACGTGATCAGTGCAGGATCAATTACGTGATCAGTGCATGATCAGTCGCGTGACCAGTACATGGTTGCTACGTGATCGTTGCATGATCAGCCGTGAGCAGAGCATGATAGCCACGTGGTCAGTGCATGATCAGTCACGTGATCAGTACATGATCAGTCACGTGAACAGTGCATGATCATTTACGTGATCTTTGCATGATCAGTCACGTTACCAGTATATGGTTGCTACGTGATCATTCCATGACGAGCCACGTGAGCAGTGCATGATAGCCACGTGATGTGTGCATGAGTTGTGAGCAGAGTATGATCAGCCACGTGATCAGTGCATGAGTGCCACGTGATCAGTGCATGATATGTCACGTGACAGGTGTGTGATCAGCCACGTGAACAGTGCATGTTCAGCCACGTGATCAGTGCATGATAGCCACGTGATCAGTGCATGATCAGTTACGTGAGCAGTGTATGATCAGCCACGTGATCAGTGCATGGTCAGACACGTGAACAGTGTATGATCAGCCACGTGATCAGTGCATGATATCCAAGTGATCAGTGCAGTCATCACGTGATCAGTGTATGATCAGCCACGTGAACAGTGCATGCTCAGTCACGTGATCTGGGCCTGCTGAGCTGCGTGATTACTGTCTGCTCATCTGCTTGACAATTGCCAGCTGAGCTGCACGATTCCTGCCTGTCATCTGCTTGACAATTGCCAGCTGTGCTGCGTAATTCCTGCCTGCTCAGCTGCTTGATTATTGCCAGCTGAGCAGCATGATTCCTCACACCTGAGTTCCATGATTATTGCCTGCTGACTGTTTGATTCGTGCCTACTCAGCTCTTTGTTTATTGCCTCCAGAGGCACATGATCAGTGTATGATAGCAAACATGATCAGCGCATGATCAGTCACATGATCAGCGCCATTAAGTCACGTGATCACTACATGATAGTCATGTGATCAGTCCATGCTCAGTCACGGTATCAGTGCATGATCAGCCACGTGATCAGTGCATGATCTGTCACAAGATTAGTGTATGATCATCCACGTGATCAGTGCGGGCAGTCATGTGATCAGTGCATGATATAGGCGTGAACAGTGCATGATCAGTCTCGTGATCCGTGCATGATAGCCACGTGATCAGTGCATGATCAGTCACCTGATGGGTGTATGATCATTCACGTGACCTGTACATGGTAGCTACATGATCATTGCATGATCAGCCGTGAGTAGTTCATGATAGCCACGTGATCACTGCATGATCAGTCACGTGATCAGTGCATGATCAGTCATGTGACCAGTACATGGTAGCTGCGTGATCATGGCATGATCAGCCACGTGAGCAGTGCATGATAGCCACGTGATCAGTGCATGATCAGACACGAGATCAGTGCATGATCAGTCACGTGATCAGTGCATGATCAGCCACGTGATCAGTGCATGACAGGCACGTGATCAGTGTATGTCCAGCCAGTGATCAGTGCATGATAGCCACGTGATCAGTGCATGATCAGTCACGTGATCAGTGCATGATCAGTTATGTGATCAGTGTATGATCAGCCACGTGATCAGTGCATGATCAGCCACATGATCAGTGCATGATCATTACGTGATCAGTGCATGATCAGTCACGTGACCAGTACATGGTAGCTCGTGATCATTGCCTGATCAGCCACGTGATCAGTGCATGATAGCCACGTGATCAGTGCATGATAACCCGCGTGATCAGTGCATGATCAGTCATGTGATACGTGTGTGATCAGCCCGTGATCAGTGCATGATATCCACGTGATCAGTGCATGACAGCCACGTGATCAGTGCATGAGAGCCACGGGATCAGTGCATGATCAGTCACGTGATACATGTGATCAGCCACGTGATCAGTGCATGATGAGCCACGTGATCAGTGCAGGATCAATTACGTGATCAGTGCATGATCAGTCACGTGACCAGTACATGGTTGCTACGTGATCGTTGCATGATCAGCCACGTGAGCAGTGCATGATAGCCACGTGGTCAGTGCATGATCAGTCACGTGATCAGTACATGATCAGTCACGTGAACAGTGCATGATCATTACGTGATCAGTGCATGATCAGTCACGTTACCAGTATATGGTTGCTACGTGATCATTCCATGACGAGCCACGTGAGCAGTGCATGATAGCCACGTGATGTGTGCATGAGTTACGTGAGCAGAGTATGATCAGCCACGTGATCAGTGCATGAGTGCCACGTGATCAGTGCATGATATGTCATGCGTGACAGGTGTGTGATCAGCCACGTGAACAGTGCATGTTCAGCCGTGATCAGTGCATGATACCACGTGATCAGTGCATGATCATTCGTGAGCAGTGTATGATCAGCCACGTGATCAGTGCATGGTCGCACGTGATCAGTGCATGATCAGCCACGTGATCAGTGCATGATAGCCACGTGATCAGTGCATGATAGCCACGAGTGTCAGTGCATGATCAGTCACGTGATACGTGTGTGATCAGCCGTGATCAGTGCATGATCAGCCACGTGATCAGTGCATGATCAGCCACGTGATCAGTGCATGATCAGCCACGTGATCAGTGCATGATATAGCCGTGATCAGTGCATGATCAGCCACGTGATCAGTGCATGATAGCCACGTGATCAGTGCATGGTCAGCCGTGATCAGTGTATGATGCACGTGAACAGTGCATGCTCAGTCACGTGATCTGGGCCTGCTGAGCTGCGTGATTACTGTCTGCTCATCTGCTTGACAATTGCCAGCTGAGCTGCACGATTCCTGCCTGTCATCTGCTTGACAATTGCCAGCTGTGCTGCGTAATTCCTGCCTGCTCAGCTGCTTGATTATTGCCAGCTGAGCAGCATGATTCCTCACACCTGAGTTCCATGATTATTGCCTGCTGACTGTTTGATTCGTGCCTACTCAGCTCTTTGTTTAGTGCCTCCAGAGGCACATGATCAGTGTATGATAGCAAACATGATCAGCGCATGATCAGTCACATGATCAGCGCCATTAAGTCACGTGATCACTACATGATAGTCATGTGATCAGTCCATGCTCAGTCACAGTATCAGTGCATGATCAGCCACGTGATCAGTGCATGATCTGTCACAAGATTAGTGTATGATCATCCACGTGATCAGTGCACGGGCAGTCATGTGATCAGTGCATGATATAGCGTGAACAGTGCATGATCAGTCTCGTGATCAGTGCATGATAGCCACGTGATCAGTGCATGATCAGTCACCTGATGGGTGTATGATCATTCACGTGACCTGTACATGGTAGCTACATGATCATTGCATGATCAGCCACGTGAGTAGTTCATGACACGTGATCCATGATCAGTCACGTGATCAGTGCATGATCAGTCGTGTGACCAGTACATGGTAGCTGCGTGATCATGGCATGATCAGCCACGTGAGCAGTGCATGATAGCCACGTGATCAGTGCATGATCAGACGCGAGATCAGTGCATGATCAGTCACGTGATCAGTGCATGATCAGCCACGTGATCAGTGCATGACCAGGCACGTGATCAGTGCATGCCAGCCACGTGATCAGTGCATGATAGCCACGTGATCAGTGCATGATCAGTCACGTGATCATGTGTGATCAGCCACGTGATCAGTGCATGATCAGCCACGTGATCAGTGCATGATCAGTTGCGTGATCAGTGCATGATCAGTCACGTGACCAGTACATGGTAGCTACGTGATCGTTGCATGATCAGCCACGTGATCAGTGCATGATAGCCACGTGATCAGTGCATGATCAGCCACGTGATCAGTGCATGATCAGTCACGTGACAGTGCACGATCAGCCGTGATCAGTGCATGATCAGTCCACGTGATCAGTGCATGACAGCTACGTGATCAGTGCATGACAGCCCGTGATCGGTGCATGATAGTCACGTGATCAGTGCATGAGTCACGTGATCAGTGCATGAGCAGCGTGATCAGTGCAGGATCACGTGATCAGTGCATGATAGTCACGTGACAGTACATGATCAGCCACGTGATCAGTGCATGATCAGCCACGTGATCAGTGCATGATAGCCACGTGATCAGTGCATGATCAGTCGCGTGAGCAGTGCATGATCAGCCGTGATCAGTGCATGATCAGCCACGTGATCAGTGCATGATAGTCACGTGATCAGTGCATGATGAGCCACGTGAACAGTGCATGATCAGCCACGTGATCAGTGCATGATCAGTTACGTGAGCAGAGTATGATCAGCCACGTGATCAGTGCATGATGCCACGTGATCAGTGCATGATATGTCACGTGACAGTGTATGGTCAGCCGTGAACAGTGCATGATCAGCCACGTGATCAGTGCATGATCAGCCACGTGATCAGTGCATGATCAGCCACGTGATCAGTGCATGATCAGTCACGTGATCAGTGTATGATCAGCCACGTGAACAGTGCATGCTCAGTCACGTGATCTGGGCCTGCTGAGCTGCGTGATTACTGTCTGCTCATCTGCTTGACAATTGCCAGCTGAGCTGCACGATTCCTGCCTGTCATCTGCTTGACAATTGCCAGCTGTGCTGAATTCCTGCCTGCTCAGCTGCTTGATTATTGCCAGCTGAGCAGCATGATTCCTCACACCTGAGTTCCATGATTATTGCCTGCTGACTGTTTGATTCGTGCCTACTCAGCTCTTTGTTTATTGCCTCCAGAGGCACATGATCAGTGTATGATAGCAAACATGATCAGCGCATGATCAGTCACATGATCAGCGCCATTAAGTCACGTGATCACTACATGATAGTCATGTGATCAGTCCATGCTCAGTCACGGTATCAGTGCATGATCAGCCACGTGATCAGTGCATGATCTGTCAGATTAGTGTATGATCATCCGCGTGATCAGTGCACGGGCAGTCATGTGATCAGTGCATGATATAGGCGTGAACAGTGCATGATCAGTCTCGTGATCAGTGCATGATAGCCACGTGATCAGTGCATGATCAGTCACCTGATGGGTGTATGATCATTCACGTGACCTGTACATGGTAGCTACATGATCATTGCATGATCAGCCACGTGAGTAGTTCATGATAGCCACGTGATCACTGCATGATCAGTCACGTGATCAGTGCATGATCAGTCATGTGACCAGTACATGGTAGCTCGTGATCATGGCATGATCAGCCACGTGAGCAGTGCATGATAGCCACGTGATCAGTGCATGATCAGACGCGAGATCAGTGCATGATCAGTCACGTGATCAGTGCATGATCAGCCACGTGATCAGTGCATGACCAGGCACGTGATCAGTGCATGTCCAGCCAAGTGATCAGTGCATGATAGCTACGTGATCAGTGCATGATCAGTCACGTGATCAGTGCATGATCAGTTATGTGATCAGTGTATGATCAGCCACGTGATCAGTGCATGATCAGCCACATGATCAGTGCATGATCAATTACGTGATCAGTGCATGATCGGTCACGTGACCAGTACATGGTAGCTACGTGATCATTGCCTGATCAGCCACGTGATCAGTGCATGATAGCCACGTGATCAGTGCATGATAGCCACGTGATCAGTGCATGATCAGTCACGTGATCGTGTATGATCAGCCACGTGATCAGTGCATGATATCCGCGTGATCAGTGCATGATCAGCCACGTGATCAGTGCATGATAGCCACGTGATCAGTGCATGATCAGTCACGTGATACATGTGTGATCAGCCACGTGATCAGTGCATGATGAGCCACGTGATCAGTGCATGATCAATTACGTGATCAGTGCATGATCAGTCACGTGACCAGTGCATGGTTGCTACGTGATCGTTGCATGATCAGCCACGTGAGCAGAGCATGATAGCCACGTGGTCAGTGCATGATCAGTCACGTGATCAGTACATGATCAGTCACGTGAACAGTGCATGATCATTTGCGTGATCTTTGCATGATCAGTCACGTTACCAGTATATGGTAGCTACGTGATCATTCCATGACGAGCCACGTGAGCAGTGCATGATAGCCACGTGATGTGTGCATGAGTTACGTGAGCAGAGTATGATCAGCCACGTGATCAGTGCATGAGTGCCACGTGATCAGTGCATGATATGTCACGTGACAGGTGTGTGATCAGCCACGTGAACAGTGCATGTTCAGCCACGTGATCAGTGCATGATAGCCACGTGATCAGTGCATGATCAGTTACGTGAGCAGTGTATGATCAGCCACGTGATCAGTGCATGGTCAGACGCGTGAACAGTGTATGATCAGCCACGTGATCAGTGCATGATAGCCACGTGATCAGTGCATGATCAGTCACGTGATCAGTGTATGATCAGCCACGTGAACAGTGCATGCTCAGTCACGTGATCTGGGCCTGCTGAGCTGCGTGATTACTGTCTGCTCATCTGCTTGACAATTGCCAGCTGAGCTGCACGATTCCTGCCTGTCATCTGCTTGACAATTGCCAGCTGTGCTGCGTAATTCCTGCCTGCTCAGCTGCTTGATTATTGCCAGCTGAGCAGCATGATTCCTCACACCTGAGTTCCATGATTATTGCCTGCTGACTGTTTGATTCGTGCCTACTCAGCTCTTTGTTTATTGCCTCCAGAGGCACATGATCAGTGTATGATAGCAAACATGATCAGCGCATGATCAGTCACATGATCAGCGCCATTAAGTCACGTGATCACTACATGATAGTCATGTGATCAGTCCATGCTCAGTCACGGTATCAGTGCATGATCAGCCACGTGATCAGTGCATGATCTGTCACAAGATTAGTGTATGATCATCCACGTGATCAGTGCACGGGCAGTCATGTGATCAGTGCATGATATAGGCGTGAACAGTGCATGATCAGTCTCGTGATCAGTGCATGATAGCCACGTGATCAGTGCATGATCAGTCACCTGATGGGTGTATGATCATTCACGTGACCTGTACATGGTAGCTACATGATCATTGCATGATCAGCCACGTGAGTAGTTCATGATAGCCACGTGATCAGTGCATGATCAGTCACGTGATCAGTGCATGATCAGTCATGTGACAGTACATGGTAGCTGCGTGATCATGGCATGATCAGCCACGTGAGCAGTGCATGATAGCCACGTGATCAGTGCATGATCAGACACGAGATCAGTGCATGATCAGTCACGTGATCAGTGCATGATCAGCCACGTGATCAGTGCATGACCAGGCACGTGATCAGTGTATGTCCAGCCACGTGATCAGTGCATGATAGCCACGTGATCAGTGCATGATCAGTCACGTGATCAGTGCATGATCAGTTATGTGATCAGTGCATGATCAGCCACGTGATCAGTGCATGATCAGCCACTGATCAGTGCATGATCAATTGCGTGATCAGTGCATGATCAGTCACGTGACCAGTACATGGTAGCTACGTGATCATTGCATGATCAGCCACGTGATCAGTGCATGATAGCCACGTGATCAGTGCATGATAGCCACGTGATCAGTGCATGATCAGTCATGATACGTGTGTGATCAGCCACGTGATCAGTGCATGATATCCACGTGATCAGTGCATGACAGCCACGTGATCAGTGCATGATAGCCACGTGATCAGTGCATGATCAGTCACGTGATCATGTGATCAGCCACGTGATCAGTGCAGGATCAATTCGTGATCAGTGCATGATCAGTCACGTGACCAGTGCATGGTTGCTACGTGATCGTTGCATGATCAGCCACGTGAGCAGTGCATGATAGCCACGTGGTCAGTGCATGATCAGTCACGTGATCAGTACATGATCAGTCGCGTGAACAGTGCATGATCATTTACGTGATCTTTGCATGATCAGTCCCGTTACCAGTATATGGTTGCTCGTGATCATTCCATGACGAGCCACGTGAGCAGTGCATGATAGCCACGTGATGTGTGCATGAGTTACGTGAGCAGAGTATGATCAGCCACGTGATCAGTGCATGAGTGCCACGTGATCAGTGCATGATATGTCACGTGACAGGTGTGTGATCAGCCACGTGAACGGTGCATGTTCAGCCACGTGATCAGTGCATGATAGCCACGTGATCAGTGCATGATCAGTTACGTGAGCAGTGTATGATCAGCCGTGATCAGTGCATGGTCAGACACGTGAACAGTGTATGATCAGCCACGTGATCAGTGCATGATATCCAAGTGATCAGTGCATGATCATCACGTGATCAGTGTATGATCAGCCACGTGAACAGTGCATGCTCAGTCACGTGATCTGGGCCTGCTGAGCTGCGTGATTACTGTCTGCTCATCTGCTTGACAATTGCCAGCTGAGCTGCACGATTCCTGCCTGTCATCTGCTTGACAATTGCCAGCTGTGCTGCGTAATTCCTGCCTGCTCAGCTGCTTGATTATTGCCAGCTGAGCAGCATGATTCCTCACACCTGAGTTCCATGATTATTGCCTGCTGACTGTTTGATTCGTGCCTACTCAGCTCTTTGTTTATTGCCTCCAGAGGCACATGATCAGTGTATGATAGCAAACATGATCAGCGCATGATCTGTCACATGATCAGCGCCATTAAGTCACGTGATCACTGCATGATAGTCATGTGATCAGTCCATGCTCAGTCACGGTATCAGTGCATGATCAGCCACGTGATCAGTGCATGATCAGTCACGTGATGTACATGTATGATCATCCACGTGATCAGTGCAGGATAGCCACGTGATCAGTGCATGATCAGTCACGTGATCAGTGCATGATCAGTCACGTGATCAGTGCATGATCAGCCACGTGATCAGTGCATGATCAGCCACGTGATCAGTGCATGATCAGTTCGTGGTCAGTGCATGATCAGTCACGTGACCAGTGCATGGTAGCTACGTGATCATTGCATGATCAGCCACGTGATCAGTGCATGATAGCCACGTGATCAGTGCATGATAGCCACGTGATCAGTGCATGATCAGTCACGTGATACGTGTGTGATCAGCCACGTGATCAGTGCATGATATCCACGTGATCGGTGCATGATAGCCACGTGATCAGTGCATGAGAGCCGCGGGATCAGTGCATGATCAGTCACGTGATACGTGTGTGATCAGCCACGTGATCAGTGCATGATGAGCCACGTGATCAGTGCAGATCAATTACGTGATCAGTGCATGATCAGTCACGTGACCAGTACATGGTTGCTACGTGATCGTTGCATGATCAGCCACGTGAGCAGAGCATGATAGCCACGTGGTCGGTGCATGATCAGTCACGTGATCAGTACATGATCAGTCACGTGAACAGTGCATGATCATTTACGTAATCTTTGCATGATCAGTCACGTTACCAGTATATGGTAGCTACGTGATCATTCCATGACGAACCACGTGAGCAGTGCATGATAGCCACGTGATGTGTGCATGAGTTACGTGAGCAGAGTATGATCAGCCACGTGATCAGTGCATGAGTGCCACGTGATCAGTGCATGATATGTCACGTGACGGGTGTGTGATCAGCCACGTGAACAGTGCATGTTCAGCCACGTGATCAGTGCATGATAGCCACGTGATCAGTGCATGATCAGTTACGTGAGCAGTGTATGATCGGCCACGTGATCAGTGCATGGTCAGACACGTGAACAGTGTATGATCAGCCACGTGATCAGTGCATGATATCCAAGTGATCAGTGCATGATCATCACGTGATCAGTGTATGATCAGCCACGTGAACAGTGCATGCTCAGTCACGTGATCAGGGCCTGCTGAGCTGCGTG
The DNA here is from genome assembly GCF_032452875.1 of Bos javanicus. Lineage (NCBI taxonomy): Eukaryota > Metazoa > Chordata > Mammalia > Artiodactyla > Bovidae > Bos > Bos javanicus. The sequence continues at coordinate 197,963 of NW_026893808.1, forward strand.
ATTACTGTCTGCTCATCTGCTTGACAATTGCCAGCTGAGCTGCACGATTCCTGCCTGTCATCTGCTTGACAATTGCCAGCTGTGCTGCGTAATTCCTGCCTGCTCAGCTGCTTGATTATTGCCAGCTGAGCAGCATGATTCCTCACACCTGAGTTCCATGATTATTGCCTGCTGACTGTTTGATTCGTGCCTACTCAGCTCTTTGTTTATTGCCTCCAGAGGCACATGATCAGTGTATGATAGCAAACATGATCAGCGCATGATCAGTCACATGATCAGCGCCATTAAGTCACGTGATCACTACATGATAGTCATGTGATCAGTCCATGCTCAGTCACGGTATCAGTGCATGATCAGCCACGTGATCGGTGCATGATCTGTCACAAGATTAGTGTATGATCATCCACGTGATCAGTGCGCGGGCAGTCATGTGATCAGTGCATGATATAGGCGTGAACAGTGCATGATCAGTCACGTGATCAGTGCATGATAGCCACGTGATCAGTGCATGATCAGTCACCTGATCGGTGTATGATCATTCACGTGACCGGTACATGGTAGCTACATGATCATTGCATGATCAGCCACGTGAGTAGTGCATGATAGCCACGTGATCAGTGCATGATCAGTCACGTGATCAGTGCATGATCAGTCATGTGATCAGTGCATGGTAGCTGCGTGATCATGGCATGATCAGCCAAGTGAGCAGTGCATGATAGCCACGTGATCAGTGCATGATCAGTCACGTGATCAGTGCATGATCAGTCACGTGATCAGTGCATGATCAGCCACGTGATCAGTGCATGACCAGCACGTGATCAGTGCATGACCAGCCAAGTGATCAGTGCATGGTAGCCACGTGATCAGTGCATGATCAGTCACGTGATCGGTGCATGATCAGTCACGTGATCAGTGCATGATCAGCCACGTGATCAGTGCATGATCAATCACGTGATCGGTGCATGATCAGTCACGTGACCAGTACATGGTAGCTACGTGATCATTGCATGATCAGCCACGTGATCAGTGCGCGATAGCCACGTGATCAGTGCATGATAGCCACGTGATCAGTGCATGATCAGTCATGTGATCGTGTGTGATGCACGTGATCAGTGCATGATATCCGCGTGATCAGTGCATGACAGCCACGTGATCAGTGCATGCCACGTGATCAGTGCATGATCAGTCACGTGATCATGTGTGATCAGCCACGTGATCAGTGCATGATCAGCCACGTGATCAGTGCATGATCAATTACGTGATCAGTGCATGATCAGTCACGTGATCAGTACATGGTAGCTACGTGATCATTGCATGATCAGCCACGTGATCAGTGCATGATAGCCACGTGATCAGTGCATGATCAGTCACGTGATCAGTGCATGATCGGTCACGTGAACGGTGCATGAGTTACGTGATCATTGCATGATCAGTCACGTGACCAGTGCATGGTAGCCACGTGATCATTGCATGATCAGTCACGTGATCAGTGCATGATAGCCACGTGATCAGTGCATGAGTTGCGTGAGCAGTGCATGATCAGCCACGTGATCAGTGCATGATAGCCACGTGATCAGTGCATGATAGTCACGTGATCAGTGCATGATCAGCCACGTGATCAGTGCATGATCAGCCACGTGATCAGTGCATGATCAGCCACGTGATCAGTGCATGATCAGCCACGTGATCAGTGCATGATCAGCACGTGATCAGTGCATGATCAGTCACGTGATCAGTGCATGATCAGCCACGTGATCAGTGCATGATAGCCACGTGGTCAGTGCATGATCAGCCACGTGATCAGTGCATGATCAGTCACGTGATCAGTGCATGATCAGTCACGTGATCGGTGCGTGATAGCTTGCGTGATCAGTGCATGATCAGCCGTGATCAGTGCATGATAGCCACGTGATCAGTGCATGATAGTCACGTGATCAGTGCATGATCAGTCACGTGATCAGTGCATGATCAGCCATGATCAGTGCATGATCAGCCCACGTGATCAGTGCATGATCAGTCGCGTGATCAGTGCATGATCGCCGTGATCAGTGCATGATCAGCCACGTGATCAGTGCATGATCAGCCACGTGATCAGTGCATGATCATTGCATGATCAGTGCATGATCAGTCACGTGATCAGTGCATGATCAGCCACGTGATCAGTGCATGATCAGCCACGTGATCAGTGCATGATCAGTCGTGATCAGTGCATGATCAGTCCGTGACCAGTACATGGTTGCTTGCGTGTTCATGATGAGCCACGGCAGTGCATGATAGCCACGTGATCAGTGCATGAGTTACGAGTCAGTGCAGTCGGCCACGTGATCAGTGCATGATGCCGTGATCAGTGCATGATCAGTCACGTGACAGGTGTGATCAGCGCGTGATCGGTGCATGATCAGCGTGATCGGTGCATGATAGCACGTGATCAGTGCATGATCAGTTACGTGAGCAGTGATGATCAGCCGCGTGATCAGTGCATGTTGCCGCGTGATCAGTGCATGATCAGTCACGTGACAGTGTATGATCAGCCCGCGTGACAGTGCATGATCAGCCGCGTGGTCAGTGCATGATCAGTCACGTGAACAGAGTGATCAGCCACGTGATCAGTGCATGAGTGCCACGTGATCAGTGCATGATCATTACGTGAGCAGTGCATGATCAGCCACGTGATCAGTGCATGATCAGCCACGTGATCAGTGCATGATAGCCAGTCAGTGCATGATCAGCCACGTGAGCAGTATGATCAGCCACGTGATCAGTGCATGATCATCACGTGATCAGTGTATGATCAGCCACGTGAACAGTGCATGCTCAGTCACGTGATCTGGGCCTGCTGAGCTGCGTGATTACTGTCTGCTCATCTGCTTGACAATTGCCAGCTGAGCTGCACGATTCCTGCCTGTCATCTGCTTGACAATTGCCAGCTGTGCTGCGTTTCCTGCCTGCTCAGCTGCTTGATTATTGCAGCTGAGCAGCATGATTCCTCACACCTGAGTTCCATGATTATTGCCTGCTGACTGTTGATTCGTGCCTACTCAGCTCTTTGTTTATTGCCTCCAGAGGCACATGATCAGTGTATGATAGCAAACATGATCAGCGCATGATCAGTCACATGATCAGCGCCATTAAGTCACGTGATCACTGCATGATAGTCATGTGATCAGTCCATGCTCAGTCCGGTATCAGTGCATGATCAGCCACGTGATCAGTGCATGATCTGTCACAAGATTATGTATGATCATCCGTGATCAGTGCACGGGCAGTCATGTGATCAGTGCATGATATAGGCGTGAACAGTGCATGATCAGTCTCGTGATCAGTGCATGATAGCCACGTGATCAGTGCATGATCAGTCACCTGATGGGTGTATGATCATTCCGTGACCTGTACATGGTAGCTACATGATCATTGCATGATCAGCCACGTGAGTAGTTCATGATAGCCACGTGATCACCATGATCAGTCACGTGATCAGTGCATGATCGTCATGTGACCAGTACATGTAGCTGCGTGATCATGGCATGATCAGCCACGTGAGCAGTGCATGATAGCCACGTGATCAGTGCATGATCAGACACGTGATCAGTGCATGATCAGTCACGTGATCAGTGCATGATCAGCCACGTGATCAGTGCATGACCAGCCGTGATCAGTGCATGTCCAGCCACGTGATCAGTGCATGATCAGCCACGTGATCAGTGCATGATCAGTCACGTGATCAGTGCATGATCAGTTATGTGATCAGTGCATGATCAGCCACGTGATCAGTGCACGACAGCCCGTGATCAGTGCATGGAGACCGTGATCAGTGCATGATCAGTCATGATACACATTGTGATCAGCCGTGATCAGTGCATGATCAGCCACGTGATCAGTGCATGATCAATTACGTGATCAGTGCATGATCAGTCGCGTGACCAGTACATGGTTGCTCGTGATGGTGCCAGTCACGTGATCAGCGGATGATACACGTGGTCAGTGCATGTCAGTCCGTGATGATGCATGATCAGTCACGTGAACAGTGCATGATCAGTTCCGTGATCTTTGCATGATCAGTCACGTTACCAGTATATGGTTGCTGATCATTCCGCGATAGCCAGCGTGATCAGTGCATGATCAGCACGTGATGTGTGCATGAGTTGCGTGACAGAAGTATGATCAGCACGTGATCGGTGCGTGAGGTGCCACGTGATCAGTGCATGATAGTCAGCGTGACAGTGTGTGATCAGCCACGTGAACAGTGCATGATCAGCCACGTGATCAGTGCATGATAGCCACGTGATCAGTGCATGATCATCACGTGATCAGTGTATGATCAGCCACGTGAACAGTGCATGCTCAGTCACGTGATCTGGGCCTGCTGAGCTGCGTGATTACTGTCTGCTCATCTGTGACAATTGCCAGCTGAGCTGCACAATTCCTGCCTGTCATCTGCTTGACAATTGCCAGCTGTGCTGCACGTTTCTGCCTGCTCAGCTGCTTGATTATTGCCAGCTGGGCAGCATGATTCCTCACACCTGAGTTCCATGATTATTGCCTGCTGACTGTTTGATTCGCCTACTCAGCTCTTTGTTTATTGCCTCCAGAGGCACATGATCAGTGTATGATAGCAAACATGATCAGCGCATGATCAGTCACATGATCAGCGCCATTAAGTCACGTGATCACTACATGATAGTCATGTGATCAGTCATGCTCAGTCACGGTATCAGTGCATGATCAGCCACGTGATCGGTGCATGATCTGTCACATGATTAGTGTATGATCATCCACGTGATCAGTGCACGGGCAGTCATGTGATCAGTGCATGATATAGGCGTGAACAGTGCATGATCAGTCTCGTGATCAGTGCATGATGCCACGTGATCAGTGCATGATCAGTCACCTGATGGGTGTATGATCAGTCACGTGACCTGTACATGGTAGCTACATGATCATTGCATGATCAGCCACGTGATAGTGCATGATAGCGTGATGCCATGATCAGTCACGTGATCAGTGCATGATCAGCCACGTGATCAGTGCATGAGCACGTGATCGGTGCATGATCAGCCGCGTGATCAGTGCATGATCCGTCGTGTGATCAGTGTATGATCAGCCACGTGATCAGTGCATGATCAGCCACGTGATCAGTGCATGATCAGTGCGTGATCAGTGCATGATCAGTCGTGATCAGTACATGGTAGCCGTGATCAGTGCATGATAAGCCACGTGATCAGTGCATGATAGCCGCGTGATCAGTGCATGATCAGCCACGTGATCAGTGCATGATCAGTCACGTGATCGTGTGTGATCAGCCACGTGATCAGTGCATGATATCCGCGTGATCAGTGCATGACAGCCGCGTGATCAGTGCATGATGCCACGTGATCAGTGCATGATCAGTCACGTGATACATGTGATCAGCCACGTGATCAGTGCATGATGAGCCACGTGATCAGTGCAGGATCAATTGCGTGATCAGTGCATGATCAGTCACGTGACCAGTACATGGTTGCACGTGATCGTGCATGATCAGCCACGTGAGCAGAGCATGATAGCCACGTGATCGGTGCATGATCAGTCGCGTGATCAGTACATGATCAGTCACGTGAACAGTGCATGATCATTCGTGATGCATGATCAGTCACGTTACCAGTATATGGTAGCTACGTGATCATTCCATGAGCGAGCCACGTGAGCAGTGCATGATAGCCACGTGATGTGTGCATGAGTTACGTGAGCAGAGTATGATCAGCCGCGTGATCAGTGCATGAGTCCGTGATCAGTGCATGATATGTCACGTGACAGTGTGTGATCAGCCACGTGAACGGTGCATGTTCAGCCACGTGATCAGTGCATGATAGCCACGTGATCAGTGCATGATCAGTTCGTGAGCAGTGTATGATCAGCCGCGTGATCAGTGCATGGTCAGACGCGTGAACAGTGTATGATCAGCCACGTGATCAGTGCATGATAGCCACGTGATCAGTGCATGATCAGTCACGTGATCAGTGCCATTAAGTCACGTGATCAGTGCATGATCATCACGTGATCAGTGCATGATCAGTCACGTTATCAGTGCATGATCAGCCACGTGATCAGTGCATGATCTGTCACAAGATTAGTGCATGATCATCACGTGATCAGTGCATGGCAGTCATGTGATCAGTGCATGATATAGCGCGTGATCAGTGCATGATCAGCCACGTGATCAGTGCATGATAGCCACGTGATCAGTGCATGATCAGTCACCTGATCGGTGTATGATCAGTCACGTGACTGTACATGGTAGCTACATGATCATTGCATGATCAGCCACGTGATCAGTGCATGATAGCACGTGATCAGTGCATGATCAGTCACGTGATCAGTGCATGATCAGTCATGTGACCAGTGCATGACCAGCTGCGTGATCATGCATGATCAACCACGTGATCAGTGCATGATAGCCACGTGATCAGTGCATGATCACGCGAGATCAGTGCATGATCAGTCACGTGATCAGTGCATGATCAGCCACGTGATCAGTACATGATAGCCACGTGATCGGTGCATGACCAGCCACGTGATCAGTGCATGATAGCCACGTGATCAGTGCATGATCATCACGTGATCAGTGCATGATCAGCTACGTGATCAGTGCATGATCAGCCACGTGATCAGTGCATGATCAGTTACGTGATCAGTGCGTGATCAGTCCGTGACCAGTGCATGATCAGTTGATCATTGCATGATCAGCCACGTGATCGGTGCATGATCAGTCACGTGATCAGTGCATGATCAGCCACGTGATCAGTGCGCAGTCAGTCACGTGATCGGTGCAACGGTCAGCCATGATCAGTGCGCCACGATGTGATCCACGTGATCAGTGCATGGCGTAGTCAATTTAGCAGAGCCACGTGATGAGTGCGATCAGTGCGTGATCAGCCATGTGATCAGCCACGTGATCAGTGCAGTGAAGCCACGTGATCAGTGCATGATCAGTGCCGTGAGCAGTGCATGATCAGTCGCGTGATCAGTGCATGGTCAGCACGTGAACAGTGTATGATCAGTCACGTGATCAGTGCATGATATCCACGTGATCAGTGCATGATCAGTCACGTGATCAGTGCATGATCAGCCACGTGAACAGTGCATGCTCAGTCACGTGATCTGGGCCTGCTGAGCTGCGTGATTACTGTCTGCTCATCTGCTTGACAATTGCCAGCTGAGCTGCGATTCCTGCCTGTCATCTGCTTGACAATTGCCAGCTGTGCTGCGTAATTCCTGCCTGCTCAGCTGCTTGATTATTGCCAGCTGAGCAGCATGATTCCTCACACCTGAGTTCCATGATTATTGCCTGCTGACTGTTTGATTCGTGCCTACTCAGCTCTTTGTTTATTGCCTCCAGGGGCACATGATCAGTGTATGATAGCAAACATGATCAGCGCATGATCAGTCACATGATCAGCGCCATTAAGTCACGTGATCACTGCATGATAGTCATGTGATCAGTCCATGCTCAGTCACGGTATCAGTGCATGATCAGCCACGTGATCAGTGCATGATCTGTCACAAGATTAGTGTATGATCATCCACGTGATCAGTGCATGGGCAGTCATGTGATCAGTGCATGATATGACGTGAACAGTGCATGATCAGTCTCGTGATCAGTGCATGATCAGCCACGTGATCAGTGCATGATCAGCACGTGATCAGTGCATGATCAGCCACGTGATCAGTGCATGATCAGTACGTGATCAGTGCATGATCAGTCACGTGATCAGTACATGGTAGCCACGTGATCAGTGCATGATCAGCCACGTGATCAGTGCATGATAGCCACGTGATCAGTGCATGATCACCACGTGATCAGTGCATGATCAGTCACGTGATCAGTGCATGATCAGCCACGTGATCAGTGCATGATCAGTCACGTGATCAGTGCATGATAGCTGCGTGATCAGTGTATGTCCAGCCACGTGATCAGTGCATGATAGCCACGTGATCAGTGCATGATCAGTCACGTGATCAGTGCATGATCAGTTATGTGATCAGTGTATGATCAGCCACGTGATCAGTGCATGATCAGCCATGATCAGTGCATGATCAATTACGTGCTCAGTGCATGATCAGTTGCGTGACCAGTACATGGTAGCTACGTGATCATTGCCTGATCAGCCGTGATCAGTGCATGATAGCGTGATCAGTGCATGATAGCCACGTGATCAGTGCATGATCAGTCATGTGATGCGTGTGTGATCAGCCACGTGATCAGTGCATGATATCCGCGTGATCAGTGCATGACAGCCACGTGATCAGTGCATGAGAGCCAGGATCAGTGCATGATCAGTCGTGATACATGTGTGATCAGCCACGTGATCAGTGCATGATGAGCCACGTGATCAGTGCAGGATCAATTCGTGATCAGTGCATGATCATCCGTCACGTGACCAGTACATGGTTGCTACGTGATCATTGCATGATCAGCCACGTGAGCAGAGCATGATAGCCACGTGATCAGTGCATGATCAGTCACGTTAACAGTGCATGATCATTCACGTGATCTTTGCATGATCAGTCACGTTACCAGTATATGGTTACTACGTGATCATTCCATGACCAGAGCCACGTGAGCAGTGCATGATAGCCGCGTGATGTGTGCATGAGTTACGTGAGCAGAGTATGATCAGCCACGTGATCAGTGCATGAGTGCCACGTGATCAGTGCATGATATGTCACGTGACAGGTGTGTGATCAGCCACGTGAACAGTGCATGTTCACGCGAAGTGATCAGTGCATGTAGCCACGTGATCAGTGCATGATCAGCCCGTGATCAGTGCATGATCAGACACGCGTGAACGGTGGATCAGCCACGTGATCAGTGCATGATAGCCACGTGATCAGTGCATGATCATCGCGTGATCAGTGTATGATCAGCCACGTGAACAGTGCATGCTCAGTCACGTGATCTGGGCCTGCTGAGCTGCGTGATTACTGTCTGCTCATCTGCTTGACAATTGCCAGCTGGGCTGCACGATTCCTGCCTGTCATCTGCTTGACAATTGCCAGCTGTGCTGCGTAATTCCTGCCTGCTCAGCTGCTTGATTGTGCCAGCTGAGCAGCATGATTCCTCACACCTGAGTTCCATGATTATTGCCTGCTGACTGTTTGATTCGTGCCTACTCAGCTCTTTGTTTATTGCCTCCAGAGGCACATGATCAGTGTATGATAGCAAACATGATCAGCGCATGATCAGTCACATGATCAGCGCCATTAAGTCACGTGATCACTACATGATAGTCATGTCAGTCATGCTCAGTCACGGTATCAGTGCATGATCAGCCACGTGATCAGTGCATGATCTGTCACAAGATTAGTGTATGATCATCCACGTGATCAGTGCACGGGCAGTCATGTGATCAGTGCATGATAGACGTGAACAGTGCATGATCAGTCTCGTGATCAGTGCATGATAGCCACGTGATCAGTGCATGATCAGTCACCTGATGGGTGTATGATCATTCACGTGACCTGTACATGGTAGCTACATGATCATTGCATGATCAGCCACGTGAGTAGTTCATGATAGCCGTGATCACCATGATCAGTCACGTGATCAGTGCATGATCAGTCATGTGACCAGTACATGGTAGCTGCGTGATCATGGCATGATCAGCCACGTGAGCAATGCATGATAGCCACGTGATCAGTGCATGATCAGCAGATCAGTGCATGATCATCACGTGATCAGTGCATGATCAGCCACGTGATCAGTGCATGACAGGCCGTGATCAGTGTATGTCCAGCCGTGATCAGTGCATGATAGCCGTGATCAGTGCATGATCAGTCGCGTGATCAGTGCATGATCATTGTAGTCGTGTATGATCAGCCACGTGATCAGTGCATGATCAGCCGTGATCAGTGCATGATCAGGCACGTGATCAGTGCATGATCAGCCACGTGATCAGTGCATGATAGCCACGTGATCAGTGCATGATCAGCCACGTGATCAGTGCATGATCAGTTGCGTGATCAGTGCATGATCAGCCACGTGATCAGTGCATGATCAGCCACGTGATCAGTGCATGATCAGTCGTGATCAGTGCATGATCAGTCAAGTGACCAGTACATGGTAGCTCGTGATCATTGCCTGATCAGCCACGTGATCAGTGCATGATAGCCACGTGATCAGTGCATGATCATGATACGTGATCAGTGCATGATCAGTCATGTGATACGTGTGTGATCAGCCACGTGATCGGTGCATGATATCCGTGATCAGTGCATGATCAGCCACGTGTCAGTGCATGAGAGCCACGTGATCAGTGCATGATCAGTCACGTGATCATGTATGATCAGCCACGTGTCAGTGCATGATGAGCCACGTGATCAGTGCAGGATCAATTACGTGATCAGTGCATGATCAGTCGTGATCAGTGCATGGTTGCTCGTGATCGGTGCATGATCAGCCACGTGAGCAGTGCATGATAGCCACGTGTCAGTGCATGATCAGTCACGTCAGTGCATGATCAGCCACGTGAACAGTGCATGCTCAGTCACGTGATCTGGGCACCTGAGCTGCGTGTTACTGTCTGCTCATCTGCTTGACAATTGCCATGAGCTGCACGATTCCTGCCATGTCTGCTTGACAATTGCAGCTGTGCTGCGTAATTCCTGCCTGCTCAGCTGCATGATTGTGCCAGCTGAGCAGCATGAGTTCCTCACACAGGTTCACCATTATTTGCCTGCTGACTGTTTGATTCGTGCCTACTCAGCTCTTTGTTTATTGCCTCCAGAGGCACGTGATCAGTGTATGATAGCCACTTGAGTCAGCCATGATCAGTCACATGATCATGCCATGATAAGTCACGTGATCACTACATGATAGTCATTCGTGATCAGTCCATGCTCAGTCCGCAGTGATCAGTGCATGATCAGCCACGTGATCAGTGCATGATCTGTCACAAGATTGTGTATGATCATCCGTGATCAGTGCGGGCAGTCATGTGATCAGTGCATGATATACGTGATCAGTGCATGATCAGTCACGTGATCAGTGCATGATCAGTCACGTGATCAGTGCATGATCAGCCACGTGATCAGTGCATGATCAGCCACGTGATCAGTGCATGATCAGTCACGTGATCGGTGCATGATCATCCGTGACCAGTGCATGGTAGCTACGTGATCAGTGCATGATCAGCCACGTGATCAGTGCATGATAGCCGTGATCAGTGCATGATCAGCCACGTGATCAGTGCATGATCAGCCACGTGATCAGTGCATGATCAGTCACGTGATCAGTGCATGATCAGTCACGTGATCAGTACATGATCAGCCCGTGATCAGTGCATGATCAGCCGCGTGATCAGTGCATGATCACCGTGATCAGTGCATGATCAGTCACGTGATCAGTGCATGATCAGTCACGTGATCAGTGCATGATCAGCCACGTGATCAGTGCATGATAGCCACGTGATCAGTGCATGATCAGTCATGTGATCGTGTGTGATCAGCCACGTGATCAGTGCATGATATCCACGTGATCAGTGCATGATAGCCACGTGATCAGTGCATGATCAGTGCATGATCATGTATGATCAGCCACGTGATCAGTGCATGATGAGCCACGTGATCAGTGCAGGATCAATTACGTGATCAGTGCATGATCAGTCACGTGACCAGTACATGGTTGCTACGTGATCATTGCATGATCAGCCACGTGAGCAGAGCATGATAGCCACGTGGTCAGTGCATGATCAGTCGCGTGATCAGTACATGATCAGTCACGTGAACAGTGCATGATCATTTACGTGATCTTTGCATGATCAGTCACGTGACCAGTATATGGTTGCTACGTGATCATTCCATGACGAGCCACGTGAGCGGTGCATGATAGCCACGTGATGTGTGCATGAGTTACGTGAGCAGAGTATGATCAGCCACGTGATCAGTGCATGAGTGCCACGTGATCAGTGCATGATATGTCGCGTGACAGGTGTGTGATCAGCCACGTGAACAGTGCATGTTCAGCCACGTGATCAGTGCATGATAGCCACGTGATCAGTGCATGATCAGCCACGTGATCAGTGCATGGTCAGACGTGATCAGTGCATGGTCGTGAACAGTGTATGATCAGCCACGTGATCAGTGCATGATATCCAAGTGATCAGTGCATGATCATCACGTGATCAGTGTATGATCAGCCACGTGAACAGTGCATGCTCAGTCACGTGATCTGGGCCTGCTGAGCTGCGTGATTACTGTCTGCTCATCTGCTTGACAATTGCCAGCTGAGCTGCACGATTCCTGCCTGTCATCTGCTTGACAATTGCCAGCTGTGCTGCGTAATTCCTGCCTGCTCAGCTGCTTGATTATTGCCAGCTGAGCAGCATGATTCCTCACACCTGAGTTCCATGATTATTGCCTGCTGACTGTTTGATTCGTGCCTACTCAGCTCTTTGTTTATTGCCTCCAGAGGCACATGATCAGTGTATGATAGCAAACATGATCAGCGCATGATCAGTCACATGATCAGCGCCATTAAGTCACGTGATCACTACATGATAGTCATGTGATCAGTCCATGCTCAGTCACGGTATCAGTGCATGATCAGCCACGTGATCAGTGCATGATCTGTCACAAGATTAGTGTATGATCATGCACGTGATCAGTGCATGGGCAGTCATGTGATCAGTGCATGATATAGGCGTGAACAGTGCATGATCAGTCTCGTGATCAGTGCATGATAGCCACGTGATCAGTGCATGATCAGTCACCTGATGGGTGTATGATCATTCACGTGACCTGTACATGGTAGCTACATGATCATTGCATGATCAGCCACGTGAGTAGTGCATGATAGCCACGTGATCACTGCATGATCAGTCACGTGATCGGTGCATGATCAGTCATGTGACCAGTACATGGTAGCTGCGTGATCATGGCATGATCAGCACGTGAGCAGTGCATGATAGCCACGTGATCAGTGCATGATCAGACACGTGATCAGTGCATGATCAGTCACGTGATCAGTGCATGATCAGCCACGTGATCAGTGCATGATCAGTCACGTGATCAGTGCATGATCAGTCATGATCAGTGCATGATCAGCCACGTGATCAGTGCATGATCAGCCACGTGATCAGTGCATGATCAATTCGTGATCAGTGCATGATCAGTCACGTGACCAGTACATGGTAGCTACGTGATCATTGCATGATCAGCCACGTGATCAGTGCATGATAGCCACGTGATCAGTGCATGATAGCCACGTGATCAGTGCATGATCAGTCATGTGATACGTGTGTGATCAGCCACGTGATCAGTGCATGATATCCACGTGATCAGTGCATGACAGCCACGTGATCAGTGCATGAGCCACGTGATCAGTGCATGATCAGTCACGTGATACATGTGTGATCAGCCACGTGATCAGTGCATGATGAGCCACGTGATCAGTGCAGGATCAATTACGTGATCAGTGCATGATCAGTCACGTGACCAGTACATGGTTGCTACGTGATCGTTGCATGATCAGCCACGTGAGCAGAGCATGATAGCCGCGTGGTCAGTGCATGATCAGTCACGTGATCAGTACATGATCAGTCACGTGAACAGTGCATGATCATTTACGTGATCGCATGATCAGTCACGTGACCAGTATATGGTTGCTACGTGATCATTCCATGACAGCCACGTGAGCAGTGCATGATAGCCACGTGATGTGTGCATGAGTTACGTGAGCAGAGTATGATCAGCCACGTGATCAGTGCATGAGTGCCACGTGATCAGTGCATGATATGTCACGTGACAGGTGTGTGATCAGCCACGTGAACAGTGCATGTCAGCCACGTGATCAGTGCATGATAGCCAAGTGATCAGTGTATGATCAGCCACGTGATCAGTGCATGGTCAGACACGTGAACAGTGTATGATCAGCCACGTGATCAGTGCATGATATCCAAGTGATCAGTGCATGATCATCACGTGATCAGTGTATGATCAGCCACGTGAACAGTGCATGCTCAGTCACGTGATCTGGGCCTGCTGAGCTGCGTGATTACTGTCTGCTCATCTGCTTGACAATTGCCAGCTGAGCTGCACGATTCCTGCCTGTCATCTGCTTGACAATTGCCAGCTGTGCTGCGTAATTCCTGCCTGCTCAGCTGCTTGATTATTGCCAGCTGAGCAGCATGATTCCTCACACCTGAGTTCCATGATTATTGCCTGCTGACTGTTTGATTCGTACCTACTCAGCTCTTTGTTTATTGCCTCCAGAGGCACATGATCAGTGTATGATAGCAAACATGATCAGCGCATGATCAGTCACATGATCAGCGCCATTAAGTCACGTGATCACTACATGATAGTCATGTGATCAGTCCATGCTCAGTCACGGTATCAGTGCATGATCAGCCACGTGATCAGTGCATGATCTGTCACAAGATTAGTGTATGATCATCCACGTGATCAGTGCACGGGCAGTCATGTGATCAGTGCATGATATAGACGTGATCAGTGCATGATCAGTCTCGTGATCAGTGCATGATAGCCACGTGATCAGTGCATGATCAGTCACCTGATGGGTGTATGATCATTCACGTGACCTGTACATGGTAGCTACATGATCATTGCATGATCAGCCACGTGAGTAGTGCATGATAGCCACGTGATCACTGCATGATCAGTCACGTGATCAGTGCATGATCAGTCATGTGACCAGTACATGGTAGCTGCGTGATCATGGCATGATCAGCCACGTGAGCAGTGCATGATAGCCACGTGATCAGTGCATGATCAGTCACGTGATCAGTGCATGATCAGTCACGTGATCAGTGCATGATCAGCCACGTGATCAGTGCATGATCAGGCACGTGATCAGTGTATGTCAGCCAAGTGATCAGTGCATGATAGCCACGTGATCAGTGCATGATCAGTCACGTGATCAGTGCATGATCAGTTATGTGATCGGTGTATGATCAGCCACGTGATCAGTGCATGATCAGCCACGTGATCAGTGCATGATCAGTCACGTGATCAGTGCATGATCATCACATGACAGTGCATCGCTCACGTGATCGTGCATGATCAGCCACGTGATCAGTGCATGATAGCCACGTGATCAGTGCATGATAGCCACGTGATCAGTGCATCAGCGTGATCAGTGCATGAGAGCCACGTGATCAGTGCATGATCAGTCACGTGATCATGTGTGATCAGCCACGTGATCAGTGCATGATGAGCCACGTGATCAGTGCAGGATCAATTCGTGATCAGTGCATGATCAGTCACGTGACCAGTACATGGTTGCTACGTGATCAGTGCATGATCAGCCACGTGATCAGTGCATGATAGCCACGTGATCAGTGCATGATCAGTCACGTGATCAGTGCATGATCAGTCACGTGAACAGTGCATGATCATTACGTGATCAGTGCATGATCAGTCACGTGACCAGTATATGATTGCTACGTGATCATTGCATGACAGCCACGTGATCAGTGCATGATAGCCACGTGATGTGCATGAGTTACGTGATCAGTGTATGATCAGCCACGTGATCAGTGCATGATAGTCACGTGATCAGTGCATGATAGTCACGTGATCAGTGCATGATCAGCCACGTGATCAGTGCATGGTAGCCACGTGATCAGTGCATGATCAGCCACGTGATCAGTGCATGATCAGCCACGTGATCAGTGCATGATCAGCCACGTGATCAGTGCATGATCAGTCATGTGACCAGTGCATGATAGCTGCGTGATCAGTGCATGATCAGCCACGTGATCAGTGCATGATAGCCACGTGATCAGTGCATGATCAGCCACGTGATCAGTGCATGATCAGTCACGTGATCAGTGCATGATCAGTCATGATCAGTGCATGATCAGTCACGTGATCAGTGCATGATCAGCCACGTGATCAGTGCATGATCAGTCACGTGATCAGTGCATGATCAGCCACGTGATCAGTGCATGATCAGCCACGTGATCAGTGCATGATCAGTCACGTGATCAGTGCATGATAGCCACGTGATCAGTGCATGATCAGTCATGTGATACGTGTGTGATCAGCCACGTGATCAGTGCATGATATCCACGTGATCAGTGCATGACAGCCACGTGATCAGTGCATGAGAGCCACGTGATCAGTGCATTATCAGTCACGTGATACATGTGTGATCAGCCACGTGATCAGTGCATGATGAGCCACGTGATCAGTGCAGGATCAATTACGTGATCAGTGCATGATCAGTCACGTGACCAGTACATGGTTGCTTCGTGATCGTTGCATGATCAGCCACGTGAGAGCATGATAGCCACGTGATCAGTGCATGATCAGTCACGTGATCAGTACATGATCAGTCACGTGAACAGTGCATGATCATTTACGTGATCTGTGCATGATCAGTCACGTGACCAGTATATGGTTGCTACGTGATCATTCCATGACGAGCCACGTGAGCAGTGCATGATAGCCACGTGATGTGTGCATGAGTTACGTGAGCAGAGTATGATCAGCCACGTGATCAGTGCATGAGTGCCACGTGATCAGTGCATGATATGTCGCGTGACAGGTGTGTGATCAGCCACGTGAACAGTGCATGTTCAGCCACGTGATCAGTGCATGATAGCCACGTGATCAGTGCATGATCAGTTACGTGAGCAGTGTATGATCAGCCACGTGATCAGTGCATGGTCAGACGCGTGAACAGTGTATGATCAGCCACGTGATCAGTGCATGATATCCAAGTGATCAGTGCATGATCATCACGTGATCAGTGTATGATCAGCCACGTGAACAGTGCATGCTCCGTCACGTGATCTGGGCCTGCTGAGCTGCGTGATTACTGTCTGCTCATCTGCTTGACAATTGCCAGCTGAGCTGCACGATTCCTGCCTGTCATCTGCTTGACAATTGCCAGCTGTGCTGCGTAATTCCTGCCTGCTCAGCTGCTTGATTATTGCCAGCTGAGCAGCATGATTCCTCACACCTGAGTTCCATGATTATTGCCTGCTGACTGTTTGATTCGTGCCTACTCAGCTCTTTGTTTATTGCCTCCAGAGGCACATGATCAGTGTATGATAGCAAACATGATCAGCGCATGATCAGTCACATGATCAGCGCCATTAAGTCACGTGATCACTACATGATAGTCATGTGATCAGTCCATGCTCAGTCACGGTATCAGTGCATGATCAGCCACGTGATCAGTGCATGATCTGTCACAAGATTAGTGTATGATCATCCACGTGATCAGTGCATGGGCAGTCATGTGATCAGTGCATGATATAGACGTGATCAGTGCATGATCAGTCTCGTGATCAGTGCATGATAGCCACGTGATCAGTGCATGATCAGTCACCTGATGGGTGTATGATCATTCACGTGACCTGTACATGGTAGCTACATGATCATTGCATGATCAGCCACGTGAGTAGTGCATGATAGCCACGTGATCAGCATGATCAGTCACGTGATCAGTGCATGATCAGTCATGTGACCAGTACATGGTAGCTGCGTGATCATGGCATGATCAGCCACGTGAGCAGTGCATGATAGCCACGTGATCAGTGCATGATCAGACACGTGATCAGTGCATGATCAGTCACGTGATCAGTGCATGATCAGCCACGTGATCAGTGCATGATCAGGCACGTGATCAGTGTATGTCAGCCAAGTGATCAGTGCATGATAGCCACGTGATCAGTGCATGATCAGTCACGTGATCAGTGCATGATCAGTTATGTGATCAGTGTATGATCAGCCACGTGATCAGTGCATGATCAGCCACATGATCAGTGCATGATCAATTACGTGATCAGTGCATGATCAGTCACGTGACCAGTACATGGTAGCTACGTGATCATTGCATGATCAGCCACGTGATCAGTGCATGATAGCCACGTGATCAGTGCATGGTAGCCACGTGATCAGTGCATGATCAGTCATGTAATACGTGTGTGATCAGCCACGTGATCAGTGCATGATATCCACGTGATCAGTGCATGACAGCCACGTGATCAGTGCATGAGACCCACGGGATCAGTGCATGATCAGTCACGTGATACATGTGTGATCAGCCACGTGATCAGTGCATGATGAGCCACGTGATCAGTGCATGATCAATTACGTGATCAGTGCATGATCAGTCACGTGACCAGTACATGGTTGCTACGTGATCGTTGCATGATCAGCCACGTGAGCAGAGCATGATAGCCACGTGATCAGTGCATGATCAGTCACGTGATCAGTACATGATCAGTCACGTGAACAGTGCATGATCATTTACGTGATCTTTGCATGATCAGTCACGTGACCAGTATATGGTTGCTACGTGATCATTCCATGACGAGCCACGTGAGCAGTGCATGATAGCCACGTGATGTGTGCATGAGTTACGTGAGCAGAGTATGATCAGCCACGTGATCAGTGCATGAGTGCCACGTGATCAGTGCATGATATGTCACGTGACAGGTGTGTGATCAGCCACGTGAACAGTGCATGTTCAGCCACGTGATCAGTGCATGATAGCCACGTGATCAGTGCATGATCAGTTACGTGAGCAGTGTATGATCAGCCACGTGATCAGTGCATGGTCAGACACGTGAACAGTGTATGATCAGCCACGTGATCAGTGCATGATATCCAAGTGATCGGTGCATGATCATCACGTGATCAGTGTATGATCAGCCACGTGAACAGTGCATGCTCAGTCACGTGATCAGGGCCTGCTGAGCTGCGTGATTACTGTCTGCTCATCTGCTTGACAATTGCCAGCTGAGCTGCACGATTCCTGCCTGTCATCTGCTTGACAATTGCCAGCTGTGCTGCGTAATTCCTGCCTGCTCAGCTGCTTGATTATTGCCAGCTGAGCAGCATGATTCCTCACACCTGAGTTCCATGATTATTGCCTGCTGACTGTTTGATTCGTGCCTACTCAGCTCTTTGTTTATTGCCTCCAGAGGCACATGATCAGTGTATGATAGCAAACATGATCAGTCACATGATCAGCGCCATTAAGTCACGTGATCACTACATGATAGTCATGTGATCAGTCCATGCTCAGTCACGGTATCAGTGCATGATCAGCCACGTGATCAGTGCATGATCTGTCACAAGATAGTGTATGATCATCCACGTGATCAGTGCATGAGTCATGTGATCAGTGCATGATATAGCGTGATCAGTGCATGATCAGTCACGTGATCAGTGCATGATAGCCACGTGATCAGGTCATGATCAGTCACCTGATGGGTGTATGATCATTCACGTGACCTGTACATGGTAGCTACATGATCAGCCACGTGATCAGTGCATGGGCAGTCACGTGATCAGTGCATGATATAGGCGTGAACAGTGCATGATCAGTCACGTGATCAGTGCATGATAGCTACGTGATCAGTGCATGATCAGTCACCTGATGGGTGCATGATCATTCACGTGACCTGTACATGGTAGCTACATGATCATTGCATGATCAGCCGTGAGTCAGTGCATGATAGCCACGTGATCAGTGCATGATCAGTCACGTGATCAGTGCATGATCAGTCACGTGATCAGTACATGGTAGCTGCGTGATCATGCATGATCAGCCACGTGATCAGTGCATGATAGCCACGTGATCAGTGCATGATCAGTCACGTGATCAGTGCATGATCAGTCACGTGATCAGTGCATGATCAGCCACGTGATCAGTGCATGATCAGTCACGTGATCAGTGCATGATCAGCCACGTGATCAGTGCATGATCAGCCACGTGATCAGTGCATGATCAGCCACGTGATCAGTGCATGATAGCCACGTGATCAGTGCATGATCAGTCACGTGATCAGTGCATGATCAGTACGTGATCAGTGCATGATCAGCCACGTGATCAGTGCGATCAGCCACATGATCAGTGCATGATCAATTACGTGATCAGTGCATGATCAGTCACGTGACCAGTACATGGTAGCTACGTGATCATTGCATGATCAGCCACGTGATCAGTGCATGATAGCCACGTGATCAGTGCATGATAGCCACGTGATCAGTGCATGATCAGTCATGTGATACGTGTGTGATCAGCCACGTGATCAGTGCATGATATCCACGTGATCAGTGCATGACAGCCACGTGATCAGTGCATGAGAGCCGCGGGATCAGTGCATGATCAGTCACGTGATACATGTGTGATCAGCCACGTGATCAGTGCATGATGAGCCACGTGATCAGTGCAGGATCAATTACGTGATCAGTGCATGATCAGTCACGTGACCAGTACATGGTTGCTACGTGATCGTTGCATGATCAGCCACGTGAGCAGAGCATGATAGCCACGTGATCAGTGCATGATCAGTCACGTGATCAGTACATGATCAGTCACGTGAACAGTGCATGATCATTTGCGTGATCTTTGCATGATCAGTCACGTGACCAGTATATGGTTGCTACGTGATCATTCCATGACGAGCCACGTGAGCAGTGCATGATAGCCACGTGATGTGTGCATGAGTTACGTGAGCAGAGTATGATCAGCCACGTGATCAGTGCATGAGTGCCACGTGATCAGTGCATGATATGTCACGTGACAGGTGTGTGATCAGCCACGTGAACAGTGCATGTTCAGCCACGTGATCAGTGCATGATAGCCACGTGATCAGTGCATGATCAGTTACGTGAGCAGTGTATGATCAGCCACGTGATCAGTGCATGGTCGGACACGTGAACAGTGTATGATCAGCCACGTGATCAGTGCATGATATCCAAGTGATCAGTGCATGATCATCACGTGATCAGTGTATGATCAGCCACGTGAACAGTGCATGCTCAGTCACGTGATCTGGGCCTGCTGAGCTGCGTGATTACTGTCTGCTCATCTGCTTGACAATTGCCAGCTGAGCTGCACGATTCCTGCCTGTCATCTGCTTGACAATTGCCAGCTGTGCTGCGTAATTCCTGCCTGCTCAGCTGCTTGATTATTGCCAGCTGAGCAGCATGATTCCTCACACCTGAGTTCCATGATTATTGCCTGCTGACTGTTTGATTCGTGCCTACTCAGCTCTTTGTTTATTGCCTCCAGAGGCACATGATCAGTGTATGATAGCAAACATGATCAGCGCATGATCAGTCACATGATCAGCGCCATTAAGTCACGTGATCACTACATGATAGTCATGTGATCAGTCCATGCTCAGTCACGGTATCAGTGCATGATCAGCCACGTGATCAGTGCATGATCTGTCACAAGATTAGTGTATGATCATCCACGTGATCAGTGCATGGGCAGTCATGTGATCAGTGCATGATATAGGCGTGAACAGTGCATGATCAGTCTCGTGATCAGTGCATGATAGCCACGTGATCAGTGCATGATCAGTCACCTGATGGGTGTATGATCATTCACGTGACCTGTACATGGTAGCTACATGATCATTGCATGATCAGCCACGTGAGTAGTGCATGATAGCCACGTGATCACTGCATGATCAGTCACGTGATCAGTGCATGATCAGTCATGTGACCAGTACATGGTAGCCGTGATCATGGCATGATCAGCCGCGTGAGCAGTGCATGATAGCCACGTGATCAGTGCATGATCAGACACGTGATCAGTGCATGATCAGTCACGTGATCAGTGCATGATCAGCCACGTGATCAGTGCATGACCAGGCACGTGATCAGTGTATGTCAGCCACGTGATCAGTGCATGATAGCCACGTGATCAGTGCATGATCAGTCACGTGATCAGTGCATGATCAGTCATGTGATCAGTGCATGATCAGCCACGTGATCAGTGCATGATCAGCCACGTGATCAGTGCATGATCAATTACGTGATCAGTGCATGATCAGTCACGTGACCAGTACATGGTAGCTACGTGATCATTGCATGATCAGCCACGTGATCAGTGCATGATAGCCACGTGATCAGTGCATGATAGCCACGTGATCAGTGCATGATCAGTCATGTGATACGTGTGTGATCAGCCACGTGATCAGTGCATGATATCCACGTGATCAGTGCATGACAGCCACGTGATCAGTGCATGAGAGCCACGTGATCAGTGCATGATCAGTCACGTGATACATGCGTGATCAGCCACGTGATCAGTGCATGATGAGCCACGTGATCAGTGCATGATCAATTGCGTGATCAGTGCATGATCAGTCACGTGACCAGTACATGGTTGCTACGTGATCGTTGCATGATCAGCCACGTGAGCAGTGCATGATAGCCACGTGATCAGTGCATGATCAGTCACGTGATCAGTACATGATCAGTCACGTGAACAGTGCATGATCATTCGTGATCTTTGCATGATCAGTCACGTGACCAGTATATGGTTGCTACGTGATCATTCCATGACGAGCCACGTGAGCAGTGCATGATAGCCACGTGATGTGCATGAGTTACGTGAGCAGAGTATGATCAGCCACGTGATCAGTGCATGAGTGCCACGTGATCAGTGCATGATATGTCACGTGACAGGTGTGTGATCAGCCGCGTGAACAGTGCATGTTCAGCCACGTGATCAGTGCATGATAGCCACGTGATCAGTGCATGATCAGTTACGTGAGCAGTGTATGATCAGCCACGTGATCAGTGCATGGTCAGACGCGTGAACAGTGTATGATCAGCCACGTGATCAGTGCATGATATCCAAGTGATCAGTGCATGATCATCACGTGATCAGTGTGTGATCAGCCACGTGAACAGTGCATGCTCAGTCACGTGATCAGGGCCTGCTGAGCTGCGTGATTACTGTCTGCTCATCTGCTTGACAATTGCCAGCTGAGCTGCACGATTCCTGCCTGTCATCTGCTTGACAATTGCCAGCTGTGCTGCGTAATTCCTGCCTGCTCAGCTGCTTGATTATTGCCAGCTGAGCAGCATGATTCCTCACACCTGAGTTCCATGATTATTGCCTGCTGACTGTTTGATTCGTGCCTACTCAGCTCTTTGTTTATTGCCTCCAGAGGCACATGATCAGTGTATGATAGCAAACATGATCAGCACATGATCAGCGCCATTAAGTCACGTGATCACTACATGATAGTCATGTGATCAGTCCATGCTCAGTCACGGTATCAGTGCATGATCAGCCACGTGATCAGTGCATGATCTGTCACATGATTAGTGTATGATCATCCACGTGATCAGTGCATGGGCAGTCATGTGATCAGTGCATGATATAGACGTGATCAGTGCATGATCAGTCTCGTGATCAGTGCATGATAGCCACGTGATCAGTGCATGATCAGTCACCTGATGGGTGTATGATCATTCACGTGACCTGTACATGGTAGCTACATGATCATTGCATGATCAGCCACGTGATAGTGCATGATCAGTCACGTGATCAGTGCATGATCAGTCACGTGATCAGTGCATGATCAGTCACGTGACCAGTGCATGATAGCCGTGATCAGTGCATGATCAGCCACGTGATCAGTGCATGATAGCCACGTGATCAGTGCATGATCAGTCACGTGATCAGTGCATGATCAGTCACGTGATCAGTGCATGATCAGCCACGTGATCAGTGCATGATCAGGCACGTGATCAGTGCATGATCAGCCACGTGATCAGTGCATGATAGCCACGTGATCAGTGCATGCCACGTGATCAGTGCATGATGTACGTGATCAGTGCATGATCATCCACGTGATCAGTGCATGATCAGCCACGTGATCAGTGCATGATCAGCCACGTGATCAGTGCATGATCAGTCACGTGATCAGTGCATGATCAGCCACGTGATCAGTGCATGATCAGCCACGTGATCAGTGTATGATCAGCCACGTGATCAGTGCATGATAGCCACGTGATCAGTGCATGATCAGCCACGTGATCAGTGCATGATCAGTCATGTGATCAGTGTATGATCAGCCACGTGATCAGTGCATGATCAGCCACGTGATCAGTGCATGATCAATCACGTGATCAGTGCAGGCATCCGTGATCAGTGCATGATAGCTACGTGATCATTGCATGATCAGCCACGTGATCAGTGCATGATAGCCACGTGATCAGTGCATGATAGCCACGTGATCAGTGCATGATCAGTCATGTGATACGTGTGTGATCAGCCACGTGATCAGTGCATGATATCCACGTGATCAGTGCACGACAGCCAGTGATCAGTGCATGATAGCCACGTGATCAGTGCATGATCAGTCACGTATGTTGATCAGCCACGTGATCAGTGCAGTGAGCACGTGATCAGTGCAGGATCAATTCGTGATCAGTGCATGATCAGTCACGTGACCAGTACATGGTTGCTACGTGATCATTGCATGATCAGCCACGTGAGCAGTGCATGATAGCCACGTGATCAGTGCATGATCAGTCACGTGATCAGTGCATGATCAGTCACGTGATCAGTGCATGATCATTTCGTGATCAGTGCATGATCAGTCACGTGACCAGTATATGGTTGCTCGTGATCAGTGCATGATCAGCCACGTGAGCAGTGCATGATAGCCACGTGATGTGTGCATGATCAGTTGCGTGATCAGTGCATGATCAGCCACGTGATCAGTGCATGATTGCTACGTGATCAGTGCATGATATGTCACGTGACAGGTGCGTGATCAGCCACGTGATCAGTGCATGATCAGCCACGTGATCAGTGCATGATAGCCACGTGATCAGTGCATGATCAGTCCGTGATCAGTGCATGATCAGCCACGTGATCAGTGCATGGTCAGACACGTGATCAGTGTATGATCAGCCACGTGATCAGTGCATGATATCCAAGTGATCAGTGCATGATCATCACGTGATCAGTGTATGATCAGCCACGTGAACAGTGCATGCTCAGTCACGTGATCAGGCCTGCTGAGCTGCGTGATTACTGTCTGCTCATCTGCTTGACAATTGCCAGCTGAGCTGCACGATTCCTGCCTGTCATCTGCTTGACAATTGCCAGCTGTGCTGCGTAATTCCTGCCTGCTCAGCTGCTTGATTATTGCCAGCTGAGCAGCATGATCCTCACACCTGAGTTCCATGATTATTGCCTGCTGACTGTTTGATTCGTGCCTACTCAGCTCTTTGTTTATTGCCTCAAGAGGCACATGATCAGTGTATGATAGCAAACATGATCAGCGCATGATCAGTCACATGATCAGCGCCATTAAGTCACGTGATCACTACATGATAGTCATGTGATCAGTCCATGCTCAGTCACGGTATCAGTGCATGATCAGCCACGTGATCAGTGCATGATCAGTCACAAGATTAGTGTATGATCATCCACGTGATCAGTGCGATCAGTCATGATCAGTGCATGATATAGGCGTGATCAGTGCATGATCAGTTGATCAGTGCATGATAGCCACGTGATCAGTGCATGATCAGTCACCTGATGGGTGTATGATCATTCACGTGACCTGTACATGGTAGCTACATGATCATTGCATGATCAGCCACGTGAGTAGTTCATGATAGCCGTGATCACCATGATCAGTCACGTGATCAGTGCATGATCAGTCATGTGACCAGTACATGGCCAGCTCGTGATCATGGCATGATCAGCCACGTGATCAGTGCATGATCCAGTGATCAGTGCATGATCAGAACACGGATCAGTGCATGATCAGTCACGTGATCAGTGCATGATCAGCCACGTGATCAGTGCATGATCAGCCACGTGATCAGTGTATGTCCAGCCAGTGATCAGTGCATGATCAGCCGTGATCAGTGCATGATCAGTCACGTGATCAGTGCGATCAGTCACGTGATCAGTGCATGATCAGCCACGTGATCAGTGCATGATCAGCCATGATCAGTGCATGATCAATTACGTGATCAGTGCATGATCAGTCACGTGACCAGTACATGGTAGCTCATGATCATTGCATGATCAGCCACGTGATCAGTGCATGATAGCCACGTGATCAGTGCATGATAGCCACGTGATCAGTGCATGATCAGTCATGTGATACGTGTGTGATCAGCCACGTGATCAGTGCATGATATCCACGTGATCAGTGCATGACAGCCACGTGATCAGTGCATGATAGCCATGATCAGTGCATGATCAGTCACGTGATACATGTGTGATCAGCCACGTGATCAGTGCATGATGAGCCACGTGATCAGTGCATGATCAATTACGTGATCAGTGCATGATCAGTCACGTGATCAGTACATGGTTGCTACGTGATCGTGCATGATCAGCCACGTGAGCAGTGCATGATAGCCACGTGATCAGTGCATGATCAGTCACGTGATCAGTATGATCAGTCACGTGAACAGTGCATGATCATTTACGTGATCAGTGCATGATCAGTCACGTGACCAGTATATGGTTGCTACGTGATCATTCCATGACGAGCCACGTGAGCAGTGCATGATAGCCACGTGATGTGTGCATGAGTTACGTGAGCAGAGTATGATCAGCCACGTGATCAGTGCATGAGTGCCACGTGATCAGTGCATGATAGTCACGTGACAGGTGTGTGATCAGCCACGTGAACAGTGCATGTTCAGCCACGTGATCAGTGCATGATAGCCACGTGATCAGTGCATGATCAGTTACGTGAGCAGTGTATGATCAGCCACGTGATCAGTGCATGGTCAGACACGTGAACAGTGTATGATCAGCCACGTGATCAGTGCATGATATCCAAGTGATCAGTGCATGATCATCACGTGATCAGTGTATGATCAGCCACGTGAACAGTGCATGCTCAGTCACGTGATCTGGGCCTGCTGAGCTGCGTGATTACTGTCTGCTCATCTGCTTGACAATTGCCAGCTGAGCTGCACGATTCCTGCCTGTCATCTGCTTGACAATTGCCAGCTGTGCTGCGTAATTCCTGCCTGCTCAGCTGCTGATTATTGCCAGCTGAGCAGCATGATTCCTCACACCTGAGTTCCATGATTATTGCCTGCTGACTGTTTGATTCGTGCCTACTCAGCTCTTTGTTTATTGCCTCCAGAGGCACATGATCAGTGTATGATAGCAAACATGATCAGCGCATGATCAGTCACATGATCAGCGCCATTAAGTCACGTGATCACTACATGATAGTCATGTGATCAGTCCATGCTCAGTCACGGTATCAGTGCATGATCAGCCACGTGATCAGTGCATGATCTGTCACAGATTAGTGTATGATCATCCACGTGATCAGTGCACGGGCAGTCATGTGATCAGTGCATGATATAGACGTGAACAGTGCATGATCAGTCGTGATCAGTGCATGATAGCCACGTGATCAGTGCATGATCAGTCACCTGATGGGTGTATGATCATTCACGTGACCTGTACATGGTAGCTACATGATCATTGCATGATCAGCCACGTGAGTAGTGCATGATAGCCACGTGATCAGTGCATGATCAGTCACGTGATCAGTGCATGATCAGTCATGTGACCAGTGCATGGTAGCTGCGTGATCAGCATGATCAGCCACGTGATCAGTGCATGATAGCCACGTGATCAGTGCATGATCAGTCACGTGATCAGTGCATGATCATCACGTGATCAGTGCATGATCAGCCACGTGATCAGTGCATGATCAGGCACGTGATCAGTGCATGATCAGCCACGTGATCAGTGCATGATCAGTCATGATCAGTGATGATCAGCCACGTGATCAGTGCACGTGATCAGTGCATGATCATTGATCAGTGCATGATCAGTGATCAGTGTGATCAGCCACGTGATCAGTGCATGATCAGCCACGTGATCAGTGCATGATCAATCACGTGATCAGTGCATGATCAGTCACGTGATCAGTACATGGTAGCACGTGATCAGTGCATGATCAGCCACGTGATCAGTGCATGATAGCCACGTGATCAGTGCATGATAGCCACGTGATCAGTGCATGATCACGTGATCGTGCATGATAGCCACGTGATCAGTGCACGTGATCAGTGCATGACAGCCACGTGATCAGTGCATGATCAGTCAGTGATGATCAGTGCATGATCAGCCACGTGATCAGTGCATGATGAGCCACGTGATCAGTGCATGATCAATTACGTGATCAGTGCATGATCAGTCACGTGACCAGTACATGGTTGCTACGTGAGTCGCATGATCAGCCACGTGAGCAGTGCATGATAGCCACGTGATCAGTGCATGATCAGTCACGTGATCAGTGCATGATCAGTCACGTGAACAGTGCATGATCATTCACGTGATCTTTGCATGATCAGTCACGTGACCAGTATATGGTTGCTACGTGATCATTCCATGACAGCCACGTGAGCAGTGCATGATAGCCACGTGATGTGTGCATGAGTTACGTGAGCAGTATGATCAGCCACGTGATCAGTGCATGAGTGCCACGTGATCAGTGCATGATATGTCACGTGACAGTGTGTGATCAGCCACGTGACAGTGCATGATCAGCCACGTGATCAGTGCATGATAGCCACGTGATCAGTGCATGATCAGTTACACGTGATCAGTGTATGATCAGCCACGTGATCAGTGCATGATGATCCAAGTGATCAGTGCATGATCATCACGTGATCAGTGTATGATCAGCCACGTGAACAGTGCATGCTCAGTCACGTGATCTGGGCCTGCTGAGCTGCGTGATTACTGTCTGCTCATCTGCTTGACAATTGCCAGCTGAGCTGCACGATTCCTGCCTGTCATCTGCTTGACAATTGCCAGCTGTGCTGCGTAATTCCTGCCTGCTCAGCTGCTTGATTATTGCCAGCTGAGCAGCATGATTCCTCACACCTGAGTTCCATGATTATTGCCTGCTGACTGTTTGATTCGTGCCTACTCAGCTCTTTGTTTATTGCCTCCAGAGGCACATGATCAGTGTATGATAGCAAACATGATCAGCGCATGATCAGTCACATGATCAGCGCCATTAAGTCACGTGATCACTACATGATAGTCATGTGATCAGTCCATGCTCAGTCACGGTATCAGTGCATGATCAGCCACGTGATCAGTGCATGATCTGTCACAAGATTAGTGTATGATCATCCACGTGATCAGTGCATGGGCAGTCATGTGATCAGTGCATGATATAGACGTGATCAGTGCATGATCAGTCACGTGATCAGTGCATGATAGCCACGTGATCAGTGCATGATCAGTCACCTGATGGGTGTATGATCATTCACGTGACCTGTACATGGTAGGATCATTGCATGATCAGCCACGTGAGTAGTGCATGATAGCCACGTGATCAGTGCATGATCAGTCACGTGATCAGTGCATGATCAGTCATGTGACCAGTACATGGTAGCTGCGTGATCATGGCATGATCAGCCACGTGAGCAGTGCATGATAGCCACGTGATCAGTGCATGATCAGACACGTGATCAGTGCATGATCAGTCACGTGATCAGTGCATGATCAGACACGTGATCAGTGCATGATCAGTCACGTGATCAGTGCATGATCAGCCACGTGATCAGTGCATGATCAGCCACGTGATCAGTGCATGATCAGTCACGTGATCAGTGCATGATCAGCACGTGATCAGTGCATGATCAGCCACGTGATCAGTGCATGATCAGTCACGTGATCAGTGCATGATCAGTCACGTGATCAGTGCATGATCAGCACGTGATCAGTGCATGATCAGCCACGTGATCAGTGCATGATCAGCCACGTGATCAGTGCATGATCAGTCATGTGATCAGTGTGATGAGCCACGTGATCAGTGCATGATAGCCACGTGATCAGTGCATGATCAGTCACGTGATCAGTGTGATCAGCCACGTGATCAGTGCATGATAGCCACGTGATCAGTGCATGATCAGCCACGTGATCAGTGCATGATAGTCACGTGATCAGTGCATGATCAGCCACGTGATCAGTGCATGATCAGCCACGTGATCAGTGCATGATCAGCCACGTGATCAGTGCATGATCAGTCACGTGACCAGTACATGATTGCTACGTGATCAGTGCATGATCAGCCACGTGATCAGTGCATGATAGCCACGTGATCAGTGCATGATCAGTCACGTGATCAGTGCATGATCAGTCACGTGATCAGTGCATGATCAGCCACGTGATCAGTGCATGATCAGTCACGTGATCAGTGCATGATCAGCCGTGATCAGTGCATGATAGCCACGTGATCAGTGCATGATGATCACGTGATCAGTGCATGATCAGTTACGTGATCAGTGCATGATCAGCCACGTGATCAGTGCATGATCAGCCACGTGATCAGTGCATGATCAATCACGTGATCAGTGCATGATCAGTCACGTGATCAGTGCATGGTAGCCACGTGATCAGTGCATGATCAGCCACGTGATCAGTGCATGATCAGCCACGTGATCAGTGCATGATAGCCACGTGATCAGTGCATGATCAGTCACGTGATAGTGTGTGATCAGCCACGTGATCAGTGCATGATATCCACGTGATCAGTGCATGACAGCCACGTGATCAGTGCATGATCAGCCACGTGATCAGTGCATGATCAGTCACGTGATCATGTGATCAGCCACGTGATCAGTGCATGATGAGCCACGTGATCAGTGCATGATCAATTACGTGATCAGTGCATGATCAGTCACGTGACCAGTACATGGTTGCTACGTGATCGTTGCATGATCAGCCACGTGAGCAGTGCATGATAGCCACGTGATCAGTGCAT
Source organism: Bos javanicus (assembly GCF_032452875.1). Taxonomy (NCBI): domain Eukaryota; kingdom Metazoa; phylum Chordata; class Mammalia; order Artiodactyla; family Bovidae; genus Bos; species Bos javanicus. Next base: position 228,517 of record NW_026893808.1, read on the forward strand.
GATCAGTCACGTGATCAGTGCATGATCAGTCACGTGATCAGTGCATGATCATTTACGTGATCAGTGCATGATCAGTCACGTGACAGTATATGGTAGCTCGTGATCATTCCATGACAGCCACGTGAGCAGTGCATGATAGCCACGTGATGTGTGCATGAGTTACGTGAGCAGTGTATGATCAGCCACGTGATCAGTGCATGAGTGCCACGTGATCAGTGCATGATATGTCACGTGACAGTGTGTGATCAGCCACGTGATCAGTGCATGTTCAGCCACGTGATCAGTGCATGATAGCCACGTGATCAGTGCATGATCAGTTACGTGAGCAGTGTATGATCAGCCACGTGATCAGTGCATGGTCAGACACGTGAACAGTGTGATCATCAGCCGTGATCAGTGCATGATATCCAAGTGATCAGTGCATGATCATCACGTGATCAGTGTATGATCAGCCACGTGAACAGTGCATGCTCAGTCACGTGATCAGGGCCTGCTGAGCTGCGTGATTACTGTCTGCTCATCTGCTTGACAATTGCCAGCTGAGCTGCACGATTCCTGCCTGCTCAGCTGCTTGATTATTGCCAGCTGAGCAGCATGATTCCTCACAGCTGAGTTCCATGATTATTGCCTGCTGACTGTTTGATTCGTGCCTACTCAGCTCTTTGTTTATTGCCTCCAGAGGCACATGATCAGTGTATGATAGCAAACATGATCAGCGCATGATCAGTCACATGATCAGCGCCATTAAGTCACGTGATCACTACATGATAGTCATGTGATCAGTCCATGCTCAGTCACGGTATCAGTGCATGATCAGCCACGTGATCAGTGCATGATCTGTCACATGATTAGTGTGATCATCCACGTGATCAGTGCATGGGCAGTCATGTGATCAGTGCATGATATAGACGTGATCAGTGCATGATCAGTCACGTGATCAGTGCATGATAGCCACGTGATCAGTGCATGATCAGTCACCTGATGGGTGTATGATCATTCACGTGACCTGTACATGGTAGCTGATGCATTGCATGATCAGCCACGTGAGTAGTGCATGATAGCCACGTGATCAGTGCATGATCAGTCACGTGATCAGTGCATGATCAGTCATGTGACCAGTACATGGTAGCTGCGTGATCATGCATGATCAGCCACGTGATCAGTGCATGATAGCCACGTGATCAGTGCATGATCAGTCACGTGATCAGTGCATGATCAGTCACGTGATCAGTGCATGATCAGCCACGTGATCAGTGCATGATCAGTCACGTGATCAGTGCATGATCAGCCACGTGATCAGTGCATGCAGTCACGTGATCAGTGCATGATATAGACGTGATCAGTGCATGATCAGTCACGTGATCAGTGCATGATAGCCACGTGATCAGTGCATGATCAGTCACGTGATCGGTGCATGATCATTCACGTGACCAGTACATGATAGCTACGTGATCAGTGCATGATCAGCCACGTGAGTCAGTGCATGATAGCCACGTGATCAGTGCATGATCAGTCACGTGATCAGTGCATGATCAGTCACGTGACCAGTGCATGGTAGCTACGTGATCATGCATGATCAGCCACGTGATCAGTGCATGATAGCCACGTGATCAGTGCATGATCAGTCACGTGATCAGTGCATGATCAGTCACGTGATCAGTGCATGATCAGCCACGTGATCAGTGCATGATCAGTCACGTGATCAGTGCATGATCAGCCACGTGATCAGTGCATGATCAGCCACGTGATCAGTGCATGATCAGCCACGTGATCAGTGCATGATAGCCACGTGATCAGTGCATGATCAGTCACGTGATCAGTGCATGATCAGCCACGTGATCAGTGCATGATCAGCCACGTGATCAGTGCATGATCAGCCACGTGATCAGTGCATGATCAATTACGTGATCAGTGCATGATCAGTCACGTGATCAGTGCATGATAGCCACGTGATCAGTGCATGATCAGCCACGTGATCAGTGCATGATAGCCACGTGATCAGTGTGATCAGCCACGTGATCAGTGCATGATATCCACGTGATCAGTGCATGACAGCCACGTGATCAGTGCATGATAGCCACGTGATCAGTGCATGATCAGTCACGTGATACATGTGTGATCAGCCACGTGATCAGTGCATGATGAGCCACGTGATCAGTGCATGATCAATTACGTGATCAGTGCATGATCAGTCACGTGACCAGTACATGGTTGCTACGTGATCGTTGCATGATCAGCCACGTGAGCAGTGCATGATAGCCACGTATCAGTGCATGATCAGTCACGTGATCAGTGCATGATCAGTCACGTGAACAGTGCATGATCATTTACGTGATCTGTGCATGATCAGTCACGTGACCAGTATATGGTAGCTACGTGATCATTCCATGACAGCCACGTGAGCAGTGCATGATAGCCACGTGATGTGTGCATGAGTTACGTGAGCAGAGTATGATCAGCCACGTGATCAGTGCATGAGTGCCACGTGATCAGTGCATGATATGTCACGTGACAGTGTGTGATCAGCCACGTGAACAGTGCATGTTCAGCCACGTGATCAGTGCATGATAGCCACGTGATCAGTGCATGATCAGTTACGTGAGCAGTGTATGATCAGCCACGTGATCAGTGCATGGTCAGACACGTGAACAGTGTATGATCAGCCACGTGATCAGTGCATGATATCCAAGTGATCAGTGCATGATCATCACGTGATCAGTGTATGATCAGCCACGTGAACAGTGCATGCTCAGTCACGTGATCTGGGCCTGCTGAGCTGCGTGATTACTGTCTGCTCATCTGCTTGACAATTGCCAGCTGAGCTGCACGATTCCTGCCTGTCATCTGCTTGACAATTGCCAGCTGTGCTGCGTAATTCCTGCCTGCTCAGCTGCTTGATTATTGCCAGCTGAGCAGCATGATTCCTCACACCTGAGTTCCATGATTATTGCCTGCTGACTGTTTGATTCGTGCCTACTCAGCTCTTTGTTTATTGCCTCCAGAGGCACATGATCAGTGTATGATAGCAAACATGATCAGCGCATGATCAGTCACATGATCAGCGCCATTAAGTCACGTGATCACTACATGATAGTCATGTGATCAGTCCATGCTCAGTCACGGTATCAGTGCATGATCAGCCACGTGATCAGTGCATGATCTGTCACATGATTAGTGTATGATCATCCACGTGATCAGTGCATGGGCAGTCATGTGATCAGTGCATGATATAGACGTGATCAGTGCATGATCAGTCTCGTGATCAGTGCATGATAGCCACGTGATCAGTGCATGATCAGTCACCTGATGGGTGTATGATCATTCACGTGACCTGTACATGGTAGCTGCATGATCAGCCACGTGAGTAGTGCATGATAGCCACGTGATCAGTGCATGATCAGTCACGTGATCAGTGCATGATCAGTCATGTGACCAGTACATGGTAGCTGCGTGATCATGCATGATCAGCCACGTGAGCAGTGCATGATAGCCACGTGATCAGTGCATGATCAGTCACGTGATCAGTGCATGATCAGTCACGTGATCAGTGCATGATCAGCCACGTGATCAGTGCATGATCAGTCACGTGATCAGTGCATGATCAGCCACGTGATCAGTGCATGATCAGGCACGTGATCAGTGCATGATCAGCCATGATCAGTGCATGATAGCCACGTGATCAGTGCATGATCAGTCACGTGATCAGTGCATGATCAGTCACGTGATCAGTGCATGATCAGCCACGTGATCAGTGCATGATCAGCCACGTGATCAGTGCATGATCAATTACGTGATCAGTGCATGATCAGTCACGTGATCAGTACATGATAGCTACGTGATCATTGCATGATCAGCCACGTGATCAGTGCATGATAGCCACGTGATCAGTGCATGATAGCCACGTGATCAGTGCATGATCAGTCATGTGATACGTGTGTGATCAGCCACGTGATCAGTGCATGATATCCACGTGATCAGTGCATGACAGCCACGTGATCAGTGCATGAGAGCCACGTGATCAGTGCATGATCAGTCACGTGATACATGTGTGATCAGCCACGTGATCAGTGCATGATGAGCCACGTGATCAGTGCAGGATCAATTACGTGATCAGTGCATGATCAGTCACGTGACCAGTACATGGTTGCTACGTGATCGTTGCATGATCAGCCACGTGAGCAGAGCATGATAGCCACGTGATCAGTGCATGATCAGTCACGTGATCAGTACATGATCAGTCACGTGAACAGTGCATGATCATTTACGTGATCTGTGCATGATCAGTCACGTGACCAGTATATGGTAGCTACGTGATCATTCCATGACGAGCCACGTGAGCAGTGCATGATAGCCACGTGATGTGTGCATGAGTTACGTGAGCAGAGTATGATCAGCCACGTGATCAGTGCATGAGTGCCACGTGATCAGTGCATGATATGTCACGTGACAGGTGTGTGATCAGCCACGTGAACAGTGCATGTTCAGCCACGTGATCAGTGCATGATAGCCACGTGATCAGTGCATGATCAGTTACGTGAGCAGTGTATGATCAGCCACGTGATCAGTGCATGGTCAGACACGTGAACAGTGTATGATCAGCCACGTGATCAGTGCATGATATCCAAGTGATCAGTGCATGATCATCACGTGATCAGTGTATGATCAGCCACGTGAACAGTGCATGCTCAGTCACGTGATCTGGGCCTGCTGAGCTGCGTGATTACTGTCTGCTCATCTGCTTGACAATTGCCAGCTGAGCTGCACGATTCCTGCCTGTCATCTGCTTGACAATTGCCAGCTGTGCTGCGTAATTCCTGCCTGCTCAGCTGCTTGATTATTGCCAGCTGAGCAGCATGATTCCTCACACCTGAGTTCCATGATTATTGCCTGCTGACTGTTTGATTCGTGCCTACTCAGCTCTTTGTTTATTGCCTCCAGAGGCACATGATCAGTGTATGATAGCAAACATGATCAGCGCATGATCAGTCACATGATCAGCGCCATTAAGTCACGTGATCACTACATGATAGTCATGTGATCAGTCCATGCTCAGTCACGGTATCAGTGCATGATCAGCCACGTGATCAGTGCATGATCTGTCACATGATTAGTGTATGATCATCCACGTGATCAGTGCATGGGCAGTCATGTGATCAGTGCATGATATAGACGTGATCAGTGCATGATCAGTCTCGTGATCAGTGCATGATAGCCACGTGATCAGTGCATGATCAGTCACCTGATGGGTGTATGATCATTCACGTGACCTGTACATGGTAGCTACATGATCATTGCATGATCAGCCACGTGAGTAGTGCATGATAGCCACGTGATCAGTGCATGATCAGTCACGTGATCAGTGCATGATCAGTCATGTGACCAGTACATGGTAGCTGCGTGATCATGCATGATCAGCCACGTGAGCAGTGCATGATAGCCACGTGATCAGTGCATGATCAGTCACGTGATCAGTGCATGATCAGTCACGTGATCAGTGCATGATCAGCCACGTGATCAGTGCATGATCAGGCACGTGATCAGTGTATGTCAGCCACGTGATCAGTGCATGATAGCCACGTGATCAGTGCATGATCAGTCACGTGATCAGTGCATGATCAGTCATGTGATCAGTGCATGATCAGCCACGTGATCAGTGCATGATCAGCCACGTGATCAGTGCATGATCAATTACGTGATCAGTGCATGATCAGTCACGTGACCAGTACATGGTAGCTACGTGATCATTGCATGATCAGCCACGTGATCAGTGCATGATAGCCACGTGATCAGTGCATGATAGCCACGTGATCAGTGCATGATCAGTCATGTGATACGTGTGTGATCAGCCACGTGATCAGTGCATGATGCCACGTGATCAGTGCATGACAGCCACGTGATCAGTGCATGAGAGCCACGTGATCAGTGCATGATCAGTCACGTGATACATGTGTGATCAGCCACGTGATCAGTGCATGATGAGCCACGTGATCAGTGCATGATCAATTACGTGATCAGTGCATGATCAGTCACGTGACCAGTACATGGTTGCTACGTGATCGTTGCATGATCAGCCACGTGAGCAGTGCATGATAGCCACGTGATCAGTGCATGATCAGTCACGTGATCAGTACATGATCAGTCACGTGAACAGTGCATGATCATTTACGTGATCAGTGCATGATCAGTCACGTGACCAGTATATGGTTGCTACGTGATCATTCCATGACGAGCCACGTGAGCAGTGCATGATAGCCACGTGATGTGTGCATGAGTTACGTGAGCAGAGTATGATCAGCCACGTGATCAGTGCATGAGTGCCACGTGATCAGTGCATGATATGTCACGTGACAGGTGTGTGATCAGCCACGTGAACAGTGCATGTTCAGCCACGTGATCAGTGCATGATAGCCACGTGATCAGTGCATGATCAGTTACGTGAGCAGTGTATGATCAGCCACGTGATCAGTGCATGGTCAGACACGTGAACAGTGTATGATCAGCCACGTGATCAGTGCATGATATCCAAGTGATCAGTGCATGATCATCACGTGATCAGTGTATGATCAGCCACGTGAACAGTGCATGCTCAGTCACGTGATCTGGGCCTGCTGAGCTGCGTGATTACTGTCTGCTCATCTGCTTGACAATTGCCAGCTGAGCTGCACGATTCCTGCCTGCTCAGCTGCTTGATTATTGCCAGCTGAGCAGCATGATTCCTCACACCTGAGTTCCATGATTATTGCCTGCTGACTGTTTGATTCGTGCCTACTCAGCTCTTTGTTTATTGCCTCCAGAGGCACATGATCAGTGTATGATAGCAAACATGATCAGCGCATGATCAGTCACATGATCAGTCACATGATCAGCGCCATTAAGTCACGTGATCACTACATGATAGTCATGTGATCAGTCCATGCTCAGTCACGGTATCAGTGCATGATCAGCCACGTGATCAGTGCATGATCTGTCACATGATTAGTGTATGATCATCACGTGATCAGTGCATGGGCAGTCATGTGATCAGTGCATGATATAGACGTGATCAGTGCATGATCAGTCACGTGATCAGTGCATGATAGCCACGTGATCAGTGCATGATCAGTCACCTGATGGGTGTATGATCATTCACGTGACCTGTACATGGTAGCTACATGATCATTGCATGATCAGCCACGTGAGTAGTGCATGATAGCCACGTGATCAGTGCATGATCAGTCACGTGATCAGTGCATGATCAGTCATGTGACCAGTACATGGTAGCTGCGTGATCATGCATGATCAGCCACGTGAGCAGTGCATGATAGCCACGTGATCAGTGCATGATCAGTCACGTGATCAGTGCATGATCAGTCACGTGATCAGTGCATGATCAGCCACGTGATCAGTGCATGATCAGTCACGTGATCAGTGTATGATCATCCACGTGATCAGTGCATGGCAGTCACGTGATCAGTGCATGATATAGACGTGATCAGTGCATGATCAGTCACGTGATCAGTGCATGATAGCCACGTGATCAGTGCATGATCAGTCACGTGATCAGTGCATGATCATTCACGTGACCAGTACATGGTAGCTACGTGATCAGTGCATGATCAGCCACGTGATCAGTGCATGATAGCCACGTGATCAGTGCATGATCAGTCACGTGATCAGTGCATGATCAGTCACGTGACCAGTGCATGATAGCTGCGTGATCATGCATGATCAGCCACGTGATCAGTGCATGATAGCCACGTGATCAGTGCATGATCAGTCACGTGATCAGTGCATGATCAGTCACGTGATCAGTGCATGATCAGCCACGTGATCAGTGCATGATCAGTCACGTGATCAGTGCATGATCAGCCACGTGATCAGTGCATGATCAGCCACGTGATCAGTGCATGATCAGCCACGTGATCAGTGCATGATAGCCACGTGATCAGTGCATGATCAGTCACGTGATCAGTGCATGATCAGTCACGTGATCAGTGCATGATCAGCCACGTGATCAGTGCATGATCAGCCACGTGATCAGTGCATGATCAATTACGTGATCAGTGCATGATCAGTCACGTGATCAGTACATGGTAGCTACGTGATCATTGCATGATCAGCCACGTGATCAGTGCATGATAGCCACGTGATCAGTGCATGATAGCCACGTGATCAGTGCATGATCAGTCATGTGATACGTGTGTGATCAGCCACGTGATCAGTGCATGATATCCACGTGATCAGTGCATGATCAGCCACGTGATCAGTGCATGAGAGCCACGTGATCAGTGCATGATCAGTCACGTGATCATGTGTGATCAGCCACGTGATCAGTGCATGATGAGCCACGTGATCAGTGCATGATCAATTACGTGATCAGTGCATGATCAGTCACGTGACCAGTACATGGTTGCTACGTGATCGTTGCATGATCAGCCACGTGAGCAGTGCATGATAGCCACGTGATCAGTGCATGATCAGTCACGTGATCAGTGCATGATCAGTCACGTGAACAGTGCATGATCATTTACGTGATCAGTGCATGATCAGTCACGTGACCAGTATATGGTAGCTACGTGATCATTCCATGACAGCCACGTGAGCAGTGCATGATAGCCACGTGATGTGTGCATGAGTTACGTGAGCAGTGTATGATCAGCCACGTGATCAGTGCATGAGTGCCACGTGATCAGTGCATGATAGTCACGTGACAGTGTGTGATCAGCCACGTGATCAGTGCATGATCAGCCACGTGATCAGTGCATGATAGCCACGTGATCAGTGCATGATCAGTCACGTGATCAGTGTATGATCAGCCACGTGATCAGTGCATGATCAGACACGTGATCAGTGTATGATCAGCCACGTGATCAGTGCATGCTCAGTCACGTGATCAGGGCCTGCTGAGCTGCGTGATTACTGTCTGCTCATCTGCTTGACAATTGCCAGCTGAGCTGCACGATTCCTGCCTGTCATCTGCTTGACAATTGCCAGCTGTGCTGCGTAATTCCTGCCTGCTCAGCTGCTTGATTATTGCCAGCTGAGCAGCATGATTCCTCACACCTGAGTTCCATGATTATTGCCTGCTGACTGTTTGATTCGTGCCTACTCAGCTCTTTGTTTATTGCCTCCAGAGGCACATGATCAGTGTATGATAGCAAACATGATCAGCGCATGATCAGTCACATGATCAGCGCCATTAAGTCACGTGATCACTACATGATAGTCATGTGATCAGTCCATGCTCAGTCACGGTATCAGTGCATGATCAGCCACGTGATCAGTGCATGATCTGTCACAAGATTAGTGTATGATCATCCACGTGATCAGTGCATGGGCAGTCATGTGATCAGTGCATGATATAGACGTGATCAGTGCATGATCAGTCTCGTGATCAGTGCATGATAGCCACGTGATCAGTGCATGATCAGTCACCTGATGGGTGTATGATCATTCACGTGACCTGTACATGGTAGCTACATGATCATTGCATGATCAGCCACGTGAGTAGTGCATGATAGCCACGTGATCAGTGCATGATCAGTCACGTGATCAGTGCATGATCAGTCATGTGACCAGTACATGGTAGCTGCGTGATCATGCATGATCAGCCACGTGAGCAGTGCATGATAGCCACGTGATCAGTGCATGATCAGTCACGTGATCAGTGCATGATCAGTCACGTGATCAGTGCATGATCAGCCACGTGATCAGTGCATGATCAGTCACGTGATCAGTGCATGATCAGCCACGTGATCAGTGCATGATCAGGCACGTGATCAGTGCATGATCAGCCACGTGATCAGTGCATGATAGCCACGTGATCAGTGCATGATCAGTCACGTGATCAGTGCATGATCAGTTATGTGATCAGTGCATGATCAGCCACGTGATCAGTGCATGATCAGCCACATGATCAGTGCATGATCAATTACGTGATCAGTGCATGATCAGTCACGTGATCAGTACATGGTAGCTACGTGATCATTGCATGATCAGCCACGTGATCAGTGCATGATAGCCACGTGATCAGTGCATGATAGCCACGTGATCAGTGCATGATCAGTCATGTGATACGTGTGTGATCAGCCACGTGATCAGTGCATGATATCCACGTGATCAGTGCATGACAGCCACGTGATCAGTGCATGAGAGCCACGTGATCAGTGCATGATCAGTCACGTGATACATGTGTGATCAGCCACGTGATCAGTGCATGATGAGCCACGTGATCAGTGCAGGATCAATTACGTGATCAGTGCATGATCAGTCACGTGACCAGTACATGGTTGCTACGTGATCGTTGCATGATCAGCCACGTGAGCAGAGCATGATAGCCACGTGATCAGTGCATGATCAGTCACGTGATCAGTACATGATCAGTCACGTGAACAGTGCATGATCATTTACGTGATCTTTGCATGATCAGTCACGTGACCAGTATATGGTTGCTACGTGATCATTCCATGACGAGCCACGTGAGCAGTGCATGATAGCCACGTGATGTGTGCATGAGTTACGTGAGCAGAGTATGATCAGCCACGTGATCAGTGCATGAGTGCCACGTGATCAGTGCATGATATGTCACGTGACAGGTGTGTGATCAGCCACGTGAACAGTGCATGTTCAGCCACGTGATCAGTGCATGATAGCCACGTGATCAGTGCATGATCAGTTACGTGAGCAGTGTATGATCAGCCACGTGATCAGTGCATGGTCAGACACGTGAACAGTGTATGATCAGCCACGTGATCAGTGCATGATATCCAAGTGATCAGTGCATGATCATCACGTGATCAGTGTATGATCAGCCACGTGAACAGTGCATGCTCAGTCACGTGATCTGGGCCTGCTGAGCTGCGTGATTACTGTCTGCTCATCTGCTTGACAATTGCCAGCTGAGCTGCACGATTCCTGCCTGTCATCTGCTTGACAATTGCCAGCTGTGCTGCGTAATTCCTGCCTGCTCAGCTGCTTGATTATTGCCAGCTGAGCAGCATGATTCCTCACACCTGAGTTCCATGATTATTGCCTGCTGACTGTTTGATTCGTGCCTACTCAGCTCTTTGTTTATTGCCTCCAGAGGCACATGATCAGTGTATGATAGCAAACATGATCAGCGCATGATCAGTCACATGATCAGCGCCATTAAGTCACGTGATCACTACATGATAGTCATGTGATCAGTCCATGCTCAGTCACGGTATCAGTGCATGATCAGCCACGTGATCAGTGCATGATCTGTCACAAGATTAGTGTATGATCATCCACGTGATCAGTGCATGGGCAGTCATGTGATCAGTGCATGATATAGACGTGATCAGTGCATGATCAGTCTCGTGATCAGTGCATGATAGCCACGTGATCAGTGCATGATCAGTCACCTGATGGGTGTATGATCATTCACGTGACCTGTACATGGTAGCTACATGATCAGCCACGTGAGTAGTGCATGATAGCCACGTGATCACTGCATGATCAGTCACGTGATCAGTGCATGATCAGTCATGTGACCAGTACATGGTAGCTGCGTGATCATGCATGATCAGCCACGTGAGCAGTGCATGATAGCCACGTGATCAGTGCATGATCAGTCACGTGATCAGTGCATGATCAGTCACGTGATCAGTGCATGATCAGCCACGTGATCAGTGCATGATCAGTCACGTGATCAGTGCATGATCAGCCACGTGATCAGTGCATGATCAGTCACGTGATCAGTGCATGATCAGCCACGTGATCAGTGCATGATAGCCACGTGATCAGTGCATGATCAGTCACGTGATCAGTGCATGATCAGTCATGTGATCAGTGTATGATCAGCCACGTGATCAGTGCATGATCAGCCACGTGATCAGTGCATGATCAATTACGTGATCAGTGCATGATCAGTCACGTGACCAGTACATGGTAGCTACGTGATCATTGCATGATCAGCCACGTGATCAGTGCATGATAGCCACGTGATCAGTGCATGATAGCCACGTGATCAGTGCATGATAGCCACGTGATCAGTGCATGATCAGTCATGTGATACGTGTGTGATCAGCCACGTGATCAGTGCATGATCCACGTGATCAGTGCATGACAGCCACGTGATCAGTGCATGAGAGCCACGTGATCAGTGCATGATCAGTCACGTGATACATGTGTGATCAGCCACGTGATCAGTGCATGATGAGCCACGTGATCAGTGCATGATCAATTACGTGATCAGTGCATGATCAGTCACGTGACCAGTACATGGTTGCTACGTGATCGTGCATGATCAGCCACGTGAGCAGTGCATGATAGCCACGTGATCAGTGCATGATCAGTCACGTGATCAGTACATGATCAGTCACGTGAACAGTGCATGATCATTTACGTGATCTGTGCATGATCAGTCACGTGACCAGTATATGGTTGCTACGTGATCATTCCATGACGAGCCACGTGAGCAGTGCATGATAGCCACGTGATGTGTGCATGAGTTACGTGAGCAGAGTATGATCAGCCACGTGATCAGTGCATGAGTGCCACGTGATCAGTGCATGATATGTCACGTGACAGGTGTGTGATCAGCCACGTGAACAGTGCATGTTCAGCCACGTGATCAGTGCATGATAGCCACGTGATCAGTGCATGATCAGTTACGTGAGCAGTGTATGATCAGCCACGTGATCAGTGCATGGTCAGACACGTGAACAGTGTATGATCAGCCACGTGATCAGTGCATGATATCCAAGTGATCAGTGCATGATCATCACGTGATCAGTGTATGATCAGCCACGTGAACAGTGCATGCTCAGTCACGTGATCTGGGCCTGCTGAGCTGCGTGATTACTGTCTGCTCATCTGCTTGACAATTGCCAGCTGAGCTGCACGATTCCTGCCTGCTCAGCTGCTTGATTATTGCCAGCTGAGCAGCATGATTCCTCACACCTGAGTTCCATGATTATTGCCTGCTGACTGTTTGATTCGTGCCTACTCAGCTCTTTGTTTATTGCCTCCAGAGGCACATGATCAGTGTATGATAGCAAACATGATCAGTGATCAGTCACATGATCAGTCACATGATCAGCGCCATTAAGTCACGTGATCACTACATGATAGTCATGTGATCAGTCCATGCTCAGTCACGGTATCAGTGCATGATCAGCCACGTGATCAGTGCATGATCTGTCACATGATCAGTGTATGATCATCCACGTGATCAGTGCATGGGCAGTCATGTGATCAGTGCATGATATAGACGTGATCAGTGCATGATCAGTCACGTGATCAGTGCATGATAGCCACGTGATCAGTGCATGATCAGTCACCTGATGGGTGTATGATCATTCACGTGACCTGTACATGGTAGCTACATGATCATTGCATGATCAGCCACGTGAGTAGTGCATGATAGCCACGTGATCAGTGCATGATCAGTCACGTGATCAGTGCATGATCAGTCATGTGACCAGTACATGGTAGCTGCGTGATCATGCATGATCAGCCACGTGATCAGTGCATGATAGCCACGTGATCAGTGCATGATCAGACACGTGATCAGTGCATGATCAGTCACGTGATCAGTGCATGATCAGCCACGTGATCAGTGCATGATCAGTCACGTGATCAGTGCATGATCAGCCACGTGATCAGTGCACAGGCAGTCACGTGATCAGTGCATGATATAGACGTGATCAGTGCATGATCAGTCACGTGATCAGTGCATGATAGCCACGTGATCAGTGCATGATCAGTCACGTGATCAGTGCATGATCAGTCACGTGACCAGTACATGGTAGCTACATGATCAGTGCATGATCAGCCACGTGATCAGTGCATGATAGCCACGTGATCAGTGCATGATCAGTCACGTGATCAGTGCATGATCAGTCATGATCAGTGTAGCTGCGTGATCAGCATGATCAGCCACGTGATCAGTGCATGATAGCCACGTGATCAGTGCATGATCAGTCACGTGTGACATGTGCACGATCAGTGCATGATCAGCCACGTGATCAGTGCATGATCAGTCACGTGATCAGTGCATGATCAGCCACGTGATCAGTGCATGATCAGGCACGTGATCAGTGCATGATCAGCCACGTGATCAGTGCATGATAGCCACGTGATCAGTGCATGATCAGTCACGTGATCAGTGCATGATCAGTCACGTGATCAGTGCATGATCAGCCACGTGATCAGTGCATGATCAGCCACGTGATCAGTGCATGATCAATTACGTGATCAGTGCATGATCAGTCACGTGATCAGTGCATGGTAGCTACGTGATCAGTGCATGATCAGCCACGTGATCAGTGCATGATAGCCACGTGATCAGTGCATGATAGCCACGTGATCAGTGCATGATCAGTCATGTGATACGTGTGTGATCAGCCACGTGATCAGTGCATGATATCCACGTGATCAGTGCATGACAGCCACGTGATCAGTGCATGATAGCCACGTGATCAGTGCATGATCAGTCACGTGATACATGTGTGATCAGCCACGTGATCAGTGCATGATGAGCCACGTGATCAGTGCAGGATCAATTACGTGATCAGTGCATGATCAGTCACGTGACCAGTACATGGTTGCTACGTGATCGTTGCATGATCAGCCACGTGAGCAGTGCATGATAGCCACGTGATCAGTGCATGATCAGTCACGTGATCAGTACATGATCAGTCACGTGAACAGTGCATGATCATTTACGTGATCTGTGCATGATCAGTCACGTGACCAGTATATGGTAGCTACGTGATCATTCCATGACGAGCCACGTGAGCAGTGCATGATAGCCACGTGATGTGTGCATGAGTTACGTGAGCAGAGTATGATCAGCCACGTGATCAGTGCATGAGTGCCACGTGATCAGTGCATGATATGTCACGTGACAGTGTGTGATCAGCCACGTGATCAGTGCATGATCAGCCACGTGATCAGTGCATGATAGCCACGTGATCAGTGCATGATCAGTTACGTGATCAGTGTATGATCAGCCACGTGATCAGTGCATGATCAGACACGTGATCAGTGTATGATCAGCCACGTGAACAGTGCATGCTCAGTCACGTGATCAGGGCCTGCTGAGCTGCGTGATTACTGTCTGCTCATCTGCTTGACAATTGCCAGCTGAGCTGCACGATTCCTGCCTGTCATCTGCTTGACAATTGCCAGCTGTGCTGCGTAATTCCTGCCTGCTCAGCTGCTTGATTATTGCCAGCTGAGCAGCATGATTCCTCACACTGAGTTCCATGATTATTGCCTGCTGACTGTTTGATTCGTGCCTACTCAGCTCTTTGTTTATTGCCTCCAGAGGCACATGATCAGTGTATGATAGCAAACATGATCAGCGCATGATCAGTCACATGATCAGCGCCATTAAGTCACGTGATCACTACATGATAGTCATGTGATCAGTCCATGCTCAGTCACGGTATCAGTGCATGATCAGCCACGTGATCAGTGCATGATCTGTCACATGATTAGTGTATGATCATCCACGTGATCAGTGCATGGGCAGTCATGTGATCAGTGCATGATATAGACGTGATCAGTGCATGATCAGTCACGTGATCAGTGCATGATAGCCACGTGATCAGTGCATGATCAGTCACCTGATGGGTGTATGATCATTCACGTGACCTGTACATGGTAGCTACATGATCAGCCACGTGAGTAGTGCATGATAGCCACGTGATCAGTGCATGATCAGTCACGTGATCAGTGCATGATCAGTCATGTGACCAGTACATGGTAGCTGCGTGATCATGCATGATCAGCCACGTGAGCAGTGCATGATAGCCACGTGATCAGTGCATGATCAGTCACGTGATCAGTGCATGATCAGTCACGTGATCAGTGCATGATCAGCCACGTGATCAGTGCATGATCAGCCACGTGATCAGTGCATGATCAGCCACGTGATCAGTGCATGATCAGTCACGTGATCAGTGCATGATCAGCCACGTGATCAGTGCATGATAGCCACGTGATCAGTGCATGATCAGTTACGTGATCAGTGCATGATCAGCCACGTGATCAGTGCATGGTCAGACACGTGATCAGTGCATGATCAGCCACGTGATCAGTGCATGATAGCCACGTGATCAGTGCATGATCATCACGTGATCAGTGCATGATCAGCCACGTGAACAGTGCATGCTCAGTCACGTGATCAGGGCCTGCTGAGCTGCGTGATTACTGTCTGCTCATCTGCTTGACAATTGCCAGCTGAGCTGCACGATTCCTGCCTGATCAGCTGCTTGATTATTGCCAGCTGAGCAGCATGATTCCTCACACCTGTGTTCCATGATTATTGCCTGCTGACTGTTTGATTCGTGCCTACTCAGCTCTTTGTTTATTGCCTCCAGAGGCACATGATCAGTGTATGATAGCAAACATGATCAGCATGATCAGTCACATGATCAGTCACATGATCAGCGCATTAAGTCACGTGATCAGTACATGATAGTCATGTGATCAGTCCATGCTCAGTCACGGTATCAGTGCATGATCAGCCACGTGATCAGTGCATGATCAGTCACGTGATCAGTGTATGATCAGCCACGTGATCAGTGCATGGGCAGTCATGTGATCAGTGCATGATATAGACGTGATCAGTGCATGATCAGTCACGTGATCAGTGCATGATAGCCACGTGATCAGTGCATGATCAGTCACCTGATGGGTGTATGATCATTCACGTGACCTGTACATGGTAGCTACATGATCATTGCATGATCAGCCACGTGAGTAGTGCATGATAGCCACGTGATCAGTGCATGATCAGTCACGTGATCAGTGCATGATCAGTCATGACCAGTACATGATAGCACGTGATCATGGCATGATCAGCCACGTGATCAGTGCATGATAGCCACGTGATCAGTGCATGATCAGTCACGTGATCAGTGCATGATCAGTCACGTGATCAGTGCATGATCAGCCACGTGATCAGTGCATGATCAGTCACGTGATCAGTGTATGATCATCCACGTGATCAGTGCATGGGCAGTCATGTGATCAGTGCATGATATAGACGTGATCAGTGCATGATCAGTCACGTGATCAGTGCATGATAGCCACGTGATCAGTGCATGATCAGTCACGTGATCAGTGCATGATCAGTCACGTGACCAGTACATGGTAGCTACGTGATCATTGCATGATCAGCCACGTGATAGTGCATGATAGCCACGTGATCAGTGCATGATCAGTCACGTGATCAGTGCATGATCAGTCATGTGATCAGTACATGGTAGCTGCGTGATCATGCATGATCAGCCACGTGATCAGTGCATGATAGCCACGTGATCAGTGCATGATCAGTCACGTGATCAGTGCATGATCAGTCACGTGATCAGTGCATGATCAGCCACGTGATCAGTGCATGATCAGTCACGTGATCAGTGCATGATCAGCCACGTGATCAGTGCATGATCAGTCACGTGATCAGTGCATGATCAGCCACGTGATCAGTGCATGATAGCCACGTGATCAGTGCATGATCAGTCACGTGATCAGTGCATGATCAGTCACGTGATCAGTGCATGATCAGCCACGTGATCAGTGCATGATCAGCCACGTGATCAGTGCATGATCAGTTACGTGATCAGTGCATGATCAGTCACGTGATCAGTGCATGATAGCCACGTGATCAGTGCATGATCAGCCACGTGATCAGTGCATGATATCCACGTGATCAGTGCATGACAGCCACGTGATCAGTGCATGAGAGCCACGTGATCAGTGCATGATCAGTCACGTGATACATGTGTGATCAGCCACGTGATCAGTGCATGATGAGCCACGTGATCAGTGCAGGATCAATTACGTGATCAGTGCATGATCAGTCACGTGACCAGTACATGGTTGCTACGTGATCGTTGCATGATCAGCCACGTGAGCAGAGCATGATAGCCACGTGATCAGTGCATGATCAGTCACGTGATCAGTACATGATCAGTCACGTGAACAGTGCATGATCATTTACGTGATCAGTGCATGATCAGTCACGTGACCAGTATATGGTAGCTACGTGATCATTCCATGACGAGCCACGTGAGCAGTGCATGATAGCCACGTGATGTGTGCATGAGTTACGTGAGCAGAGTATGATCAGCCACGTGATCAGTGCATGAGTGCCACGTGATCAGTGCATGATATGTCACGTGACAGGTGTGTGATCAGCCACGTGAACAGTGCATGTTCAGCCACGTGATCAGTGCATGATAGCCACGTGATCAGTGCATGATCAGTTACGTGAGCAGTGTATGATCAGCCACGTGATCAGTGCATGGTCAGACACGTGAACAGTGTATGATCAGCCACGTGATCAGTGCATGATATCCAAGTGATCAGTGCATGATCATCACGTGATCAGTGTATGATCAGCCACGTGAACAGTGCATGCTCAGTCACGTGATCTGGGCCTGCTGAGCTGCGTGATTACTGTCTGCTCATCTGCTTGACAATTGCCAGCTGAGCTGCACGATTCCTGCCTGTCATCTGCTTGACAATTGCCAGCTGTGCTGCGTAATTCCTGCCTGCTCAGCTGCTTGATTATTGCCAGCTGAGCAGCATGATTCCTCACACCTGAGTTCCATGATTATTGCCTGCTGACTGTTTGATTCGTGCCTACTCAGCTCTTTGTTTATTGCCTCCAGAGGCACATGATCAGTGTATGATAGCAAACATGATCAGCGCATGATCAGTCACATGATCAGCGCCATTAAGTCACGTGATCACTACATGATAGTCATGTGATCAGTCCATGCTCAGTCACGGTATCAGTGCATGATCAGCCACGTGATCAGTGCATGATCTGTCACATGATTAGTGTATGATCATCCACGTGATCAGTGCATGGGCAGTCATGTGATCAGTGCATGATATAGACGTGATCAGTGCATGATCAGTCTCGTGATCAGTGCATGATAGCCACGTGATCAGTGCATGATCAGTCACCTGATGGGTGTATGATCATTCACGTGACCTGTACATGGTAGCTACATGATCAGCCACGTGAGTAGTGCATGATAGCCACGTGATCAGTGCATGATCAGTCACGTGATCAGTGCATGATCAGTCATGTGACCAGTACATGGTAGCTGCGTGATCATGGCATGATCAGCCACGTGAGCAGTGCATGATAGCCACGTGATCAGTGCATGATCAGTCACGTGATCAGTGCATGATCAGTCACGTGATCAGTGCATGATCAGCCACGTGATCAGTGCATGATCAGTCACGTGATCAGTGCATGATCAGCCACGTGATCAGTGCATGATCAGTCACGTGATCAGTGCATGATCAGCCACGTGATCAGTGCATGATAGCCACGTGATCAGTGCATGATCAGTCACGTGATCAGTGCATGATCAGTCACGTGATCAGTGCATGATCAGCCACGTGATCAGTGCATGATCAGCCACGTGATCAGTGCATGATCAATTACGTGATCAGTGCATGATCAGTCACGTGATCAGTACATGGTAGCTCGTGATCAGTGCA
The DNA here is from genome assembly GCF_032452875.1 of Bos javanicus. Taxonomy (NCBI): domain Eukaryota; kingdom Metazoa; phylum Chordata; class Mammalia; order Artiodactyla; family Bovidae; genus Bos; species Bos javanicus. The sequence continues at coordinate 247,990 of NW_026893808.1, forward strand.
TGATCAGCCACGTGATCAGTGCATGATAGCCACGTGATCAGTGCATGATAGCCACGTGATCAGTGCATGATCAGTCACGTGATACGTGTGTGATCAGCCACGTGATCAGTGCATGATAGCCACGTGATCAGTGCATGATCAGCCACGTGATCAGTGCATGATAGCCACGTGATCAGTGCATGATCAGTCACGTGATCATGTGTGATCAGCCACGTGATCAGTGCATGATCAGCCACGTGATCAGTGCATGATCAATTACGTGATCAGTGCATGATCAGTCACGTGATCAGTACATGGTTGCTACGTGATCGTTGCATGATCAGCCACGTGAGCAGTGCATGATAGCCACGTGATCAGTGCATGATCAGTCACGTGATCAGTGCATGATCAGTCACGTGATCAGTGCATGATCAGCCACGTGATCAGTGCATGATCAGTCACGTGACCAGTATATGATTGCCACGTGATCAGTGCATGATCAGCCACGTGAGCAGTGCATGATCAGCCACGTGATCAGTGCATGAGTCACGTGAACAGTGTATGATCAGCCACGTGATCAGTGCATGATATCCAAGTGATCAGTGCATGATCATCACGTGATCAGTGTATGATCAGCCACGTGAACAGTGCATGCTCAGTCACGTGATCTGGGCCTGCTGAGCTGCGTGATTACTGTCTGCTCATCTGCTTGACAATTGCCAGCTGAGCTGCACGATTCCTGCCTGTCATCTGCTTGACAATTGCCAGCTGTGCTGCGTAATTCCTGCCTGCTCAGCTGCTTGATTATTGCCAGCTGAGCAGCATGATTCCTCACACCTGAGTTCCATGATTATTGCCTGCTGACTGTTTGATTCGTGCCTACTCAGCTCTTTGTTTATTGCCTCCAGAGGCACATGATCAGTGTATGATAGCAAACATGATCAGCGCATGATCAGTCACATGATCAGCGCCATTAAGTCACGTGATCACTACATGATAGTCATGTGATCAGTCCATGCTCAGTCACGGTATCAGTGCATGATCAGCCACGTGATCAGTGCATGATCTGTCACATGATTAGTGTATGATCATCCACGTGATCAGTGCATGGGCAGTCATGTGATCAGTGCATGATATAGACGTGATCAGTGCATGATCAGTCTCGTGATCAGTGCATGATAGCCACGTGATCAGTGCATGATCAGTCACCTGATGGGTGTATGATCATTCACGTGACCTGTACATGGTAGCTACATGATCATTGCATGATCAGCCACGTGAGTAGTGCATGATAGCCACGTGATCACTGCATGATCAGTCACGTGATCAGTGCATGATCAGTCATGTGACCAGTACATGGTAGCTGCGTGATCATGGCATGATCAGCCACGTGAGCAGTGCATGATAGCCACGTGATCAGTGCATGATCAGTCACGTGATCAGTGCATGATCAGTCACGTGATCAGTGCATGATCAGCCACGTGATCAGTGCATGATCAGGCACGTGATCAGTGTATGATCAGCCACGTGATCAGTGCATGATAGCCACGTGATCAGTGCATGATCAGTCACGTGATCAGTGCATGATCAGTTACGTGATCAGTGCATGATCAGCCACGTGATCAGTGCATGATCAGCCACGTGATCAGTGCATGATCAATTACGTGATCAGTGCATGATCAGTCACGTGACCAGTACATGTAGCTACGTGATCATTGCATGATCAGCCACGTGATCAGTGCATGATAGCCACGTGATCAGTGCATGATAGCCACGTGATCAGTGCATGATCAGTCATGTGATCGTGTGTGATCAGCCACGTGATCAGTGCATGATGCCACGTGATCAGTGCATGACAGCCACGTGATCAGTGCATGATAGCCACGTGATCAGTGCATGATCAGTCACGTGATCATGTGTGATCAGCCACGTGATCAGTGCATGATGAGCCACGTGATCAGTGCATGATCAATTACGTGATCAGTGCATGATCAGTCACGTGACCAGTACATGGTTGCTACGTGATCGTGCATGATCAGCCACGTGAGCAGTGCATGATAGCCACGTGATCAGTGCATGATCAGTCACGTGATCAGTGCATGATCAGTCACGTGATCAGTGCATGATCATTCGTGATCAGTGCATGATCAGTCACGTGACCAGTATATGGTTGCTCGTGATCATTGCATGACAGCCACGTGATCAGTGCATGATAGCCACGTGATGTGTGCATGAGTTACGTGATCAGAGTATGATCAGCCACGTGATCAGTGCATGATGCCACGTGATCAGTGCATGATAGTCACGTGACAGTGTGATCAGCCACGTGATCAGTGCATGATCAGCCACGTGATCAGTGCATGATAGCCACGTGATCAGTGCATGATCAGTCACGTGATCAGTGTATGATCAGCCACGTGATCAGTGCATGATGCCACGTGATCAGTGCATGATAGTCACGTGACAGTGCATGATCAGCCACGTGATCAGTGCATGATCAGCCACGTGATCAGTGCATGATCAGCCACGTGATCAGTGCATGATCAGCCACGTGATCAGTGCATGATCAGCCACGTGATCAGTGCATGATATCCACGTGATCAGTGCATGATCATCACGTGATCAGTGTATGATCAGCCACGTGAACAGTGCATGCTCAGTCACGTGATCAGGGCCTGCTGAGCTGCGTGATTACTGTCTGCTCATCTGCTTGACAATTGCCAGCTGAGCTGCACGATTCCTGCCTGTCATCTGCTTGACAATTGCCAGCTGTGCTGCGTAATTCCTGCCTGCTCAGCTGCTTGATTATTGCCAGCTGAGCAGCATGATTCCTCACAGCTGAGTTCCATGATTATTGCCTGCTGACTGTTTGATTCGTGCCTACTCAGCTCTTTGTTTATTGCCTCCAGAGGCACATGATCAGTGTATGATAGCAAACATGATCAGTGCATGATCAGTCACATGATCAGCGCCATTAAGTCACGTGATCACTACATGATAGTCATGTGATCAGTCCATGCTCAGTCACGGTATCAGTGCATGATCAGCCACGTGATCAGTGCATGATCTGTCACAAGATCAGTGTATGATCATCCACGTGATCAGTGCATGGGCAGTCATGTGATCAGTGCATGATATAGACGTGATCAGTGCATGATCAGTCACGTGATCAGTGCATGATAGCCACGTGATCAGTGCATGATCAGTCACCTGATGGGTGTATGATCATTCACGTGACCAGTACATGGTAGCTACATGATCATTGCATGATCAGCCACGTGATAGTGCATGATAGCCACGTGATCAGTGCATGATCAGTCACGTGATCAGTGCATGATCAGTCATGTGACAGTACATGGTAGCTGCGTGATCATGTGCATGATCAGCCACGTGATCAGTGCATGATAGCCACGTGATCAGTGCATGATCAGACACGTGATCAGTGCATGATCAGCCACGTGATCAGTGCATGATCAGACACGTGATCAGTGTATGATCAGCCACGTGATCAGTGCATGATATCCAAGTGATCAGTGCATGATCATCACGTGATCAGTGTATGATCAGCCACGTGAACAGTGCATGCTCAGTCACGTGATCTGGGCCTGCTGAGCTGCGTGATTACTGTCTGCTCATCTGCTTGACAATTGCCAGCTGAGCTGCACGATTCCTGCCTGTCATCTGCTTGACAATTGCCAGCTGTGCTGCGTAATTCCTGCCTGCTCAGCTGCTTGATTATTGCCAGCTGAGCAGCATGATTCCTCACACCTGAGTTCCATGATTATTGCCTGCTGACTGTTTGATTCGTGCCTACTCAGCTCTTTGTTTATTGCCTCCAGAGGCACATGATCAGTGTATGATAGCAAACATGATCAGTGCATGATCAGTCACATGATCAGCGCCATTAAGTCACGTGATCACTACATGATAGTCATGTGATCAGTCCATGCTCAGTCACGGTATCAGTGCATGATCAGCCACGTGATCAGTGCATGATCTGTCACATGATTAGTGTATGATCATCCACGTGATCAGTGCATGGGCAGTCATGTGATCAGTGCATGATATAGACGTGATCAGTGCATGATCAGTCACGTGATCAGTGCATGATAGCCACGTGATCAGTGCATGATCAGTCACCTGATGGGTGTATGATCATTCACGTGACCTGTACATGGTGCTGCATGATCAGCCACGTGAGTAGTGCATGATAGCCACGTGATCAGTGCATGATCAGTCACGTGATCAGTGCATGATCAGTCATGTGACCAGTACATGGTAGCTGCGTGATCATGCATGATCAGCCACGTGAGCAGTGCATGATAGCCACGTGATCAGTGCATGATCAGTCACGTGATCAGTGCATGATCAGTCACGTGATCAGTGCATGATCAGCCACGTGATCAGTGCATGATCAGCCACGTGATCAGTGCATGATCAGCCACGTGATCAGTGCATGATCAGTCACGTGATCAGTGCATGATCAGCCACGTGATCAGTGCATGATAGCCACGTGATCAGTGCATGATCAGTTACGTGATCAGTGCATGATCAGCCACGTGATCAGTGCATGATCAGCCACGTGATCAGTGCATGATCAGCCACGTGATCAGTGCATGATCAGCCACGTGATCAGTGCATGATCAGACACGTGATCAGTGCATGATCAGCCACGTGATCAGTGCATGATAGCCACGTGATCAGTGCATGATCATCACGTGATCAGTGTATGATCAGCCACGTGAACAGTGCATGCTCAGTCACGTGATCAGGGCCTGCTGAGCTGCGTGATTACTGTCTGCTCATCTGCTTGACAATTGCCAGCTGAGCTGCACGATTCCTGCCTGCTCAGCTGCTTGATTATTGCCAGCTGAGCAGCATGATTCCTCACACCTGTGTTCCATGATTATTGCCTGCTGACTGTTTGATTCGTGCCTACTCAGCTCTTTGTTTATTGCCTCCAGAGGCACATGATCAGTGTATGATAGCAAACATGATCAGTGCATGATCAGTCATGATCAGTCACATGATCAGCGCCATTAAGTCACGTGATCACTACATGATAGTCATGTGATCAGTCCATGCTCAGTCACGGTATCAGTGCATGATCAGCCACGTGATCAGTGCATGATCTGTCACATGATTAGTGTATGATCATCCACGTGATCAGTGCATGGGCAGTCATGTGATCAGTGCATGATATAGACGTGATCAGTGCATGATCAGTCACGTGATCAGTGCATGATAGCCACGTGATCAGTGCATGATCAGTCACCTGATGGGTGTATGATCATTCACGTGACCTGTACATGGTAGCTACATGATCATTGCATGATCAGCCACGTGAGTAGTGCATGATAGCCACGTGATCAGTGCATGATCAGTCACGTGATCAGTGCATGATCAGTCATGTGACCAGTACATGGTAGCTGCGTGATCATGCATGATCAGCCACGTGATCAGTGCATGATAGCCACGTGATCAGTGCATGATCAGTCACGATCAGTGCATGATCAGTCACGTGATCAGTGCATGATCAGCCACGTGATCAGTGCATGATCAGTCACGTGATCAGTGCATGATCATCCACGTGATCAGTGCATGATCAGTCACGTGATCAGTGCATGATATAGACGTGATCAGTGCATGATCAGTCACGTGATCAGTGCATGATCAGCCACGTGATCAGTGCATGATCAGTCACGTGATCAGTGCATGATCAGTCACGTGACCAGTACATGGTAGCTACGTGATCATTGCATGATCAGCCACGTGATCAGTGCATGATAGCCACGTGATCAGTGCATGATCAGTCACGTGATCAGTGCATGATCAGTCACGTGATCAGTGCATGATCAGCCACGTGATCAGTGCATGATCAGTCACGTGATCAGTGCATGATCAGCCACGTGATCAGTGCATGATCAGTCACGTGATCAGTGCATGATCAGCCACGTGATCAGTGCATGATAGCCACGTGATCAGTGCATGATCAGTCACGTGATCAGTGCATGATCAGTCACGTGATCAGTGCATGATCAGCCACGTGATCAGTGCATGATCAGCCACGTGATCAGTGCATGATCAGTCACGTGATCAGTGCATGATCAGTCACGTGATCAGTGCATGGTAGCTACGTGATCAGTGCATGATCAGCCACGTGATCAGTGCATGATAGCCACGTGATCAGTGCATGATCAGCCACGTGATCAGTGCATGATCAGTCACGTGATCAGTGCATGATCAGCCACGTGATCAGTGCATGATAGCCACGTGATCAGTGCATGATCAGCCACGTGATCAGTGCATGATAGCCACGTGATCAGTGCATGATCAGTTACGTGATCAGTGCATGATCAGTCACGTGATCAGTGCATGATAGCTACGTGATCAGTGCATGATCAGCCACGTGATCAGTGCATGATAGCCACGTGATCAGTGCATGATCAGTCACGTGATCAGTGCATGATCAGTCACGTGATCAGTGCATGATCAGCCACGTGATCAGTGCATGATCAGTCACGTGACAGTGCATGATAGCTACGTGATCAGTGCATGATCAGCCACGTGATCAGTGCATGATAGCCACGTGATCAGTGCATGATCACGTGATCAGTGTATGATCAGCCACGTGATCAGTGCATGATGCCACGTGATCAGTGCATGATCAGCCACGTGATCAGTGCATGATAGCCACGTGATCAGTGCATGATCAGTCACGTGATCAGTGTGATCAGCCACGTGATCAGTGCATGATCAGCCACGTGATCAGTGCATGATCAATCACGTGATCAGTGCATGATCAGTCACGTGATCAGTGCATGATAGCTACGTGATCAGTGCATGATCAGCCACGTGATCAGTGCATGATAGCCACGTGATCAGTGCATGATCAGTCACGTGATCAGTGCATGATCAGTCACGTGATCAGTGCATGATCAGTTACGTGATCAGTGCATGATCAGTCACGTGACCAGTACATGGTTGCTACGTGATCATTGCATGATCAGCCACGTGAGCAGTGCATGATAGCCACGTGATCAGTGCATGAGTCACGTGATCAGTGCATGATCAGCCACGTGATCAGTGCATGATGCCACGTGATCAGTGCATGATCAGTCACGTGACAGTGTATGATCAGCCACGTGATCAGTGCATGATCAGCCACGTGATCAGTGCATGATAGCCACGTGATCAGTGCATGATCAGTTACGTGATCAGTGTATGATCAGCCACGTGATCAGTGCATGAGTGCCACGTGATCAGTGCATGATAGTCACGTGACAGTGCATGATCAGCCACGTGATCAGTGCATGATCAGCCACGTGATCAGTGCATGATCAGCCACGTGATCAGTGCATGATCAGACACGTGATCAGTGTATGATCAGCCACGTGATCAGTGCATGATATCCACGTGATCAGTGCATGATCATCACGTGATCAGTGTATGATCAGCCACGTGAACAGTGCATGCTCAGTCACGTGATCAGGGCCTGCTGAGCTGCGTGATTACTGTCTGCTCATCTGCTTGACAATTGCCAGCTGAGCTGCACGATTCCTGCCTGTCATCTGCTTGACAATTGCCAGCTGTGCTGCGTAATTCCTGCCTGCTCAGCTGCTTGATTATTGCCAGCTGAGCAGCATGATTCCTCACAGCTGAGTTCCATGATTATTGCCTGCTGACTGTTTGATTCGTGCCTACTCAGCTCTTTGTTTATTGCCTCCAGAGGCACATGATCAGTGTATGATAGCAAACATGATCAGTGCATGATCAGTCACATGATCAGCGCCATTAAGTCACGTGATCACTACATGATAGTCATGTGATCAGTCCATGCTCAGTCACGGTATCAGTGCATGATCAGCCACGTGATCAGTGCATGATCTGTCACGTGATCAGTGTATGATCATCCACGTGATCAGTGCATGGGCAGTCATGTGATCAGTGCATGATATAGACGTGATCAGTGCATGATCAGTCACGTGATCAGTGCATGATAGCCACGTGATCAGTGCATGATCAGTCACCTGATGGGTGTATGATCATTCACGTGACCTGTACATGGTAGCTACATGATCATTGCATGATCAGCCACGTGAGTAGTGCATGATAGCCACGTGATCAGTGCATGATCAGTCACGTGATCAGTGCATGATCAGTCATGTGACCAGTACATGGTAGCCGTGATCATGCATGATCAGCCACGTGATCAGTGCATGATAGCCACGTGATCAGTGCATGATCAGTCACGTGATCAGTGCATGATCAGTCACGTGATCAGTGCATGATCAGACACGTGATCAGTGTATGATCAGCCACGTGATCAGTGCATGATATCCACGTGATCAGTGCATGATCATCACGTGATCAGTGTATGATCAGCCACGTGAACAGTGCATGCTCAGTCACGTGATCAGGGCCTGCTGAGCTGCGTGATTACTGTCTGCTCATCTGCTTGACAATTGCCAGCTGAGCTGCACGATTCCTGCCTGTCATCTGCTTGACAATTGCCAGCTGTGCTGCGTAATTCCTGCCTGCTCAGCTGCTTGATTATTGCCAGCTGAGCAGCATGATTCCTCACACCTGAGTTCCATGATTATTGCCTGCTGACTGTTTGATTCGTGCCTACTCAGCTCTTTGTTTATTGCCTCCAGAGGCACATGATCAGTGTATGATAGCAAACATGATCAGCGCATGATCAGTCACATGATCAGTGCCATTAAGTCACGTGATCACTACATGATAGTCATGTGATCAGTCCATGCTCAGTCACGGTATCAGTGCATGATCAGCCACGTGATCAGTGCATGATCTGTCACATGATTAGTGTATGATCATCCACGTGATCAGTGCATGGGCAGTCATGTGATCAGTGCATGATATAGACGTGATCAGTGCATGATCAGTCACGTGATCAGTGCATGATAGCCACGTGATCAGTGCATGATCAGTCACGTGATGGGTGTATGATCATTCACGTGACCTGTACATGGTAGCTACATGATCAGCCACGTGAGTAGTGCATGATAGCCACGTGATCAGTGCATGATCAGTCACGTGATCAGTGCATGATCAGTCATGTGACCAGTACATGGTAGCTGCGTGATCATGGCATGATCAGCCACGTGAGCAGTGCATGATAGCCACGTGATCAGTGCATGATCAGTCACGTGATCAGTGCATGATCAGTCACGTGATCAGTGCATGATCAGCCACGTGATCAGTGCATGATCAGTCACGTGATCAGTGCATGATCAGCCACGTGATCAGTGCATGATCAGTCACGTGATCAGTGCATGATCAGCCACGTGATCAGTGCATGATAGCCACGTGATCAGTGCATGATCAGTCACGTGATCAGTGCATGATCAGCCACGTGATCAGTGCATGATCAGCCACGTGATCAGTGCATGATCAGTCACGTGATCAGTGCATGATCAGCCACGTGATCAGTGCATGATCAGTCACGTGATCAGTGCATGATCAGCCACGTGATCAGTGCATGATATCCACGTGATCAGTGCATGATCATCACGTGATCAGTGCATGATCAGCCACGTGATCAGTGCATGCTCAGTCACGTGATCAGTGCCTGCTGAGCTGCGTGATTACTGTCTGCTCATCTGCTTGACAATTGCCAGCTGAGCTGCACGATTCCTGCCTGATCAGCTGCTTGATTATTGCCAGCTGAGCAGCATGATTCCTCACACCTGTGTTCCATGATTATTGCCTGCTGACTGTTTGATTCGTGCCTACTCAGCTCTTTGTTTATTGCCTCCAGAGGCACATGATCAGTGTATGATAGCAAACATGATCAGTGCATGATCAGTCACATGATCAGTCACATGATCAGCGCCATTAAGTCACGTGATCAGTGCATGATAGTCATGTGATCAGTCCATGATCAGTCACGGATCAGTGCATGATCAGCCACGTGATCAGTGCATGATCAGTCACGTGATCAGTGTATGATCATCCACGTGATCAGTGCATGGCAGTCATGTGATCAGTGCATGATATAGACGTGATCAGTGCATGATCAGTCACGTGATCAGTGCATGATAGCCACGTGATCAGTGCATGATCAGTCACGTGATGGGTGCATGATCATTCACGTGACCTGTACATGGTAGCTACATGATCATTGCATGATCAGCCACGTGAGTAGTGCATGATAGCCACGTGATCAGTGCATGATCAGTCACGTGATCAGTGCATGATCAGTCATGACCAGTGCATGGTAGCTGCGTGATCATGCATGATCAGCCACGTGATCAGTGCATGATAGCCACGTGATCAGTGCATGATCAGTCACGTGATCAGTGCATGATCAGTCACGTGATCAGTGCATGATCAGCCACGTGATCAGTGCATGATCAGTCACGTGATCAGTGTATGATCATCCACGTGATCAGTGCATGATCAGTCATGTGATCAGTGCATGATATAGACGTGATCAGTGCATGATCAGTCACGTGATCAGTGCATGATAGCCACGTGATCAGTGCATGATCAGTCACGTGATCAGTGCATGATCAGTCACGTGACCAGTACATGGTAGCTACATGATCAGTGCATGATCAGCCACGTGATCAGTGCATGATAGCCACGTGATCAGTGCATGATCAGTCACGTGATCAGTGCATGATCAGTCACGTGATCAGTGCATGATCAGCCACGTGATCAGTGCATGATCAGTCACGTGATCAGTGCATGATCAGCCACGTGATCAGTGCATGATCAGTCACGTGATCAGTGCATGATCAGCCACGTGATCAGTGCATGATAGCCACGTGATCAGTGCATGATCAGTCACGTGATCAGTGCATGATCAGTCACGTGATCAGTGCATGATCAGCCACGTGATCAGTGCATGATCAGCCACGTGATCAGTGCATGATCAGTTACGTGATCAGTGCATGATCAGTCACGTGACCAGTACATGGTAGCTACGTGATCATTGCATGATCAGCCACGTGATCAGTGCATGATAGCCACGTGATCAGTGCATGATAGCCACGTGATCAGTGCATGATCAGTCATGTGATCGTGTGTGATCAGCCACGTGATCAGTGCATGATATCCACGTGATCAGTGCATGATCAGCCACGTGATCAGTGCATGAGCCACGTGATCAGTGCATGATCAATTACGTGATCAGTGCATGATCAGTCACGTGACCAGTACATGGTTGCTACGTGATCGTTGCATGATCAGCCACGTGAGCAGAGCATGATAGCCACGTGATCAGTGCATGATCAGTCACGTGATCAGTACATGATCAGTCACGTGAACAGTGCATGATCATTTACGTGATCTGTGCATGATCAGTCACGTGACCAGTATATGGTAGCTACGTGATCATTCCATGACGAGCCACGTGAGCAGTGCATGATAGCCACGTGATGTGTGCATGAGTTACGTGAGCAGAGTATGATCAGCCACGTGATCAGTGCATGAGTGCCACGTGATCAGTGCATGATATGTCACGTGACAGGTGTGTGATCAGCCACGTGAACAGTGCATGTTCAGCCACGTGATCAGTGCATGATAGCCACGTGATCAGTGCATGATCAGTTACGTGAGCAGTGTATGATCAGCCACGTGATCAGTGCATGGTCAGACACGTGAACAGTGTATGATCAGCCACGTGATCAGTGCATGATATCCAAGTGATCAGTGCATGATCATCACGTGATCAGTGTATGATCAGCCACGTGAACAGTGCATGCTCAGTCACGTGATCTGGGCCTGCTGAGCTGCGTGATTACTGTCTGCTCATCTGCTTGACAATTGCCAGCTGAGCTGCACGATTCCTGCCTGTCATCTGCTTGACAATTGCCAGCTGTGCTGCGTAATTCCTGCCTGCTCAGCTGCTTGATTATTGCCAGCTGAGCAGCATGATTCCTCACAGCTGAGTTCCATGATTATTGCCTGCTGACTGTTTGATTCGTGCCTACTCAGCTCTTTGTTTATTGCCTCCAGAGGCACATGATCAGTGTATGATAGCAAACATGATCAGCGCATGATCAGTCACATGATCAGCGCCATTAAGTCACGTGATCACTACATGATAGTCATGTGATCAGTCCATGCTCAGTCACGGTATCAGTGCATGATCAGCCACGTGATCAGTGCATGATCTGTCACATGATTAGTGTATGATCATCCACGTGATCAGTGCATGGGCAGTCATGTGATCAGTGCATGATATAGACGTGATCAGTGCATGATCAGTCTCGTGATCAGTGCATGATAGCCACGTGATCAGTGCATGATCAGTCACCTGATGGGTGTATGATCATTCACGTGACCTGTACATGGTAGCTACATGATCAGCCACGTGAGTAGTGCATGATAGCCACGTGATCAGTGCATGATCAGTCACGTGATCAGTGCATGATCAGTCATGTGACCAGTACATGGTAGCTGCGTGATCATGGCATGATCAGCCACGTGAGCAGTGCATGATAGCCACGTGATCAGTGCATGATCAGTCACGTGATCAGTGCATGATCAGTCACGTGATCAGTGCATGATCAGCCACGTGATCAGTGCATGATCAGTCACGTGATCAGTGCATGATCAGCCACGTGATCAGTGCATGATCAGTCACGTGATCAGTGCATGATCAGCCACGTGATCAGTGCATGATAGCCACGTGATCAGTGCATGATCAGTTACGTGATCAGTGCATGATCAGCCACGTGATCAGTGCATGGTCAGACACGTGATCAGTGCATGATCAGCCACGTGATCAGTGCATGATATCCACGTGATCAGTGCATGATCATCACGTGATCAGTGCATGATCAGCCACGTGAACAGTGCATGATCAGTCACGTGATCTGGGCCTGCTGAGCTGCGTGATTACTGTCTGCTCATCTGCTTGACAATTGCCAGCTGAGCTGCATGATTCCTGCCTGATCAGCTGCTTGATTATTGCCAGCTGAGCAGCATGATTCCTCACACCTGTGTTCCATGATTATTGCCTGCTGACTGTTTGATTCGTGCCTACTCAGCTCTTTGTTTATTGCCTCCAGAGGCACATGATCAGTGTATGATAGCAAACATGATCAGCGCATGATCAGTCACATGATCAGTCACATGATCAGCGCCATTAAGTCACGTGATCAGTACATGATAGTCATGTGATCAGTCCATGATCAGTCACGTATCAGTGCATGATCAGCCACGTGATCAGTGCATGATCTGTCACAAGATTAGTGTATGATCATCCACGTGATCAGTGCATGGGCAGTCATGTGATCAGTGCATGATATAGACGTGAACAGTGCATGATCAGTCTCGTGATCAGTGCATGATAGCCACGTGATCAGTGCATGATCAGTCACCTGATGGGTGTATGATCATTCACGTGACCTGTACATGGTAGCTACATGATCATTGCATGATCAGCCACGTGAGTAGTGCATGATAGCCACGTGATCAGTGCATGATCAGTCACGTGATCAGTGCATGATCAGTCATGTGACAGTACATGATAGCTGCGTGATCATGGCATGATCAGCCACGTGATCAGTGCATGATAGCCACGTGATCAGTGCATGATCAGACACGTGATCAGTGCATGATCAGTCACGTGATCAGTGCATGATCAGCCACGTGATCAGTGCATGACCAGGCACGTGATCAGTGCATGATCAGCCAAGTGATCAGTGCATGATAGCCACGTGATCAGTGCATGATCAGTCACGTGATCAGTGCATGATCAGTTACGTGATCAGTGCATGATCAGCCACGTGATCAGTGCATGATCAGCCACGTGATCAGTGCATGATCAATTACGTGATCAGTGCATGATCAGTCACGTGACCAGTACATGGTAGCTACGTGATCATTGCATGATCAGCCACGTGATCAGTGCATGATAGCCACGTGATCAGTGCATGATAGCCACGTGATCAGTGCATGATCAGTCATGTGATACGTGTGTGATCAGCCACGTGATCAGTGCATGATATCCACGTGATCAGTGCATGACAGCCACGTGATCAGTGCATGAGAGCCACGTGATCAGTGCATGATCAGTCACGTGATACATGTGTGATCAGCCACGTGATCAGTGCATGATGAGCCACGTGATCAGTGCAGGATCAATTACGTGATCAGTGCATGATCAGTCACGTGACCAGTACATGGTTGCTACGTGATCGTTGCATGATCAGCCACGTGAGCAGAGCATGATAGCCACGTGATCAGTGCATGATCAGTCACGTGATCAGTACATGATCAGTCACGTGAACAGTGCATGATCATTTACGTGATCTGTGCATGATCAGTCACGTGACCAGTATATGGTTGCTACGTGATCATTCCATGACGAGCCACGTGAGCAGTGCATGATAGCCACGTGATGTGTGCATGAGTTACGTGAGCAGAGTATGATCAGCCACGTGATCAGTGCATGATATGTCACGTGACAGGTGTGTGATCAGCCACGTGAACAGTGCATGTTCAGCCACGTGATCAGTGCATGATAGCCACGTGATCAGTGCATGATCAGTTACGTGAGCAGTGTATGATCAGCCACGTGATCAGTGCATGGTCAGACACGTGAACAGTGTATGATCAGCCACGTGATCAGTGCATGATATCCAAGTGATCAGTGCATGATCATCACGTGATCAGTGTATGATCAGCCACGTGAACAGTGCATGCTCAGTCACGTGATCTGGGCCTGCTGAGCTGCGTGATTACTGTCTGCTCATCTGCTTGACAATTGCCAGCTGAGCTGCACGATTCCTGCCTGTCATCTGCTTGACAATTGCCAGCTGTGCTGCGTAATTCCTGCCTGCTCAGCTGCTTGATTATTGCCAGCTGAGCAGCATGATTCCTCACAGCTGAGTTCCATGATTATTGCCTGCTGACTGTTTGATTCGTGCCTACTCAGCTCTTTGTTTATTGCCTCCAGAGGCACATGATCAGTGTATGATAGCAAACATGATCAGCGCATGATCAGTCACATGATCAGCGCCATTAAGTCACGTGATCACTACATGATAGTCATGTGATCAGTCCATGCTCAGTCACGGTATCAGTGCATGATCAGCCACGTGATCAGTGCATGATCTGTCACAAGATTAGTGTATGATCATCCACGTGATCAGTGCATGGGCAGTCATGTGATCAGTGCATGATATAGACGTGATCAGTGCATGATCAGTCTCGTGATCAGTGCATGATAGCCACGTGATCAGTGCATGATCAGTCACCTGATGGGTGTATGATCATTCACGTGACCTGTACATGGTAGCTACATGATCAGCCACGTGAGTAGTGCATGATAGCCACGTGATCACTGCATGATCAGTCACGTGATCAGTGCATGATCAGTCATGTGACCAGTACATGGTAGCTGCGTGATCATGGCATGATCAGCCACGTGAGCAGTGCATGATAGCCACGTGATCAGTGCATGATCAGTCACGTGATCAGTGCATGATCAGTCACGTGATCAGTGCATGATCAGCCACGTGATCAGTGCATGATCAGTCACGTGATCAGTGCATGATCAGCCACGTGATCAGTGCATGACCAGCCACGTGATCAGTGCATGATCAGCCACGTGATCAGTGCATGATAGCCACGTGATCAGTGCATGATCAGTTATGTGATCAGTGCATGATCAGCCACGTGATCAGTGCATGATCAGCCACGTGATCAGTGCATGATCAATTACGTGATCAGTGCATGATCAGTCACGTGATCAGTACATGGTAGCTACGTGATCATTGCATGATCAGCCACGTGATCAGTGCATGATAGCCACGTGATCAGTGCATGATAGCCACGTGATCAGTGCATGATCAGTCATGTGATACGTGTGTGATCAGCCACGTGATCAGTGCATGATATCCACGTGATCAGTGCATGACAGCCACGTGATCAGTGCATGAGAGCCACGTGATCAGTGCATGATCAGTCACGTGATACATGTGTGATCAGCCACGTGATCAGTGCATGATGAGCCACGTGATCAGTGCAGGATCAATTACGTGATCAGTGCATGATCAGTCACGTGACCAGTACATGGTTGCTACGTGATCGTTGCATGATCAGCCACGTGAGCAGTGCATGATAGCCACGTGATCAGTGCATGATCAGTCACGTGATCAGTACATGATCAGTCACGTGAACAGTGCATGATCATTTACGTGATCTTTGCATGATCAGTCACGTGACCAGTATATGGTGCTACGTGATCATTCCATGACGAGCCACGTGAGCAGTGCATGATAGCCACGTGATGTGTGCATGAGTTACGTGAGCAGAGTATGATCAGCCACGTGATCAGTGCATGAGTGCCACGTGATCAGTGCATGATATGTCACGTGACAGGTGTGTGATCAGCCACGTGAACAGTGCATGTTCAGCCACGTGATCAGTGCATGATAGCCACGTGATCAGTGCATGATCAGTTACGTGAGCAGTGTATGATCAGCCACGTGATCAGTGCATGGTCAGACACGTGAACAGTGTATGATCAGCCACGTGATCAGTGCATGATATCCAAGTGATCAGTGCATGATCATCACGTGATCAGTGTATGATCAGCCACGTGAACAGTGCATGCTCAGTCACGTGATCTGGGCCTGCTGAGCTGCGTGATTACTGTCTGCTCATCTGCTTGACAATTGCCAGCTGAGCTGCACGATTCCTGCCTGCTCAGCTGCTTGATTATTGCCAGCTGAGCAGCATGATTCCTCACACCTGAGTTCCATGATTATTGCCTGCTGACTGTTTGATTCGTGCCTACTCAGCTCTTTGTTTATTGCCTCCAGAGGCACATGATCAGTGTATGATAGCAAACATGATCAGCATGATCAGTCACATGATCAGTCACATGATCAGCGCCATTAAGTCACGTGATCACTACATGATAGTCATGTGATCAGTCCATGCTCAGTCACGGTATCAGTGCATGATCAGCCACGTGATCAGTGCATGATCTGTCACATGATCAGTGTATGATCATCCACGTGATCAGTGCATGGGCAGTCATGTGATCAGTGCATGATATAGACGTGATCAGTGCATGATCAGTCTCGTGATCAGTGCATGATAGCCACGTGATCAGTGCATGATCAGTCACCTGATGGGTGTATGATCATTCACGTGACCTGTACATGGTAGCTACATGATCATTGCATGATCAGCCACGTGAGTAGTGCATGATAGCCACGTGATCAGTGCATGATCAGTCACGTGATCAGTGCATGATCAGTCATGTGACCAGTACATGGTAGCTGCGTGATCATGGCATGATCAGCCACGTGATCAGTGCATGATAGCCACGTGATCAGTGCATGATCAGTCACGTGATCAGTGCATGATCAGTCACGTGATCAGTGCATGATCAGCCACGTGATCAGTGCATGATCAGTCACGTGATCAGTGTATGATCATCCACGTGATCAGTGCATGATCAGTCATGTGATCAGTGCATGATATAGACGTGATCAGTGCATGATCAGTCACGTGATCAGTGCATGATAGCCACGTGATCAGTGCATGATCAGTCACGTGATCAGTGCATGATCATTCACGTGACCAGTACATGGTAGCTACGTGATCATTGCATGATCAGCCACGTGATCAGTGCATGATAGCCACGTGATCAGTGCATGATCAGTCACGTGATCAGTGCATGATCAGTCACGTGATCAGTGCATGATAGCTGCGTGATCATGCATGATCAGCCACGTGATCAGTGCATGATAGCCACGTGATCAGTGCATGATCAGTCACGTGATCAGTGCATGATCAGTCACGTGATCAGTGCATGATCAGCCACGTGATCAGTGCATGATCAGTCACGTGATCAGTGCATGATCAGCCACGTGATCAGTGCATGATCAGTCACGTGATCAGTGCATGATCAGTTACGTGATCAGTGCATGATCAGCCACGTGATCAGTGCATGATCAGCCACGTGATCAGTGCATGATCAATTACGTGATCAGTGCATGATCAGTCACGTGATCAGTGCATGATAGCTACGTGATCATTGCATGATCAGCCACGTGATCAGTGCATGATAGCCACGTGATCAGTGCATGATAGCCACGTGATCAGTGCATGATCAGTCATGTGATACGTGTGTGATCAGCCACGTGATCAGTGCATGATATCCACGTGATCAGTGCATGACAGCCACGTGATCAGTGCATGAGAGCCACGTGATCAGTGCATGATCAGTCACGTGATACATGTGTGATCAGCCACGTGATCAGTGCATGATGAGCCACGTGATCAGTGCAGATCAATTACGTGATCAGTGCATGATCAGTCACGTGACCAGTACATGGTTGCTACGTGATCGTTGCATGATCAGCCACGTGAGCAGAGCATGATAGCCACGTGATCAGTGCATGATCAGTCACGTGATCAGTACATGATCAGTCACGTGAACAGTGCATGATCATTTACGTGATCAGTGCATGATCAGTCACGTGACCAGTATATGGTAGCTACGTGATCATTCCATGACGAGCCACGTGAGCAGTGCATGATAGCCACGTGATGTGTGCATGAGTTACGTGAGCAGAGTATGATCAGCCACGTGATCAGTGCATGAGTGCCACGTGATCAGTGCATGATATGTCACGTGACAGGTGTGTGATCAGCCACGTGAACAGTGCATGTTCAGCCACGTGATCAGTGCATGATAGCCACGTGATCAGTGCATGATCAGTTACGTGAGCAGTGTATGATCAGCCACGTGATCAGTGCATGGTCAGACACGTGAACAGTGTATGATCAGCCACGTGATCAGTGCATGATATCCAAGTGATCAGTGCATGATCATCACGTGATCAGTGTATGATCAGCCACGTGAACAGTGCATGCTCAGTCACGTGATCTGGGCCTGCTGAGCTGCGTGATTACTGTCTGCTCATCTGCTTGACAATTGCCAGCTGAGCTGCACGATTCCTGCCTGTCATCTGCTTGACAATTGCCAGCTGTGCTGCGTAATTCCTGCCTGCTCAGCTGCTTGATTATTGCCAGCTGAGCAGCATGATTCCTCACACCTGAGTTCCATGATTATTGCCTGCTGACTGTTTGATTCGTGCCTACTCAGCTCTTTGTTTATTGCCTCCAGAGGCACATGATCAGTGTATGATAGCAAACATGATCAGCGCATGATCAGTCACATGATCAGCGCCATTAAGTCACGTGATCACTACATGATAGTCATGTGATCAGTCCATGCTCAGTCACGGTATCAGTGCATGATCAGCCACGTGATCAGTGCATGATCTGTCACAAGATTAGTGTATGATCATCCACGTGATCAGTGCATGGGCAGTCATGTGATCAGTGCATGATATAGACGTGATCAGTGCATGATCAGTCTCGTGATCAGTGCATGATAGCCACGTGATCAGTGCATGATCAGTCACCTGATGGGTGTATGATCATTCACGTGACCTGTACATGGTAGCTACATGATCAGCCACGTGAGTAGTGCATGATAGCCACGTGATCAGTGCATGATCAGTCACGTGATCAGTGCATGATCAGTCATGTGACCAGTACATGGTAGCTGCGTGATCATGCATGATCAGCCACGTGAGCAGTGCATGATAGCCACGTGATCAGTGCATGATCAGTCACGTGATCAGTGCATGATCAGTCACGTGATCAGTGCATGATCAGCCACGTGATCAGTGCATGATCAGTCACGTGATCAGTGCATGATCAGCCACGTGATCAGTGCATGACCAGTCACGTGATCAGTGTATGTCAGCCACGTGATCAGTGCATGATAGCCACGTGATCAGTGCATGATCAGTCACGTGATCAGTGCATGATCAGTTATGTGATCAGTGCATGATCAGCCACGTGATCAGTGCATGATCAGCCACGTGATCAGTGCATGATCAATTACGTGATCAGTGCATGATCAGTCACGTGACCAGTACATGGTAGCTACGTGATCATTGCATGATCAGCCACGTGATCAGTGCATGATAGCCACGTGATCAGTGCATGATAGCCACGTGATCAGTGCATGATCAGTCATGATACGTGTGTGATCAGCCACGTGATCAGTGCATGATATCCACGTGATCAGTGCATGACAGCCACGTGATCAGTGCATGAGAGCCACGTGATCAGTGCATGATCAGTCACGTGATACATGTGTGATCAGCCACGTGATCAGTGCATGATGAGCCACGTGATCAGTGCATGATCAATTACGTGATCAGTGCATGATCAGTCACGTGACCAGTACATGGTTGCTACGTGATCGTGCATGATCAGCCACGTGAGCAGAGCATGATAGCCACGTGATCAGTGCATGATCAGTCACGTGATCAGTACATGATCAGTCACGTGAACAGTGCATGATCATTTACGTGATCTTTGCATGATCAGTCACGTGACCAGTATATGGTTGCTACGTGATCATTCCATGACGAGCCACGTGAGCAGTGCATGATAGCCACGTGATGTGTGCATGAGTTACGTGAGCAGAGTATGATCAGCCACGTGATCAGTGCATGAGTGCCACGTGATCAGTGCATGATATGTCACGTGACAGGTGTGTGATCAGCCACGTGAACAGTGCATGTTCAGCCACGTGATCAGTGCATGATAGCCACGTGATCAGTGCATGATCAGTTACGTGAGCAGTGTATGATCAGCCACGTGATCAGTGCATGGTCAGACACGTGAACAGTGTATGATCAGCCACGTGATCAGTGCATGATATCCAAGTGATCAGTGCATGATCATCACGTGATCAGTGTATGATCAGCCACGTGAACAGTGCATGCTCAGTCACGTGATCAGGGCCTGCTGAGCTGCGTGATTACTGTCTGCTCATCTGCTTGACAATTGCCAGCTGAGCTGCACGATTCCTGCCTGTCATCTGCTTGACAATTGCCAGCTGTGCTGCGTAATTCCTGCCTGCTCAGCTGCTTGATTATTGCCAGCTGAGCAGCATGATTCCTCACACCTGAGTTCCATGATTATTGCCTGCTGACTGTTTGATTCGTGCCTACTCAGCTCTTTGTTTATTGCCTCCAGAGGCACATGATCAGTGTATGATAGCAAACATGATCAGCGCATGATCAGTCACATGATCAGCGCCATTAAGTCACGTGATCACTACATGATAGTCATGTGATCAGTCCATGCTCAGTCACGGTATCAGTGCATGATCAGCCACGTGATCAGTGCATGATCTGTCACAAGATTAGTGTATGATCATCCACGTGATCAGTGCATGGGCAGTCATGTGATCAGTGCATGATATAGACGTGATCAGTGCATGATCAGTCTCGTGATCAGTGCATGATAGCCACGTGATCAGTGCATGATCAGTCACCTGATGGGTGTATGATCATTCACGTGACCTGTACATGGTAGCTACATGATCATTGCATGATCAGCCACGTGAGTAGTGCATGATAGCCACGTGATCAGTGCATGATCAGTCACGTGATCAGTGCATGATCAGTCATGTGACCAGTACATGGTAGCTGCGTGATCATGCATGATCAGCCACGTGAGCAGTGCATGATAGCCACGTGATCAGTGCATGATCAGACACGTGATCAGTGCATGATCAGTCACGTGATCAGTGCATGATCAGCCACGTGATCAGTGCATGATCAGCCACGTGATCAGTGCATGTCAGCCACGTGATCAGTGCATGATAGCCACGTGATCAGTGCATGATCAGTTACGTGATCAGTGTATGATCAGCCACGTGATCAGTGCATGATCAGACACGTGATCAGTGTATGATCAGCCACGTGATCAGTGCATGATATCCAAGTGATCAGTGCATGATCATCACGTGATCAGTGTATGATCAGCCACGTGAACAGTGCATGCTCAGTCACGTGATCAGGGCCTGCTGAGCTGCGTGATTACTGTCTGCTCATCTGCTTGACAATTGCCAGCTGAGCTGCACGATTCCTGCCTGTCATCTGCTTGACAATTGCCAGCTGTGCTGCATAATTCCTGCCTGCTCAGCTGCTTGATTATTGCCAGCTGAGCAGCATGATTCCTCACACCTGAGTTCCATGATTATTGCCTGCTGACTGTTTGATTCGTGCCTACTCAGCTCTTTGTTTATTGCCTCCAGAGGCACATGATCAGTGTATGATAGCAAACATGATCAGCATGATCAGTCACATGATCAGTCACATGATCAGCGCCATTAAGTCACGTGATCACTACATGATAGTCATGTGATCAGTCCATGCTCAGTCACGGTATCAGTGCATGATCAGCCACGTGATCAGTGCATGATCTGTCACATGATCAGTGTATGATCATCCACGTGATCAGTGCATGGGCAGTCATGTGATCAGTGCATGATATAGACGTGATCAGTGCATGATCAGTCACGTGATCAGTGCATGATAGCCACGTGATCAGTGCATGATCAGTCACCTGATGGGTGTATGATCATTCACGTGACCTGTACATGGTAGCTACATGATCATTGCATGATCAGCCACGTGAGTAGTGCATGATAGCCACGTGATCAGTGCATGATCAGTCACGTGATCAGTGCATGATCAGTCATGTGACCAGTACATGGTAGCTGCGTGATCATGCATGATCAGCCACGTGATCAGTGCATGATAGCCACGTGATCAGTGCATGATCAGTCACGTGATCAGTGCATGATCAGTCACGTGATCAGTGCATGATCAGCCACGTGATCAGTGCATGATCTGTCACGTGATCAGTGTATGATCATCCACGTGATCAGTGCATGGGCAGTCATGATCAGTGCATGATATAGACGTGATCAGTGCATGATCAGTCACGTGATCAGTGCATGATAGCCACGTGATCAGTGCATGATCAGTCATGGGTGCATGATCATTCACGTGACCAGTACATGTAGCTACATGATCATTGCATGATCAGCCACGTGATCAGTGCATGATAGCCACGTGATCAGTGCATGATCAGTCACGTGATCAGTGCATGATCAGTCATGTGACCAGTACATGGTAGCTGCGTGATCATGCATGATCAGCCACGTGATCAGTGCATGATAGCCACGTGATCAGTGCATGATCAGTCACGTGATCAGTGCATGATCAGTCACGTGATCAGTGCATGATCAGCCACGTGATCAGTGCATGATCAGTCACGTGATCAGTGCATGATCAGCCACGTGATCAGTGCATGATCAGTCACGTGATCAGTGCATGATCAGTTACGTGATCAGTGTATGATCAGCCACGTGATCAGTGCATGATCAGCCACGTGATCAGTGCATGATCAATTACGTGATCAGTGCATGATCAGTCACGTGACCAGTACATGGTAGCTACGTGATCATTGCATGATCAGCCACGTGATCAGTGCATGATAGCCACGTGATCAGTGCATGATAGCCACGTGATCAGTGCATGATCAGTCATGTGATACGTGTGTGATCAGCCACGTGATCAGTGCATGATATCCACGTGATCAGTGCATGACAGCCACGTGATCAGTGCATGAGAGCCACGGGATCAGTGCATGATCAGTCACGTGATACATGTGTGATCAGCCACGTGATCAGTGCATGATGAGCCACGTGATCAGTGCATCAATTACGTGATCAGTGCATGATCAGTCACGTGACCAGTACATGGTTGCTACGTGATCGTTGCATGATCAGCCACGTGAGCAGAGCATGATAGCCACGTGATCAGTGCATGATCAGTCACGTGATCAGTACATGATCAGTCACGTGAACAGTGCATGATCATTTACGTGATCTTTGCATGATCAGTCACGTGACCAGTATATGGTTGCTACGTGATCATTCCATGACGAGCCACGTGAGCAGTGCATGATAGCCACGTGATGTGTGCATGAGTTACGTGAGCAGAGTATGATCAGCCACGTGATCAGTGCATGAGTGCCACGTGATCAGTGCATGATATGTCACGTGACAGGTGTGTGATCAGCCACGTGAACAGTGCATGTTCAGCCACGTGATCAGTGCATGATAGCCACGTGATCAGTGCATGATCAGTTACGTGAGCAGTGTATGATCAGCCACGTGATCAGTGCATGGTCAGACACGTGAACAGTGTATGATCAGCCACGTGATCAGTGCATGATATCCAAGTGATCAGTGCATGATCATCACGTGATCAGTGTATGATCAGCCACGTGAACAGTGCATGCTCAGTCACGTGATCTGGGCCTGCTGAGCTGCGTGATTACTGTCTGCTCATCTGCTTGACAATTGCCAGCTGAGCTGCACGATTCCTGCCTGTCATCTGCTTGACAATTGCCAGCTGTGCTGCGTAATTCCTGCCTGCTCAGCTGCTTGATTATTGCCAGCTGAGCAGCATGATTCCTCACACCTGAGTTCCATGATTATTGCCTGCTGACTGTTTGATTCGTGCCTACTCAGCTCTTTGTTTATTGCCTCCAGAGGCACATGATCAGTGTATGATAGCAAACATGATCAGCGCATGATCAGTCACATGATCAGCGCCATTAAGTCACGTGATCACTACATGATAGTCATGTGATCAGTCCATGCTCAGTCACGGTATCAGTGCATGATCAGCCACGTGATCAGTGCATGATCTGTCACAAGATTAGTGTATGATCATCCACGTGATCAGTGCACGGGCAGTCATGTGATCAGTGCATGATATAGACGTGAACAGTGCATGATCAGTCTCGTGATCAGTGCATGATAGCCACGTGATCAGTGCATGATCAGTCACCTGATGGGTGTATGATCATTCACGTGACCTGTACATGGTAGCTACATGATCAGCCACGTGAGTAGTTCATGATAGCCACGTGATCACTGCATGATCAGTCACGTGATCAGTGCATGATCAGTCATGTGACCAGTACATGGTAGCTGCGTGATCATGGCATGATCAGCCACGTGAGCAGTGCATGATAGCCACGTGATCAGTGCATGATCAGTCACGTGATCAGTGCATGATCAGTCACGTGATCAGTGCATGATCAGCCACGTGATCAGTGCATGATCAGTCACGTGATCAGTGCATGATCAGCCACGTGATCAGTGCATGATCAGGCACGTGATCAGTGTATGTCAGCCAA
Organism: Bos javanicus; assembly: GCF_032452875.1. Taxonomy (NCBI): domain Eukaryota; kingdom Metazoa; phylum Chordata; class Mammalia; order Artiodactyla; family Bovidae; genus Bos; species Bos javanicus. The sequence continues at coordinate 273,061 of NW_026893808.1, forward strand.
GTGATCAGTGCATGATAGCCACGTGATCAGTGCATGATCAGTCACGTGATCAGTGCATGATCAGTTACGTGATCAGTGTATGATCAGCCACGTGATCAGTGCATGATCAGCCACATGATCAGTGCATGATCAATTACGTGATCAGTGCATGATCAGTCACGTGACCAGTACATGGTAGCTACGTGATCATTGCATGATCAGCCACGTGATCAGTGCATGATAGCCACGTGATCAGTGCATGATAGCCACGTGATCAGTGCATGATCAGTCATGTGATACGTGTGTGATCAGCCACGTGATCAGTGCATGATATCCACGTGATCAGTGCATGACAGCCACGTGATCAGTGCATGAGAGCCACGTGATCAGTGCATGATCAGTCACGTGATACATGTGTGATCAGCCACGTGATCAGTGCATGATGAGCCACGTGATCAGTGCAGGATCAATTACGTGATCAGTGCATGATCAGTCACGTGACCAGTACATGGTTGCTACGTGATCGTTGCATGATCAGCCACGTGAGCAGAGCATGATAGCCACGTGATCAGTGCATGATCAGTCACGTGATCAGTACATGATCAGTCACGTGAACAGTGCATGATCATTTACGTGATCTTTGCATGATCAGTCACGTGACCAGTATATGGTTGCTACGTGATCATTCCATGACGAGCCACGTGAGCAGTGCATGATAGCCACGTGATGTGTGCATGAGTTACGTGAGCAGAGTATGATCAGCCACGTGATCAGTGCATGAGTGCCACGTGATCAGTGCATGATATGTCACGTGACAGGTGTGTGATCAGCCACGTGAACAGTGCATGTTCAGCCACGTGATCAGTGCATGATAGCCACGTGATCAGTGCATGATCAGTTACGTGAGCAGTGTATGATCAGCCACGTGATCAGTGCATGGTCAGACACGTGAACAGTGTATGATCAGCCACGTGATCAGTGCATGATATCCAAGTGATCAGTGCATGATCATCACGTGATCAGTGTATGATCAGCCACGTGAACAGTGCATGCTCAGTCACGTGATCTGGGCCTGCTGAGCTGCGTGATTACTGTCTGCTCATCTGCTTGACAATTGCCAGCTGTGCTGCGTAATTCCTGCCTGCTCAGCTGCTTGATTATTGCCAGCTGAGCAGCATGATTCCTCACACCTGAGTTCCATGATTATTGCCTGCTGACTGTTTGATTCGTGCCTACTCAGCTCTTTGTTTATTGCCTCCAGAGGCACATGATCAGTGTATGATAGCAAACATGATCAGCGCATGATCAGTCACATGATCAGCGCCATTAAGTCACGTGATCACTACATGATAGTCATGTGATCAGTCCATGCTCAGTCACGGTATCAGTGCATGATCAGCCACGTGATCAGTGCATGATCTGTCACAAGATTAGTGTATGATCATCCACGTGATCAGTGCATGGGCAGTCATGTGATCAGTGCATGATATAGACGTGATCAGTGCATGATCAGTCTCGTGATCAGTGCATGATAGCCACGTGATCAGTGCATGATCAGTCACCTGATGGGTGTATGATCATTCACGTGACCTGTACATGGTAGCTACATGATCATTGCATGATCAGCCACGTGAGTAGTGCATGATAGCCACGTGATCACTGCATGATCAGTCACGTGATCAGTGCATGATCAGTCATGTGACCAGTACATGGTAGCTGCGTGATCATGGCATGATCAGCCACGTGAGCAGTGCATGATAGCCACGTGATCAGTGCATGATCAGACACGTGATCAGTGCATGATCAGTCACGTGATCAGTGCATGATCAGCCACGTGATCAGTGCATGATCAGGCACGTGATCAGTGCATGTCAGCCACGTGATCAGTGCATGATAGCCACGTGATCAGTGCATGATCAGTCACGTGATCAGTGCATGATCAGTTATGTGATCAGTGCATGATCAGCCACGTGATCAGTGCATGATCAGCCACGTGATCAGTGCATGATCAATTACGTGATCAGTGCATGATCAGTCACGTGATCAGTGCATGATAGCCACGTGATCAGTGCATGATCAGCCACGTGATCAGTGCATGATAGCCACGTGATCAGTGCATGATCAGTCACGTGATCAGTGCATGATAGCTGCGTGATCATGCATGATCAGCCACGTGATCAGTGCATGATAGCCACGTGATCAGTGCATGATCAGCCACGTGATCAGTGCATGATCAGCCACGTGATCAGTGCATGATCAGTCACGTGATCAGTACATGTACGTGATCATTGCATGATCAGCCACGTGATCAGTGCATGATAGCCACGTGATCAGTGCATGATAGCCACGTGATCAGTGCATGATCAGTCACGTGATACGTGATCAGCCACGTGATCAGTGCATGATATCCACGTGATCAGTGCATGACAGCCACGTGATCAGTGCATGAGAGCCACGTGATCAGTGCATGATCAGTCACGTGATACATGTGTGATCAGCCACGTGATCAGTGCATGATGAGCCACGTGATCAGTGCATGATCAATTACGTGATCAGTGCATGATCAGTCACGTGACCAGTACATGGTTGCTACGTGATCGTTGCATGATCAGCCACGTGAGCAGTGCATGATAGCCACGTGATCAGTGCATGATCAGTCACGTGATCAGTACATGATCAGTCACGTGAACAGTGCATGATCATTTACGTGATCAGTGCATGATCAGTCACGTGACCAGTATATGGTTGCTACGTGATCATTCCATGACGAGCCACGTGAGCAGTGCATGATAGCCACGTGATGTGTGCATGAGTTACGTGAGCAGAGTATGATCAGCCACGTGATCAGTGCATGAGTGCCACGTGATCAGTGCATGATATGTCACGTGACAGGTGTGTGATCAGCCACGTGAACAGTGCATGTTCAGCCACGTGATCAGTGCATGATAGCCACGTGATCAGTGCATGATCAGTTACGTGAGCAGTGTATGATCAGCCACGTGATCAGTGCATGGTCAGACACGTGAACAGTGTATGATCAGCCACGTGATCAGTGCATGATATCCAAGTGATCAGTGCATGATCATCACGTGATCAGTGTATGATCAGCCACGTGAACAGTGCATGCTCAGTCACGTGATCTGGGCCTGCTGAGCTGCGTGATTCCTGTCTGCTCATCTGCTTGACAATTGCCAGCTGTGCTGCGTAATTCCTGCCTGCTCAGCTGCTTGATTATTGCCAGCTGAGCAGCATGATTCCTCACACCTGAGTTCCATGATTATTGCCTGCTGACTGTTTGATTCGTGCCTACTCAGCTCTTTGTTTATTGCCTCCAGAGGCACATGATCAGTGTATGATAGCAAACATGATCAGCGCATGATCAGTCACATGATCAGCGCCATTAAGTCACGTGATCACTACATGATAGTCATGTGATCAGTCCATGCTCAGTCACGGTATCAGTGCATGATCAGCCACGTGATCAGTGCATGATCTGTCACAAGATTAGTGTATGATCATCCACGTGATCAGTGCATGGGCAGTCATGTGATCAGTGCATGATATAGACGTGATCAGTGCATGATCAGTCTCGTGATCAGTGCATGATAGCCACGTGATCAGTGCATGATCAGTCACCTGATGGGTGTATGATCATTCACGTGACCTGTACATGGTAGCTACATGATCATTGCATGATCAGCCACGTGAGTAGTGCATGATAGCCACGTGATCACTGCATGATCAGTCACGTGATCAGTGCATGATCAGTCATGTGACCAGTACATGGTAGCTGCGTGATCATGCATGATCAGCCACGTGATCAGTGCATGATCAGCCACGTGATCAGTGCATGATCAGCCACGTGATCAGTGCATGATCAGTCACGTGATCAGTGCATGATCAGCCACGTGATCAGTGCATGATAGCCACGTGATCAGTGCATGATCAGTCACGTGATCAGTGCATGATCAGTCACGTGATCAGTGCATGATCAGCCACGTGATCAGTGCATGATCAGCCACGTGATCAGTGCATGATCAGTCACGTGATCAGTGCATGATCAGTCACGTGATCAGTACATGGTAGCTACGTGATCAGTGCATGATCAGCCACGTGATCAGTGCATGATAGCCACGTGATCAGTGCATGATCAGCCACGTGATCAGTGCATGATGGTAGCTACGTGATCATTGCATGATCAGCCACGTGATCAGTGCATGATAGCCACGTGATCAGTGCATGATAGCCACGTGATCAGTGCATGATCAGTCACGTGATAGTGTGATCAGCCACGTGATCAGTGCATGATATCCACGTGATCAGTGCATGACAGCCACGTGATCAGTGCATGAGAGCCACGTGATCAGTGCATGATCAGTCACGTGATCATGTGTGATCAGCCACGTGATCAGTGCATGATCAGCCACGTGATCAGTGCATGATCAGTCACGTGATCAGTGCATGATAGCTACGTGATCATGCATGATCAGCCACGTGCAGTGCATGATAGCCACGTGATCAGTGCATGATCAGTCACGTGATCAGTGCATGATCAGTCACGTGATCAGTACATGATAGCACGTGATCATGCATGATCAGCCACGTGATCAGTGCATGATAGCCACGTGATCAGTGCATGATCAGTCACGTGATCAGTGCATGATCAGCCACGTGATCAGTGCATGATCAGCCACGTGATCAGTGCATGATCAGTCACGTGATCAGTGTATGATCAGCCACGTGATCAGTGCATGATAGCCACGTGATCAGTGCATGATCAGTCACGTGATCAGTGCATGATCAGCCACGTGATCAGTGCATGATCAGCCACGTGATCAGTGCATGATCAGCCACGTGATCAGTGCATGATCAGTTACGTGATCAGTGCATGATCAGCCACGTGATCAGTGCATGGTCAGCACGTGATCAGTGCATGATCAGCCACGTGATCAGTGCATGATATCCAAGTGATCAGTGCATGATCATCACGTGATCAGTGTATGATCAGCCACGTGAACAGTGCATGCTCAGTCACGTGATCTGGGCCTGCTGAGCTGCGTGATTACTGTCTGCTCATCTGCTTGACAATTGCCAGCTGAGCTGCACGATTCCTGCCTGTCATCTGCTTGACAATTGCCAGCTGTGCTGCGTAATTCCTGCCTGCTCAGCTGCTTGATTATTGCCAGCTGAGCAGCATGATTCCTCACACCTGAGTTCCATGATTATTGCCTGCTGACTGTTTGATTCGTGCCTACTCAGCTCTTTGTTTATTGCCTCCAGAGGCACATGATCAGTGTATGATAGCAAACATGATCAGCGCATGATCAGTCACATGATCAGCGCCATTAAGTCACGTGATCACTACATGATAGTCATGTGATCAGTCCATGCTCAGTCACGGTATCAGTGCATGATCAGCCACGTGATCAGTGCATGATCTGTCACAAGATTAGTGTATGATCATCCACGTGATCAGTGCATGGCAGTCATGTGATCAGTGCATGATATAGACGTGAACAGTGCATGATCAGTCTCGTGATCAGTGCATGATAGCCACGTGATCAGTGCATGATCAGTCACCTGATGGGTGTATGATCATTCACGTGACCTGTACATGGTAGCTACATGATCATTGCATGATCAGCCACGTGAGTAGTTCATGATAGCCACGTGATCACTGCATGATCAGTCACGTGATCAGTGCATGATCAGTCATGTGACCAGTACATGGTAGCTGCGTGATCATGGCATGATCAGCCACGTGAGCAGTGCATGATCAGCCACGTGATCAGTGCATGATCAGACACGTGATCAGTGCATGATCAGTCACGTGATCAGTGCATGATCAGCCACGTGATCAGTGCATGACCAGGCACGTGATCAGTGTATGTCCAGCCAAGTGATCAGTGCATGATAGCCACGTGATCAGTGCATGATCAGTCACGTGATCAGTGCATGATCAGTTATGTGATCAGTGTATGATCAGCCACGTGATCAGTGCATGATCAGCCACATGATCAGTGCATGATCAATTACGTGATCAGTGCATGATCAGTCACGTGACCAGTACATGGTAGCTACGTGATCATTGCATGATCAGCCACGTGATCAGTGCATGATAGCCACGTGATCAGTGCATGATAGCCACGTGATCAGTGCATGATCAGTCATGTGATACGTGTGTGATCAGCCACGTGATCAGTGCATGATATCCACGTGATCAGTGCATGACAGCCACGTGATCAGTGCATGAGAGCCACGTGATCAGTGCATGATCAGTCACGTGATACATGTGTGATCAGCCACGTGATCAGTGCATGATGAGCCACGTGATCAGTGCAGGATCAATTACGTGATCAGTGCATGATCAGTCACGTGACCAGTACATGGTTGCTACGTGATCGTTGCATGATCAGCCACGTGAGCAGAGCATGATAGCCACGTGATCAGTGCATGATCAGTCACGTGATCAGTACATGATCAGTCACGTGAACAGTGCATGATCATTTACGTGATCTTTGCATGATCAGTCACGTGACCAGTATATGGTTGCTACGTGATCATTCCATGACGAGCCACGTGAGCAGTGCATGATAGCCACGTGATGTGTGCATGAGTTACGTGAGCAGAGTATGATCAGCCACGTGATCAGTGCATGAGTGCCACGTGATCAGTGCATGATATGTCACGTGACAGGTGTGTGATCAGCCACGTGAACAGTGCATGTTCAGCCACGTGATCAGTGCATGATAGCCACGTGATCAGTGCATGATCAGTTACGTGAGCAGTGTATGATCAGCCACGTGATCAGTGCATGGTCAGACACGTGAACAGTGTATGATCAGCCACGTGATCAGTGCATGATATCCAAGTGATCAGTGCATGATCATCACGTGATCAGTGTATGATCAGCCACGTGAACAGTGCATGCTCAGTCACGTGATCTGGGCCTGCTGAGCTGCGTGATTACTGTCTGCTCATCTGCTTGACAATTGCCAGCTGAGCTGCACGATTCCTGCCTGTCATCTGCTTGACAATTGCCAGCTGTGCTGCGTAATTCCTGCCTGCTCAGCTGCTTGATTATTGCCAGCTGAGCAGCATGATTCCTCACACCTGAGTTCCATGATTATTGCCTGCTGACTGTTTGATTCGTGCCTACTCAGCTCTTTGTTTATTGCCTCCAGAGGCACATGATCAGTGTATGATAGCAAACATGATCAGCGCATGATCAGTCACATGATCAGCGCCATTAAGTCACGTGATCACTACATGATAGTCATGTGATCAGTCCATGCTCAGTCACGGTATCAGTGCATGATCAGCCACGTGATCAGTGCATGATCTGTCACATGATTAGTGTATGATCATCCACGTGATCAGTGCATGGGCAGTCATGTGATCAGTGCATGATATAGACGTGATCAGTGCATGATCAGTCTCGTGATCAGTGCATGATAGCCACGTGATCAGTGCATGATCAGTCACCTGATGGGTGTATGATCATTCACGTGACCTGTACATGGTAGCTACATGATCATTGCATGATCAGCCACGTGAGTAGTGCATGATAGCCACGTGATCACTGCATGATCAGTCACGTGATCAGTGCATGATCAGTCATGTGACCAGTACATGGTAGCTGCGTGATCATGCATGATCAGCCACGTGAGCAGTGCATGATCAGCCACGTGATCAGTGCATGATCAGACACGTGATCAGTGCATGATCAGTCACGTGATCAGTGCATGATCAGCCACGTGATCAGTGCATGATCAGTCACGTGATCAGTGTATGATCAGCCACGTGATCAGTGCATGATAGCCACGTGATCAGTGCATGATCAGTCACGTGATCAGTGCATGATCAGTCAGTGATCAGTGCATGATCAGCCACGTGATCAGTGCATGATCAGTCATGATCAGTGCATGATATAGACGTGATCAGTGCATGATCAGTCACGTGATCAGTGCATGATAGCCACGTGATCAGTGCATGATCAGTCACGTGATCAGTGCATGATCAGTCACGTGACCAGTACATGGTAGCTACATGATCAGTGCATGATCAGCCACGTGATCAGTGCATGATAGCCACGTGATCAGTGCATGATCAGTCACGTGATCAGTGCATGATCAGTCACGTGATCAGTGCATGGTAGCTGCGTGATCAGTGCATGATCAGCCACGTGATCAGTGCATGATCAGCCACGTGATCAGTGCATGATCAGACACGTGATCAGTGCATGATCAGTCACGTGATCAGTGCATGATCAGCCACGTGATCAGTGCATGATCAGGCACGTGATCAGTGCATGATCAGCCACGTGATCAGTGCATGATAGCCACGTGATCAGTGCATGATCAGTCACGTGATCAGTGCATGATCAGTTACGTGATCAGTGCATGATCAGCCACGTGATCAGTGCATGATCAGCCACGTGATCAGTGCATGATCAATTACGTGATCAGTGCATGATCAGTCACGTGACCAGTACATGGTAGCTACGTGATCATTGCATGATCAGCCACGTGATCAGTGCATGATAGCCACGTGATCAGTGCATGATAGCCACGTGATCAGTGCATGATCAGTCATGTGATACGTGTGTGATCAGCCACGTGATCAGTGCATGATATCCACGTGATCAGTGCATGACAGCCACGTGATCAGTGCATGAGAGCCACGTGATCAGTGCATGATCAGTCACGTGATACATGTGTGATCAGCCACGTGATCAGTGCATGATGAGCCACGTGATCAGTGCATGATCAATTACGTGATCAGTGCATGATCAGTCACGTGACCAGTACATGGTTGCTACGTGATCGTTGCATGATCAGCCACGTGAGCAGTGCATGATAGCCACGTGATCAGTGCATGATCAGTCACGTGATCAGTACATGATCAGTCACGTGAACAGTGCATGATCATTTACGTGATCTTGCATGATCAGTCACGTGACCAGTATATGGTTGCTACGTGATCATTCCATGACGAGCCACGTGAGCAGTGCATGATAGCCACGTGATGTGTGCATGAGTTACGTGAGCAGAGTATGATCAGCCACGTGATCAGTGCATGAGTGCCACGTGATCAGTGCATGATATGTCACGTGACAGGTGTGTGATCAGCCACGTGAACAGTGCATGTTCAGCCACGTGATCAGTGCATGATAGCCACGTGATCAGTGCATGATCAGTTACGTGAGCAGTGTATGATCAGCCACGTGATCAGTGCATGGTCAGACACGTGAACAGTGTATGATCAGCCACGTGATCAGTGCATGATATCCAAGTGATCAGTGCATGATCATCACGTGATCAGTGTATGATCAGCCACGTGAACAGTGCATGCTCAGTCACGTGATCTGGGCCTGCTGAGCTGCGTGATTACTGTCTGCTCATCTGCTTGACAATTGCCAGCTGAGCTGCACGATTCCTGCCTGTCATCTGCTTGACAATTGCCAGCTGTGCTGCGTAATTCCTGCCTGCTCAGCTGCTTGATTATTGCCAGCTGAGCAGCATGATTCCTCACAGCTGAGTTCCATGATTATTGCCTGCTGACTGTTTGATTCGTGCCTACTCAGCTCTTTGTTTATTGCCTCCAGAGGCACATGATCAGTGTATGATAGCAAACATGATCAGCGCATGATCAGTCACATGATCAGCGCCATTAAGTCACGTGATCACTACATGATAGTCATGTGATCAGTCCATGCTCAGTCACGGTATCAGTGCATGATCAGCCACGTGATCAGTGCATGATCTGTCACAAGATTAGTGTATGATCATCCACGTGATCAGTGCATGGGCAGTCATGTGATCAGTGCATGATATAGACGTGATCAGTGCATGATCAGTCACGTGATCAGTGCATGATAGCCACGTGATCAGTGCATGATCAGTCACCTGATGGGTGTATGATCATTCACGTGACCTGTACATGGTAGCTACATGATCATTGCATGATCAGCCACGTGAGTAGTGCATGATAGCCACGTGATCAGTGCATGATCAGTCACGTGATCAGTGCATGATCAGTCATGTGACCAGTACATGGTAGCTGCGTGATCATGCATGATCAGCCACGTGATCAGTGCATGATAGCCACGTGATCAGTGCATGATCAGACACGTGATCAGTGCATGATCAGTCACGTGATCAGTGCATGATCAGCCACGTGATCAGTGCATGATAGCCACGTGATCAGTGCATGATCATCACGTGATCAGTGCATGATCAGCCACGTGATCAGTGCATGATCAGTCACGTGATCAGTGCCTGCTGAGCTGCGTGATTACTGTCTGCTCATCTGCTTGACAATTGCCAGCTGAGCTGCACGATTCCTGCCTGCTCAGCTGCTTGATTATTGCCAGCTGAGCAGCATGATTCCTCACACCTGTGTTCCATGATTATTGCCTGCTGACTGTTTGATTCGTGCCTACTCAGCTCTTTGTTTATTGCCTCCAGAGGCACATGATCAGTGTATGATAGCAAACATGATCAGTGCATGATCAGTCACATGATCAGTGCCATTAAGTCACGTGATCAGTACATGATAGTCATGTGATCAGTCCATGCTCAGTCACGTGATCAGTGCATGATCAGCCACGTGATCAGTGCATGATCAGTCACGTGATCAGTGTATGATCATCCACGTGATCAGTGCATGGGCAGTCATGTGATCAGTGCATGATATAGACGTGATCAGTGCATGATCAGTCACGTGATCAGTGCATGATAGCCACGTGATCAGTGCATGATCAGTCACCTGATGGGTGTATGATCATTCACGTGACCAGTACATGGTAGCTACATGATCATTGCATGATCAGCCACGTGAGTAGTGCATGATAGCCACGTGATCAGTGCATGATCAGTCACGTGATCAGTGCATGATCAGTCACGTGACCAGTACATGGTAGCTGCGTGATCATGCATGATCAGCCACGTGAGCAGTGCATGATAGCCACGTGATCAGTGCATGATCAGTCACGTGATCAGTGCATGATCAGTCACGTGATCAGTGCATGATCAGCCACGTGATCAGTGCATGATCAGTCACGTGATCAGTGCATGATCAGCCACGTGATCAGTGCATGATAGCCACGTGATCAGTGCATGATCAGTCACGTGATCAGTGCATGATCAGTCACGTGATCAGTGCATGATCAGCCACGTGATCAGTGCATGATCAGCCACGTGATCAGTGCATGATCAGCCACGTGATCAGTGCATGATCAGTCACGTGATCAGTGCATGATAGCCACGTGATCAGTGCATGATCAGCCACGTGATCAGTGCATGATAGCCACGTGATCAGTGCATGATCAGTCACGTGATCAGTGCATGATCAGCCACGTGAACAGTGCATGCTCAGTCACGTGATCTGGCCTGCTGAGCTGCGTGATTACTGTCTGCTCATCTGCTTGACAATTGCCAGCTGAGCTGCACGATTCCTGCCTGCTCAGCTGCTTGATTATTGCCAGCTGAGCAGCATGATTCCTCACACCTGTGTTCCATGATTATTGCCTGCTGACTGTTTGATTCGTGCCTACTCAGCTCTTTGTTTATTGCCTCCAGAGGCACATGATCAGTGTATGATAGCAAACATGATCAGCGCATGATCAGTCACATGATCAGCGCCATTAAGTCACGTGATCACTACATGATAGTCATGTGATCAGTCCATGCTCAGTCACGTATCAGTGCATGATCAGCCACGTGATCAGTGCATGATCTGTCACAAGATTAGTGTATGATCATCCACGTGATCAGTGCATGGGCAGTCATGTGATCAGTGCATGATATAGACGTGATCAGTGCATGATCAGTCTCGTGATCAGTGCATGATAGCCACGTGATCAGTGCATGATCAGTCACCTGATGGGTGTATGATCATTCACGTGACCTGTACATGATAGCTACATGATCATTGCATGATCAGCCACGTGAGTAGTGCATGATAGCCACGTGATCAGTGCATGATCAGTCACGTGATCAGTGCATGATCAGTCATGTGACCAGTACATGGTAGCCGTGATCATGCATGATCAGCCACGTGATCAGTGCATGATAGCCACGTGATCAGTGCATGATCAGTCACGTGATCAGTGCATGATCAGTCACGTGATCAGTGCATGATCAGCCACGTGATCAGTGCATGATCAGCCACGTGATCAGTGCATGATCAATCACGTGATCAGTGCATGATCAGTCACGTGATCAGTGCATGGTAGCTACGTGATCAGTGCATGATCAGCCACGTGATCAGTGCATGATAGCCACGTGATCAGTGCATGATAGCCACGTGATCAGTGCATGATCAGTCATGTGATACGTGTGTGATCAGCCACGTGATCAGTGCATGATATCCACGTGATCAGTGCATGACAGCCACGTGATCAGTGCATGAGAGCCACGTGATCAGTGCATGATCAGTCACGTGATACATGTGTGATCAGCCACGTGATCAGTGCATGATGAGCCACGTGATCAGTGCAGGATCAATTACGTGATCAGTGCATGATCAGTCACGTGACCAGTACATGGTTGCTACGTGATCGTTGCATGATCAGCCACGTGAGCAGAGCATGATAGCCACGTGATCAGTGCATGATCAGTCACGTGATCAGTACATGATCAGTCACGTGAACAGTGCATGATCATTTACGTGATCTTTGCATGATCAGTCACGTGACCAGTATATGGTTGCTACGTGATCATTCCATGACGAGCCACGTGAGCAGTGCATGATAGCCACGTGATGTGTGCATGAGTTACGTGAGCAGAGTATGATCAGCCACGTGATCAGTGCATGAGTGCCACGTGATCAGTGCATGATATGTCACGTGACAGGTGTGTGATCAGCCACGTGAACAGTGCATGTTCAGCCACGTGATCAGTGCATGATAGCCACGTGATCAGTGCATGATCAGTTACGTGAGCAGTGTATGATCAGCCACGTGATCAGTGCATGGTCAGACACGTGAACAGTGTATGATCAGCCACGTGATCAGTGCATGATATCCAAGTGATCAGTGCATGATCATCACGTGATCAGTGTATGATCAGCCACGTGAACAGTGCATGCTCAGTCACGTGATCTGGGCCTGCTGAGCTGCGTGATTACTGTCTGCTCATCTGCTTGACAATTGCCAGCTGAGCTGCACGATTCCTGCCTGTCATCTGCTTGACAATTGCCAGCTGTGCTGCGTAATTCCTGCCTGCTCAGCTGCTTGATTATTGCCAGCTGAGCAGCATGATTCCTCACACCTGAGTTCCATGATTATTGCCTGCTGACTGTTTGATTCGTGCCTACTCAGCTCTTTGTTTATTGCCTCCAGAGGCACATGATCAGTGTATGATAGCAAACATGATCAGCGCATGATCAGTCACATGATCAGCGCCATTAAGTCACGTGATCACTACATGATAGTCATGTGATCAGTCCATGCTCAGTCACGGTATCAGTGCATGATCAGCCACGTGATCAGTGCATGATCTGTCACATGATTAGTGTATGATCATCCACGTGATCAGTGCATGGGCAGTCATGTGATCAGTGCATGATATAGACGTGATCAGTGCATGATCAGTCTCGTGATCAGTGCATGATAGCCACGTGATCAGTGCATGATCAGTCACCTGATGGGTGTATGATCATTCACGTGACCTGTACATGGTAGCTACATGATCATTGCATGATCAGCCACGTGAGTAGTGCATGATAGCCACGTGATCACTGCATGATCAGTCACGTGATCAGTGCATGATCAGTCATGTGACCAGTACATGGTAGCTGCGTGATCATGCATGATCAGCCACGTGAGCAGTGCATGATAGCCACGTGATCAGTGCATGATCAGACACGTGATCAGTGCATGATCAGTCACGTGATCAGTGCATGATCAGCCACGTGATCAGTGCATGATAGCCACGTGATCAGTGCATGATCAGCCACGTGATCAGTGCATGATCAGCCACGTGATCAGTGCATGATCAGTCACGTGATCAGTGCCTGCTGAGCTGCGTGATTACTGTCTGCTCATCTGCTTGACAATTGCCAGCTGAGCTGCATGATTCCTGCCTGATCAGCTGCTTGATTATTGCCAGCTGAGCAGCATGATTCCTCACACCTGTGTTCCATGATTATTGCCTGCTGACTGTTTGATTCGTGCCTACTCAGCTCTTTGTTTATTGCCTCCAGAGGCACATGATCAGTGTATGATAGCAAACATGATCAGTGCATGATCAGTCACATGATCAGTGCATTAAGTCACGTGATCAGTGCATGATAGTCATGTGATCAGTGCATGATCAGTCACGTATCAGTGCATGATCAGCCACGTGATCAGTGCATGATCAGTCACGTGATCAGTGTATGATCATCCACGTGATCAGTGCATGGGCAGTCACGTGATCAGTGCATGATATAGACGTGATCAGTGCATGATCAGTCACGTGATCAGTGCATGATAGCCACGTGATCAGTGCATGATCAGTCACGATGGGTGCATGATCATCACGTGACCAGTACATGGTAGCACGTGATCATTGCATGATCAGCCACGTGATAGTGCATGATAGCCACGTGATCAGTGCATGATCAGTCACGTGATCAGTGCATGATCAGTCACGTGACCAGTACATGGTAGCTACGTGATCATGCATGATCAGCCACGTGATCAGTGCATGATAGCCACGTGATCAGTGCATGATCAGTCACGTGATCAGTGCATGATCAGTCACGTGATCAGTGCATGATCAGCCACGTGATCAGTGCATGATCAGTCACGTGATCAGTGCATGTCAGCCACGTGATCAGTGCATGATAGCCACGTGATCAGTGCATGATCAGTCACGTGATCAGTGCATGATCAGCCACGTGATCAGTGCATGATCAGCCACGTGATCAGTGCATGATCAGTTACGTGATCAGTGCATGATCAGTCACGTGATCAGTGCATGGTAGCCACGTGATCAGTGCATGATCAGCCACGTGATCAGTGCATGATAGCCACGTGATCAGTGCATGATCAGTCACGTGATCAGTGTATGATCAGCCACGTGATCAGTGCATGCTCAGTCACGTGATCAGGGCATGCTGAGCTGCGTGATTACTGTCTGCTCATCTGCTTGACAATTGCCAGCTGAGCTGCACGATTCCTGCCTGCTCAGCTGCTTGATTATTGCCAGCTGAGCAGCATGATTCCTCACACCTGAGTTCCATGATTATTGCCTGCTGACTGTTTGATTCGTGCCTACTCAGCTCTTTGTTTATTGCCTCCAGAGGCACATGATCAGTGTATGATAGCAAACATGATCAGTGCATGATCAGTCACATGATCAGCGCCATTAAGTCACGTGATCACTACATGATAGTCATGTGATCAGTCCATGCTCAGTCACGGTATCAGTGCATGATCAGCCACGTGATCAGTGCATGATCTGTCAGTGATCAGTGTATGATCATCCACGTGATCAGTGCATGGGCAGTCATGTGATCAGTGCATGATATAGACGTGATCAGTGCATGATCAGTCACGTGATCAGTGCATGATAGCCACGTGATCAGTGCATGATCAGTCACCTGATGGGTGTATGATCATTCACGTGACCAGTACATGGTAGCTACATGATCATTGCATGATCAGCCACGTGAGTAGTGCATGATAGCCACGTGATCAGTGCATGATCAGTCACGTGATCAGTGCATGATCAGTCATGTGACCAGTGCATGGTAGCTGCGTGATCATGCATGATCAGCCACGTGATCAGTGCATGATAGCCACGTGATCAGTGCATGATCAGACACGTGATCAGTGCATGATCAGTCACGTGATCAGTGCATGATCAGCCACGTGATCAGTGCATGATCAGCCACGTGATCAGTGCATGATCAGTCACGTGATCAGTGCATGATCAGTCACGTGATCAGTGCATGATAGCTACGTGATCAGTGCATGATCAGCCACGTGATCAGTGCATGATAGCCACGTGATCAGTGCATGATAGCCACGTGATCAGTGCATGATCAGTCACGTGATAGTGTATGATCAGCCACGTGATCAGTGCATGATAGCCACGTGATCAGTGCATGATCAGCCACGTGATCAGTGCATGATCAGCCACGTGATCAGTGCATGATCAGCCACGTGATCAGTGCATGATAGCCACGTGATCAGTGCATGATCAGTTACGTGAGCAGTGTATGATCAGCCACGTGATCAGTGCATGGTCAGACACGTGAACAGTGTATGATCAGCCACGTGATCAGTGCATGATATCCAAGTGATCAGTGCATGATCATCACGTGATCAGTGTATGATCAGCCACGTGAACAGTGCATGCTCAGTCACGTGATCTGGGCCTGCTGAGCTGCGTGATTACTGTCTGCTCATCTGCTTGACAATTGCCAGCTGAGCTGCACGATTCCTGCCTGTCATCTGCTTGACAATTGCCAGCTGTGCTGCGTAATTCCTGCCTGCTCAGCTGCTTGATTATTGCCAGCTGAGCAGCATGATTCCTCACACCTGAGTTCCATGATTATTGCCTGCTGACTGTTTGATTCGTGCCTACTCAGCTCTTTGTTTATTGCCTCCAGAGGCACATGATCAGTGTATGATAGCAAACATGATCAGCGCATGATCAGTCACATGATCAGCGCCATTAAGTCACGTGATCACTACATGATAGTCATGTGATCAGTCCATGCTCAGTCACGGTATCAGTGCATGATCAGCCACGTGATCAGTGCATGATCTGTCACATGATTAGTGTATGATCATCCACGTGATCAGTGCATGGGCAGTCATGTGATCAGTGCATGATATAGACGTGATCAGTGCATGATCAGTCTCGTGATCAGTGCATGATAGCCACGTGATCAGTGCATGATCAGTCACCTGATGGGTGTATGATCATTCACGTGACCTGTACATGGTAGCTACATGATCATTGCATGATCAGCCACGTGAGTAGTGCATGATAGCCACGTGATCAGTGCATGATCAGTCACGTGATCAGTGCATGATCAGTCATGTGACCAGTACATGGTAGCTGCGTGATCATGGCATGATCAGCCACGTGAGCAGTGCATGATAGCCACGTGATCAGTGCATGATCAGTCACGTGATCAGTGCATGATCAGCCACGTGATCAGTGCATGATCAGCCACGTGATCAGTGCATGATAGCCACGTGATCAGTGCATGATCAGCCACGTGATCAGTGCATGATCAGTCACGTGATCAGTGCATGATCAGTCACGTGATCAGTGCATGATAGCCACGTGATCAGTGCATGATCAGCCACGTGATCAGTGCATGATCAGCCACGTGATCAGTGCATGATAGCCACGTGATCAGTGCATGATCAGTCACGTGATAGTGCATGATCAGCCACGTGATCAGTGCATGATAGCCACGTGATCAGTGCATGATCAGCCACGTGATCAGTGCATGATCAGCCACGTGATCAGTGCATGATCAGTCACGTGATCAGTGCATGATAGCCACGTGATCAGTGCATGATCAGTTACGTGAGCAGTGCATGATCAGCCACGTGATCAGTGCATGATCAGACACGTGATCAGTGTATGATCAGCCACGTGATCAGTGCATGATATCCACGTGATCAGTGCATGATCATCACGTGATCAGTGTATGATCAGCCACGTGAACAGTGCATGCTCAGTCACGTGATCAGGGCCTGCTGAGCTGCGTGATTACTGTCTGCTCATCTGCTTGACAATTGCCAGCTGAGCTGCACGATTCCTGCCTGCTCAGCTGCTTGATTATTGCCAGCTGAGCAGCATGATTCCTCACACCTGTGTTCCATGATTATTGCCTGCTGACTGTTTGATTCGTGCCTACTCAGCTCTTTGTTTATTGCCTCCAGAGGCACATGATCAGTGTATGATAGCAAACATGATCAGCGCATGATCAGTCACATGATCAGCGCCATTAAGTCACGTGATCACTACATGATAGTCATGTGATCAGTCCATGCTCAGTCACGGTATCAGTGCATGATCAGCCACGTGATCAGTGCATGATCTGTCACAAGATTAGTGTATGATCATCCACGTGATCAGTGCATGGGCAGTCATGTGATCAGTGCATGATATAGACGTGATCAGTGCATGATCAGTCACGTGATCAGTGCATGATAGCCACGTGATCAGTGCATGATCAGTCACCTGATGGGTGTATGATCATTCACGTGACCTGTACATGGTAGCTACATGATCATTGCATGATCAGCCACGTGAGTAGTGCATGATAGCCACGTGATCAGTGCATGATCAGTCACGTGATCAGTGCATGATCAGTCATGTGACCAGTACATGGTAGCTGCGTGATCATGCATGATCAGCCACGTGATCAGTGCATGATAGCCACGTGATCAGTGCATGATCAGTCACGTGATCAGTGCATGATCAGTCACGTGATCAGTGCATGATCAGCCACGTGATCAGTGCATGATCAGCCACGTGATCAGTGCATGATCAACGTGATCAGTGCATGATCAGTCACGTGATCAGTACATGGTAGCTACGTGATCATTGCATGATCAGCCACGTGATCAGTGCATGATAGCCACGTGATCAGTGCATGATAGCCACGTGATCAGTGCATGATCAGTCATGTGATACGTGTGATCAGCCACGTGATCAGTGCATGATATCCACGTGATCAGTGCATGACAGCCACGTGATCAGTGCATGAGAGCCACGTGATCAGTGCATGATCAGTCACGTGATACATGTGTGATCAGCCACGTGATCAGTGCATGATGAGCCACGTGATCAGTGCAGGATCAATTACGTGATCAGTGCATGATCAGTCACGTGACCAGTACATGGTTGCTACGTGATCGTTGCATGATCAGCCACGTGAGCAGAGCATGATAGCCACGTGATCAGTGCATGATCAGTCACGTGATCAGTACATGATCAGTCACGTGAACAGTGCATGATCATTTACGTGATCTTTGCATGATCAGTCACGTGACCAGTATATGGTTGCTACGTGATCATTCCATGACGAGCCACGTGAGCAGTGCATGATAGCCACGTGATGTGTGCATGAGTTACGTGAGCAGAGTATGATCAGCCACGTGATCAGTGCATGAGTGCCACGTGATCAGTGCATGATATGTCACGTGACAGGTGTGTGATCAGCCACGTGAACAGTGCATGTTCAGCCACGTGATCAGTGCATGATAGCCACGTGATCAGTGCATGATCAGTTACGTGAGCAGTGTATGATCAGCCACGTGATCAGTGCATGGTCAGACACGTGAACAGTGTATGATCAGCCACGTGATCAGTGCATGATATCCAAGTGATCAGTGCATGATCATCACGTGATCAGTGTATGATCAGCCACGTGAACAGTGCATGCTCAGTCACGTGATCTGGGCCTGCTGAGCTGCGTGATTACTGTCTGCTCATCTGCTTGACAATTGCCAGCTGAGCTGCACGATTCCTGCCTGTCATCTGCTTGACAATTGCCAGCTGTGCTGCGTAATTCCTGCCTGCTCAGCTGCTTGATTATTGCCAGCTGAGCAGCATGATTCCTCACACCTGAGTTCCATGATTATTGCCTGCTGACTGTTTGATTCGTGCCTACTCAGCTCTTTGTTTATTGCCTCCAGAGGCACATGATCAGTGTATGATAGCAAACATGATCAGCGCATGATCAGTCACATGATCAGCGCCATTAAGTCACGTGATCACTACATGATAGTCATGTGATCAGTCCATGCTCAGTCACGGTATCAGTGCATGATCAGCCACGTGATCAGTGCATGATCTGTCACATGATTAGTGTATGATCATCCACGTGATCAGTGCATGGGCAGTCATGTGATCAGTGCATGATATAGACGTGATCAGTGCATGATCAGTCTCGTGATCAGTGCATGATAGCCACGTGATCAGTGCATGATCAGTCACCTGATGGGTGTATGATCATTCACGTGACCTGTACATGGTAGCTACATGATCATTGCATGATCAGCCACGTGAGTAGTGCATGATAGCCACGTGATCACTGCATGATCAGTCACGTGATCAGTGCATGATCAGTCATGTGACCAGTACATGGTAGCTGCGTGATCATGGCATGATCAGCCACGTGAGCAGTGCATGATAGCCACGTGATCAGTGCATGATCAGACACGTGATCAGTGCATGATCAGTCACGTGATCAGTGCATGATCAGCCACGTGATCAGTGCATGACCAGGCACGTGATCAGTGTATGTCAGCCAAGTGATCAGTGCATGATAGCCACGTGATCAGTGCATGATCAGTCACGTGATCAGTGCATGATCAGTTATGTGATCAGTGCATGATCAGCCACGTGATCAGTGCATGATCAGCCACATGATCAGTGCATGATCAATTACGTGATCAGTGCATGATCAGTCACGTGACCAGTACATGGTAGCTACGTGATCATTGCATGATCAGCCACGTGATCAGTGCATGATAGCCACGTGATCAGTGCATGATAGCCACGTGATCAGTGCATGATCAGTCATGTGATACGTGTGTGATCAGCCACGTGATCAGTGCATGATATCCACGTGATCAGTGCATGACAGCCACGTGATCAGTGCATGAGAGCCACGTGATCAGTGCATGATCAGTCACGTGATACATGTGTGATCAGCCACGTGATCAGTGCATGATGAGCCACGTGATCAGTGCAGGATCAATTACGTGATCAGTGCATGATCAGTCACGTGACCAGTACATGGTTGCTACGTGATCGTTGCATGATCAGCCACGTGAGCAGTGCATGATAGCCACGTGATCAGTGCATGATCAGTCACGTGATCAGTACATGATCAGTCACGTGAACAGTGCATGATCATTTACGTGATCTTTGCATGATCAGTCACGTGACCAGTATATGGTTGCTACGTGATCATTCCATGACGAGCCACGTGAGCAGTGCATGATAGCCACGTGATGTGTGCATGAGTTACGTGAGCAGAGTATGATCAGCCACGTGATCAGTGCATGAGTGCCACGTGATCAGTGCATGATATGTCACGTGACAGGTGTGTGATCAGCCACGTGAACAGTGCATGTTCAGCCACGTGATCAGTGCATGATAGCCACGTGATCAGTGCATGATCAGTTACGTGAGCAGTGTATGATCAGCCACGTGATCAGTGCATGGTCAGACACGTGAACAGTGTATGATCAGCCACGTGATCAGTGCATGATATCCAAGTGATCAGTGCATGATCATCACGTGATCAGTGCATGATCAGTCACGTGATCAGGGCCTGCTGAGCTGCGTGATTACTGTCTGCTCATCTGCTTGACAATTGCCAGCTGAGCTGCACGATTCCTGCCTGTCATCTGCTTGACAATTGCCAGCTGTGCTGCGTAATTCCTGCCTGCTCAGCTGCTTGATTATTGCCAGCTGAGCAGCATGATTCCTCACACCTGAGTTCCATGATTATTGCCTGCTGACTGTTTGATTCGTGCCTACTCAGCTCTTTGTTTATTGCCTCCAGAGGCACATGATCAGTGTATGATAGCAAACATGATCAGCGCATGATCAGTCACATGATCAGCGCCATTAAGTCACGTGATCACTACATGATAGTCATGTGATCAGTCCATGCTCAGTCACGGTATCAGTGCATGATCAGCCACGTGATCAGTGCATGATCTGTCACAAGATTAGTGTATGATCATCCACGTGATCAGTGCATGGGCAGTCATGTGATCAGTGCATGATATAGACGTGATCAGTGCATGATCAGTCTCGTGATCAGTGCATGATAGCCACGTGATCAGTGCATGATCAGTCACCTGATGGGTGTATGATCATTCACGTGACCTGTACATGGTAGCTACATGATCAGCCACGTGAGTAGTGCATGATAGCCACGTGATCAGTGCATGATCAGTCACGTGATCAGTGCATGATCAGTCATGTGACCAGTACATGGTAGCTGCGTGATCATGGCATGATCAGCCACGTGAGCAGTGCATGATAGCCACGTGATCAGTGCATGATCAGTCACGTGATCAGTGCATGATCAGTCACGTGATCAGTGCATGATCAGCCACGTGATCAGTGCATGATCAGCCACGTGATCAGTGCATGATCAGCCACGTGATCAGTGCATGATCAGTGATCAGTGCGTGATCAGTGCATGATCAGCCACGTGATCAGTGCATGATCAGCCACGTGATCAGTGCATGATCAGTCACGTGATCAGTGCATGATCAGCCACGTGATCAGTGCATGATCAGCACGTGATCAGATGTCAGCATGATCAGTGATCTGCATGATCCGAGCTGCATGATGATCATCACTGCTGATTCCAGCTGCATGATTCAGCTCAGCATGATCAGTGCATGATAGCCACAGTGATCAGTCACATGATCAGTCACGTGATCAGTGCATGATCAGTCACGGTCAGTGCATGATCAGCCACGTGATCAGTGCATGATCAGTCACATGATCAGTGTATGATCATCCACGTGATCAGTGCATGGGCAGTCATGTGATCAGTGCATGATATAGACGTGATCAGTGCATGATCAGTCACGTGATCAGTGCATGATAGCCACGTGATCAGTGCATGATCAGTCACCTGATGGGTGTATGATCATTCACGTGACCTGTACATGGTAGCTGCATGATCAGCCACGTGAGTAGTGCATGATAGCCACGTGATCAGTGCATGATCAGTCACGTGATCAGTGCATGATCAGTCATGTGACCAGTACATGGTAGCTGCGTGATCATGCATGATCAGCCACGTGAGCAGTGCATGATAGCCACGTGATCAGTGCATGATCAGTCACGTGATCAGTGCATGATCAGTCACGTGATCAGTGCATGATCAGCCACGTGATCAGTGCATGATCAGCCACGTGATCAGTGCATGATCAGCCACGTGATCAGTGCATGATCAGCCACGTGATCAGTGCATGATCAGCCACGTGATCAGTGCATGATCAGCCACGTGATCAGTGCATGATCAGTCACGTGATCAGTGCATGATCAGCCACGTGATCAGTGCATGATATCCACGTGATCAGTGCATGATCATCACGTGATCAGTGTATGATCAGCCACGTGAACAGTGCATGCTCAGTCACGTGATCAGGGCCTGCTGAGCTGCGTGATTACTGTCTGCTCATCTGCTTGACAATTGCCAGCTGAGCTGCACGATTCCTGCCTGTCATCTGCTTGACAATTGCCAGCTGTGCTGCGTAATTCCTGCCTGCTCAGCTGCTTGATTATTGCCAGCTGAGCAGCATGATTCCTCACACCTGAGTTCCATGATTATTGCCTGCTGACTGTTTGATTCGTGCCTACTCAGCTCTTTGTTTATTGCCTCCAGAGGCACATGATCAGTGTATGATAGCAAACATGATCAGCGCATGATCAGTCACATGATCAGCGCCATTAAGTCACGTGATCACTACATGATAGTCATGTGATCAGTCCATGCTCAGTCACGGTATCAGTGCATGATCAGCCACGTGATCAGTGCATGATCTGTCACAAGATCAGTGTATGATCATCCACGTGATCAGTGCATGGGCAGTCATGTGATCAGTGCATGATATAGACGTGACAGTGCATGATCAGTCTCGTGATCAGTGCATGATAGCCACGTGATCAGTGCATGATCAGTCACCTGATGGGTGTATGATCATTCACGTGACCTGTACATGGTAGCTACATGATCAGCCACGTGAGTAGTTCATGATAGCCACGTGATCAGTGCATGATCAGTCACGTGATCAGTGCATGATCAGTCATGTGACCAGTACATGGTAGCTGCGTGATCATGGCATGATCAGCCACGTGAGCAGTGCATGATAGCCACGTGATCAGTGCATGATCAGTCACGTGATCAGTGCATGATCAGCCACGTGATCAGTGCATGATCAGCACGTGATCAGTGCATGATCAGTCACGTGATCAGTGCATGATCAGCCACGTGATCAGTGCATGATCAGGCACGTGATCAGTGTATGATCAGCCACGTGATCAGTGCATGATAGCCACGTGATCAGTGCATGATCAGTCACGTGATCAGTGCATGATCAGTTATGTGATCAGTGCATGATCAGCCACGTGATCAGTGCATGATCAGCCACATGATCAGTGCATGATCAATTACGTGATCAGTGCATGATCAGTCACGTGACCAGTACATGGTAGCTACGTGATCATTGCATGATCAGCCACGTGATCAGTGCATGATAGCCACGTGATCAGTGCATGATAGCCACGTGATCAGTGCATGATCAGTCATGTGATACGTGTGTGATCAGCCACGTGATCAGTGCATGATATCCACGTGATCAGTGCATGACAGCCACGTGATCAGTGCATGAGAGCCACGTGATCAGTGCATGATCAGTCACGTGATACATGTGTGATCAGCCACGTGATCAGTGCATGATGAGCCACGTGATCAGTGCAGGATCAATTACGTGATCAGTGCATGATCAGTCACGTGACCAGTACATGGTTGCTACGTGATCGTTGCATGATCAGCCACGTGAGCAGAGCATGATAGCCACGTGATCAGTGCATGATCAGTCACGTGATCAGTACATGATCAGTCACGTGAACAGTGCATGATCATTTACGTGATCTTTGCATGATCAGTCACGTGACCAGTATATGGTTGCTACGTGATCATTCCATGACGAGCCACGTGAGCAGTGCATGATAGCCACGTGATGTGTGCATGAGTTACGTGAGCAGAGTATGATCAGCCACGTGATCAGTGCATGAGTGCCACGTGATCAGTGCATGATATGTCACGTGACAGGTGTGTGATCAGCCACGTGAACAGTGCATGTTCAGCCACGTGATCAGTGCATGATAGCCACGTGATCAGTGCATGATCAGTTACGTGAGCAGTGTATGATCAGCCACGTGATCAGTGCATGGTCAGACACGTGAACAGTGTATGATCAGCCACGTGATCAGTGCATGATATCCAAGTGATCAGTGCATGATCATCACGTGATCAGTGTATGATCAGCCACGTGAACAGTGCATGCTCAGTCACGTGATCTGGGCCTGCTGAGCTGCGTGATTACTGTCTGCTCATCTGCTTGACAATTGCCAGCTGAGCTGCACGATTCCTGCCTGTCATCTGCTTGACAATTGCCAGCTGTGCTGCGTAATTCCTGCCTGCTCAGCTGCTTGATTATTGCCAGCTGAGCAGCATGATTCCTCACACCTGAGTTCCATGATTATTGCCTGCTGACTGTTTGATTCGTGCCTACTCAGCTCTTTGTTTATTGCCTCCAGAGGCACATGATCAGTGTATGATAGCAAACATGATCAGCGCATGATCAGTCACATGATCAGCGCCATTAAGTCACGTGATCACTACATGATAGTCATGTGATCAGTCCATGCTCAGTCACGGTATCAGTGCATGATCAGCCACGTGATCAGTGCATGATCTGTCACAAGATTAGTGTATGATCATCCACGTGATCAGTGCATGGGCAGTCATGTGATCAGTGCATGATATAGACGTGATCAGTGCATGATCAGTCTCGTGATCAGTGCATGATAGCCACGTGATCAGTGCATGATCAGTCACCTGATCAGTGTATGATCAGCCACGTGATCAGTGCATGATAGCCACGTGATCAGTGCATGGTAGCTACGTGATCATGCATGATCAGCCACGTGATCAGTGCATGATAGCCACGTGATCAGTGCATGATCAGTCACGTGATCAGTGCATGATCAGTCACGTGATCAGTGCATGATCAGTCATGTGACCAGTACATGGTAGCTGCGTGATCATGCATGATCAGCCACGTGATCAGTGCATGATAGCCACGTGATCAGTGCATGATCAGACACGTGATCAGTGCATGATCAGTCACGTGATCAGTGCATGATCAGCCACGTGATCAGTGCATGACCAGGCACGTGATCAGTGTATGTCAGCCACGTGATCAGTGCATGATAGCCACGTGATCAGTGCATGATCAGTCACGTGATCAGTGCATGATCAGTTATGTGATCAGTGTATGATCAGCCACGTGATCAGTGCATGATCAGCCACATGATCAGTGCATGATCAATTACGTGATCAGTGCATGATCAGTCACGTGACCAGTACATGGTAGCTACGTGATCATTGCATGATCAGCCACGTGATCAGTGCATGATAGCCACGTGATCAGTGCATGATAGCCACGTGATCAGTGCATGATCAGTCATGTGATACGTGTGTGATCAGCCACGTGATCAGTGCATGATATCCACGTGATCAGTGCATGACAGCCACGTGATCAGTGCATGAGAGCCACGTGATCAGTGCATGATCAGTCACGTGATACATGTGTGATCAGCCACGTGATCAGTGCATGATGAGCCACGTGATCAGTGCATGATCAATTACGTGATCAGTGCATGATCAGTCACGTGACCAGTACATGGTTGCTACGTGATCGTTGCATGATCAGCCACGTGAGCAGAGCATGATAGCCACGTGATCAGTGCATGATCAGTCACGTGATCAGTACATGATCAGTCACGTGAACAGTGCATGATCATTTACGTGATCTTTGCATGATCAGTCACGTGACCAGTATATGGTTGCTACGTGATCATTCCATGACGAGCCACGTGAGCAGTGCATGATAGCCACGTGATGTGTGCATGAGTTACGTGAGCAGAGTATGATCAGCCACGTGATCAGTGCATGAGTGCCACGTGATCAGTGCATGATATGTCACGTGACAGGTGTGTGATCAGCCACGTGAACAGTGCATGTTCAGCCACGTGATCAGTGCATGATAGCCACGTGATCAGTGCATGATCAGTTACGTGAGCAGTGTATGATCAGCCACGTGATCAGTGCATGATATCCAAGTGATCAGTGCATGATCATCACGTGATCAGTGTATGATCAGCCACGTGAACAGTGCATGCTCAGTCACGTGATCTGGGCCTGCTGAGCTGCGTGATTACTGTCTGCTCATCTGCTTGACAATTGCCAGCTGAGCTGCACGATTCCTGCCTGTCATCTGCTTGACAATTGCCAGCTGTGCTGCGTAATTCCTGCCTGCTCAGCTGCTTGATTATTGCCAGCTGAGCAGCATGATTCCTCACACCTGAGTTCCATGATTATTGCCTGCTGACTGTTTGATTCGTGCCTACTCAGCTCTTTGTTTATTGCCTCCAGAGGCACATGATCAGTGTATGATAGCAAACATGATCAGCGCATGATCAGTCACATGATCAGCGCCATTAAGTCACGTGATCACTACATGATAGTCATGTGATCAGTCCATGCTCAGTCACGGTATCAGTGCATGATCAGCCACGTGATCAGTGCATGATCTGTCACAAGATTAGTGTATGATCATCCACGTGATCAGTGCACGGGCAGTCATGTGATCAGTGCATGATATAGACGTGATCAGTGCATGATCAGTCTCGTGATCAGTGCATGATAGCCACGTGATCAGTGCATGATCAGTCACCTGATGGGTGTATGATCATTCACGTGACCTGTACATGGTAGCTACATGATCATTGCATGATCAGCCACGTGAGTAGTGCATGATAGCCACGTGATCACTGCATGATCAGTCACGTGATCAGTGCATGATCAGTCATGTGACCAGTACATGGTAGCTGCGTGATCATGGCATGATCAGCCACGTGAGCAGTGCATGATAGCCACGTGATCAGTGCATGATCAGACACGTGATCAGTGCATGATCAGTCACGTGATCAGTGCATGATCAGCCACGTGATCAGTGCATGACCAGGCACGTGATCAGTGTATGTCAGCCAAGTGATCAGTGCATGATAGCCACGTGATCAGTGCATGATCAGTCACGTGATCAGTGCATGATCAGTTACGTGATCAGTGTATGATCAGCCACGTGATCAGTGCATGATCAGCCACATGATCAGTGCATGATCAATTACGTGATCAGTGCATGATCAGTCACGTGACCAGTACATGGTAGCTACGTGATCATTGCATGATCAGCCACGTGATCAGTGCATGATAGCCACGTGATCAGTGCATGATAGCCACGTGATCAGTGCATGATCAGTCATGATACGTGTGATCAGCCACGTGATCAGTGCATGATATCCACGTGATCAGTGCATGATCAGCCACGTGATCAGTGCATGATCAGCCACGTGATCAGTGCATGATCAGTCACGTGATCAGTGCATGATAGCTACGTGATCAGTGCATGATCAGCCACGTGATCAGTGCATGATAGCCACGTGATCAGTGCATGATCAGTCACGTGATCAGTGTGATCAGCCACGTGATCAGTGCATGATAGCCACGTGATCAGTGCATGATCAGCCACGTGATCAGTGCATGATAGCCACGTGATCAGTGCATGATCAGTCACGTGATACATGTGTGATCAGCCACGTGATCAGTGCATGATCAGCCACGTGATCAGTGCATGATCAATTACGTGATCAGTGCATGATCAGTCACGTGACCAGTACATGGTTGCTACGTGATCGTGCATGATCAGCCACGTGATCAGTGCATGATAGCCACGTGATCAGTGCATGATCAGTCACGTGATCAGTGCATGATCAGTCACGTGATCAGTGCATGATCATTTACGTGATCAGTGCATGATCAGTCACGTGACCAGTATATGGTTGCTACGTGATCATTGCATGATCAGCCACGTGCAGTGCATGATAGCCACGTGATCAGTGCATGAGTTACGTGATCAGTGCATGATCAGCCACGTGATCAGTGCATGAGTGCCACGTGATCAGTGCATGATAGTCACGTGACAGTGTGATCAGCCACGTGATCAGTGCATGATCAGCCACGTGATCAGTGCATGATAGCCACGTGATCAGTGCATGATCAGTCACGTGATCAGTGCATGATCAGCCACGTGATCAGTGCATGATCAGCCACGTGATCAGTGCATGATCAGCCACGTGATCAGTGCATGATAGCCACGTGATCAGTGCATGATCAGTCACGTGATCAGTGTATGATCAGCCACGTGATCAGTGCATGGTCAGACACGTGATCAGTGTATGATCAGCCACGTGATCAGTGCATGATATCCAAGTGATCAGTGCATGATCATCACGTGATCAGTGTATGATCAGCCACGTGAACAGTGCATGCTCAGTCACGTGATCTGGGCCTGCTGAGCTGCGTGATTACTGTCTGCTCATCTGCTTGACAATTGCCAGCTGAGCTGCACGATTCCTGCCTGTCATCTGCTTGACAATTGCCAGCTGTGCTGCGTAATTCCTGCCTGCTCAGCTGCTTGATTATTGCCAGCTGAGCAGCATGATTCCTCACACCTGAGTTCCATGATTATTGCCTGCTGACTGTTTGATTCGTGCCTACTCAGCTCTTTGTTTATTGCCTCCAGAGGCACATGATCAGTGTATGATAGCAAACATGATCAGCGCATGATCAGTCACATGATCAGCGCCATTAAGTCACGTGATCACTACATGATAGTCATGTGATCAGTCCATGCTCAGTCACGGTATCAGTGCATGATCAGCCACGTGATCAGTGCATGATCTGTCACATGATTAGTGTATGATCATCCACGTGATCAGTGCACGGCAGTCATGTGATCAGTGCATGATATAGACGTGATCAGTGCATGATCAGTCTCGTGATCAGTGCATGATAGCCACGTGATCAGTGCATGATCAGTCACCTGATGGGTGTATGATCATTCACGTGACCTGTACATGGTAGCTACATGATCATTGCATGATCAGCCACGTGAGTAGTGCATGATAGCCACGTGATCACTGCATGATCAGTCACGTGATCAGTGCATGATCAGTCATGTGACCAGTACATGGTAGCTGCGTGATCATGGCATGATCAGCCACGTGAGCAGTGCATGATAGCCACGTGATCAGTGCATGATCAGACACGTGATCAGTGCATGATCAGTCACGTGATCAGTGCATGATCAGCCACGTGATCAGTGCATGATCAGGCACGTGATCAGTGCATGATCAGCCACGTGATCAGTGCATGATAGCCACGTGATCAGTGCATGATCAGTCACGTGATCAGTGCATGATCAGTCACGTGATCAGTGCATGATCAGCCACGTGATCAGTGCATGATCAGCCACGTGATCAGTGCATGATCAATTACGTGATCAGTGCATGATCAGTCACGTGATCAGTACATGATAGCACGTGATCAGTGCATGATCAGCCACGTGATCAGTGCATGATAGCCACGTGATCAGTGCATGATAGCCACGTGATCAGTGCATGATCAGTCACGTGATAGTGTGATCAGCCACGTGATCAGTGCATGATAGCCACGTGATCAGTGCATGATCAGCCACGTGATCAGTGCATGATCAGCCACGTGATCAGTGCATGATCAGTCACGTGATCAGTGCATGATAGCCACGTGATCAGTGCATGATCAGCCACGTGATCAGTGCATGATAGCCACGTGATCAGTGCATGATCAGTCACGTGATCAGTGCATGATCAGCCACGTGATCAGTGCATGATATCCACGTGATCAGTGCATGATCAGCCACGTGATCAGTGCATGATAGCCACGTGATCAGTGCATGATCAGTCACGTGATCATGTGTGATCAGCCACGTGATCAGTGCATGATCAGCCACGTGATCAGTGCATGATCAATTACGTGATCAGTGCATGATCAGTCACGTGACCAGTACATGGTTGCTACGTGATCGTGCATGATCAGCCACGTGATCAGTGCATGATAGCCACGTGATCAGTGCATGATCAGTCACGTGATCAGTGCATGATCAGTCACGTGATCAGTGCATGATCATTTACGTGATCAGTGCATGATCAGTCACGTGACCAGTATATGGTTGCTACGTGATCATTGCATGATCAGCCACGTGATCAGTGCATGATAGCCACGTGATCAGTGCATGAGTCACGTGATCAGTGTATGATCAGCCACGTGATCAGTGCATGATGCCACGTGATCAGTGCATGATAGTCACGTGATCAGTGTGATGATCAGCCACGTGATCAGTGCATGATCAGCCACGTGATCAGTGCATGATCAGCCACGTGATCAGTGCATGATAGCCACGTGATCAGTGCATGATCAGTCACGTGATCAGTGCATGATCAGCCACGTGATCAGTGCATGGTCAGACACGTGAACAGTGTATGATCAGCCACGTGATCAGTGCATGATATCCAAGTGATCAGTGCATGATCATCACGTGATCAGTGTATGATCAGCCACGTGAACAGTGCATGCTCAGTCACGTGATCTGGGCCTGCTGAGCTGCGTGATTACTGTCTGCTCATCTGCTTGACAATTGCCAGCTGAGCTGCACGATTCCTGCCTGTCATCTGCTTGACAATTGCCAGCTGTGCTGCGTAATTCCTGCCTGCTCAGCTGCTTGATTATTGCCAGCTGAGCAGCATGATTCCTCACACCTGAGTTCCATGATTATTGCCTGCTGACTGTTTGATTCGTGCCTACTCAGCTCTTTGTTTATTGCCTCCAGAGGCACATGATCAGTGTATGATAGCAAACATGATCAGCGCATGATCAGTCACATGATCAGCGCCATTAAGTCACGTGATCACTACATGATAGTCATGTGATCAGTCCATGCTCAGTCACGGTATCAGTGCATGATCAGCCACGTGATCAGTGCATGATCTGTCACAAGATTAGTGTATGATCATCCACGTGATCAGTGCATGGGCAGTCATGTGATCAGTGCATGATATAGACGTGATCAGTGCATGATCAGTCTCGTGATCAGTGCATGATAGCCACGTGATCAGTGCATGATCAGTCACCTGATGGGTGTATGATCATTCACGTGACCTGTACATGGTAGCTACATGATCATTGCATGATCAGCCACGTGAGTAGTTCATGATAGCCACGTGATCACTGCATGATCAGTCACGTGATCAGTGCATGATCAGTCATGTGACCAGTACATGGTAGCTGCGTGATCATGGCATGATCAGCCACGTGAGCAGTGCATGATAGCCACGTGATCAGTGCATGATCAGACACGTGATCAGTGCATGATCAGTCACGTGATCAGTGCATGATCAGCCACGTGATCAGTGCATGATCAGGCACGTGATCAGTGTATGTCAGCCAAGTGATCAGTGCATGATAGCCACGTGATCAGTGCATGATCAGTCACGTGATCAGTGCATGATCAGTTATGTGATCAGTGTATGATCAGCCACGTGATCAGTGCATGATCAGCCACATGATCAGTGCATGATCAATTACGTGATCAGTGCATGATCAGTCACGTGACCAGTACATGGTAGCTACGTGATCATTGCATGATCAGCCACGTGATCAGTGCATGATAGCCACGTGATCAGTGCATGATAGCCACGTGATCAGTGCATGATCAGTCATGTGATACGTGTGTGATCAGCCACGTGATCAGTGCATGATATCCACGTGATCAGTGCATGACAGCCACGTGATCAGTGCATGAGAGCCACGTGATCAGTGCATGATCAGTCACGTGATACATGTGTGATCAGCCACGTGATCAGTGCATGATGAGCCACGTGATCAGTGCAGGATCAATTACGTGATCAGTGCATGATCAGTCACGTGACCAGTACATGGTTGCTACGTGATCGTTGCATGATCAGCCACGTGAGCAGAGCATGATAGCCACGTGATCAGTGCATGATCAGTCACGTGATCAGTACATGATCAGTCACGTGAACAGTGCATGATCATTTACGTGATCTGTGCATGATCAGTCACGTGACCAGTATATGGTTGCTACGTGATCATTCCATGACGAGCCACGTGAGCAGTGCATGATAGCCACGTGATGTGTGCATGAGTTACGTGAGCAGAGTATGATCAGCCACGTGATCAGTGCATGAGTGCCACGTGATCAGTGCATGATATGTCACGTGACAGGTGTGTGATCAGCCACGTGAACAGTGCATGTTCAGCCACGTGATCAGTGCATGATAGCCACGTGATCAGTGCATGATCAGTTACGTGAGCAGTGTATGATCAGCCACGTGATCAGTGCATGGTCAGACACGTGAACAGTGTATGATCAGCCACGTGATCAGTGCATGATATCCAAGTGATCAGTGCATGATCATCACGTGATCAGTGTATGATCAGCCACGTGAACAGTGCATGCTCAGTCACGTGATCTGGGCCTGCTGAGCTGCGTGATTACTGTCTGCTCATCTGCTTGACAATTGCCAGCTGAGCTGCACGATTCCTGCCTGTCATCTGCTTGACAATTGCCAGCTGTGCTGCGTAATTCCTGCCTGCTCAGCTGCTTGATTATTGCCAGCTGAGCAGCATGATTCCTCACACCTGAGTTCCATGATTATTGCCTGCTGACTGTTTGATTCGTGCCTACTCAGCTCTTTGTTTATTGCCTCCAGAGGCACATGATCAGTGTATGATAGCAAACATGATCAGCGCATGATCAGTCACATGATCAGCGCCATTAAGTCACGTGATCACTACATGATAGTCATGTGATCAGTCCATGCTCAGTCACGGTATCAGTGCATGATCAGCCACGTGATCAGTGCATGATCTGTCACATGATTAGTGTATGATCATCCACGTGATCAGTGCACGGGCAGTCATGTGATCAGTGCATGATATAGACGTGATCAGTGCATGATCAGTCTCGTGATCAGTGCATGATAGCCACGTGATCAGTGCATGATCAGTCACCTGATGGGTGTATGATCATTCACGTGACCTGTACATGGTAGCTACATGATCATTGCATGATCAGCCACGTGAGTAGTGCATGATAGCCACGTGATCACTGCATGATCAGTCACGTGATCAGTGCATGATCAGTCATGTGACCAGTACATGGTAGCTGCGTGATCATGGCATGATCAGCCACGTGAGCAGTGCATGATAGCCACGTGATCAGTGCATGATCAGTCACGTGATCAGTGCATGATCAGTCACGTGATCAGTGCATGATCAGCCACGTGATCAGTGCATGATCAGCCACGTGATCAGTGCATGATAGCCACGTGATCAGTGCATGATCAGTCACGTGATCAGTGCATGATCAGTCACGTGATCAGTGCATGATCAGCCACGTGATCAGTGCATGATCAGCCACATGATCAGTGCATGATCAATTACGTGATCAGTGCATGATCAGTCACGTGACCAGTACATGGTAGCTACGTGATCATTGCATGATCAGCCACGTGATCAGTGCATGATAGCCACGTGATCAGTGCATGATCAGTCACGTGATCAGTGCATGATCAGTCACGTGACAGTGCATGATAGCTACGTGATCAGTGCATGATCAGCCACGTGATCAGTGCATGATAGCCACGTGATCAGTGCATGATCAGTCACGTGATCAGTGCATGATCAGTCACGTGATCAGTGCATGGTAGCTGCGTGATCATGCATGATCAGCCACGTGATCAGTGCATGATAGCCACGTGATCAGTGCATGATCAGTCACGTGATCAGTGCATGATCAGTCACGTGATCAGTGCATGATCAGCCACGTGATCAGTGCATGATCAGCCACGTGATCAGTGCATGATCAGCCACGTGATCAGTGCATGATAGCCACGTGATCAGTGCATGATCAGTCACGTGATCAGTGCATGATCAGTCACGTGATCAGTGCATGATCAGCCACGTGATCAGTGCATGATCAGCCACGTGATCAGTGCATGATCAATCACGTGATCAGTGCATGATCAGTCACGTGATCAGTGCATGGTAGCTACGTGATCAGTGCATGATCAGCCACGTGATCAGTGCATGATAGCCACGTGATCAGTGCATGATAGCCACGTGATCAGTGCATGATCAGTCACGTGATCAGTGTGATCAGCCACGTGATCAGTGCATGATAGCCACGTGATCAGTGCATGATCAGCCACGTGATCAGTGCATGATCAGCCACGTGATCAGTGCATGATCAGTCACGTGATCAGTGCATGATAGCCACGTGATCAGTGCATGATCAGCCACGTGATCAGTGCATGATAGCCACGTGATCAGTGCATGATCAGTCACGTGATCAGTGCATGATCAGCCACGTGATCAGTGCATGATAGCCACGTGATCAGTGCATGATCAGCCACGTGATCAGTGCATGATAGCCACGTGATCAGTGCATGATCAGTCACGTGATCATGTGTGATCAGCCACGTGATCAGTGCATGATGAGCCACGTGATCAGTGCATGATCAATTACGTGATCAGTGCATGATCAGTCACGTGACCAGTACATGGTAGCTACGTGATCGTTGCATGATCAGCCACGTGATCAGTGCATGATAGCCACGTGATCAGTGCATGATCAGTCACGTGATCAGTGCATGATCAGTCACGTGATCAGTGCATGATCATTTACGTGATCAGTGCATGATCAGTCACGTGACCAGTATATGGTTGCTACGTGATCATTGCATGATCAGCCACGTGAGCAGTGCATGATAGCCACGTGATCAGTGCATGAGTCACGTGATCAGTGCATGATCAGCCACGTGATCAGTGCATGAGTGCCACGTGATCAGTGCATGATAGTCACGTGACAGTGCATGATCAGCCACGTGATCAGTGCATGATCAGCCACGTGATCAGTGCATGATAGCCACGTGATCAGTGCATGATCAGTCACGTGATCAGTGCATGATCAGCCACGTGATCAGTGCATGATCAGCCACGTGAACAGTGCATGATCAGCCACGTGATCAGTGCATGATAGCCACGTGATCAGTGCATGATCAGTCACGTGATCAGTGTATGATCAGCCACGTGATCAGTGCATGGTCAGACACGTGAACAGTGTATGATCAGCCACGTGATCAGTGCATGATATCCAAGTGATCAGTGCATGATCATCACGTGATCAGTGTATGATCAGCCACGTGAACAGTGCATGCTCAGTCACGTGATCTGGGCCTGCTGAGCTGCGTGATTACTGTCTGCTCATCTGCTTGACAATTGCCAGCTGAGCTGCACGATTCCTGCCTGTCATCTGCTTGACAATTGCCAGCTGTGCTGCGTAATTCCTGCCTGCTCAGCTGCTTGATTATTGCCAGCTGAGCAGCATGATTCCTCACACCTGAGTTCCATGATTATTGCCTGCTGACTGTTTGATTCGTGCCTACTCAGCTCTTTGTTTATTGCCTCCAGAGGCACATGATCAGTGTATGATAGCAAACATGATCAGCGCATGATCAGTCACATGATCAGCGCCATTAAGTCACGTGATCACTACATGATAGTCATGTGATCAGTCCATGCTCAGTCACGGTATCAGTGCATGATCAGCCACGTGATCAGTGCATGATCTGTCACAAGATTAGTGTATGATCATCCACGTGATCAGTGCATGGGCAGTCATGTGATCAGTGCATGATATAGACGTGAACAGTGCATGATCAGTCTCGTGATCAGTGCATGATAGCCACGTGATCAGTGCATGATCAGTCACCTGATGGGTGTATGATCATTCACGTGACCTGTACATGGTAGCTACATGATCATTGCATGATCAGCCACGTGAGTAGTGCATGATAGCCACGTGATCACTGCATGATCAGTCACGTGATCAGTGCATGATCAGTCATGTGACCAGTACATGGTAGCTGCGTGATCATGGCATGATCAGCCACGTGAGCAGTGCATGATAGCCACGTGATCAGTGCATGATCAGACACGAGATCAGTGCATGATCAGTCACGTGATCAGTGCATGATCAGCCACGTGATCAGTGCATGACCAGGCACGTGATCAGTGTATGTCAGCCAAGTGATCAGTGCATGATAGCCACGTGATCAGTGCATGATCAGTCACGTGATCAGTGCATGATCAGTTATGTGATCAGTGTATGATCAGCCACGTGATCAGTGCATGATCAGCCACATGATCAGTGCATGATCAATTACGTGATCAGTGCATGATCAGTCACGTGACCAGTACATGGTAGCTACGTGATCATTGCATGATCAGCCACGTGATCAGTGCATGATAGCCACGTGATCAGTGCATGATAGCCACGTGATCAGTGCATGATCAGTCATGTGATACGTGTGTGATCAGCCACGTGATCAGTGCATGATATCCACGTGATCAGTGCATGACAGCCACGTGATCAGTGCATGAGAGCCACGTGATCAGTGCATGATCAGTCACGTGATACATGTGTGATCAGCCACGTGATCAGTGCATGATGAGCCACGTGATCAGTGCAGGATCAATTACGTGATCAGTGCATGATCAGTCACGTGACCAGTACATGGTTGCTACGTGATCGTTGCATGATCAGCCACGTGAGCAGAGCATGATAGCCACGTGATCAGTGCATGATCAGTCACGTGATCAGTACATGATCAGTCACGTGAACAGTGCATGATCATTTACGTGATCTTTGCATGATCAGTCACGTGACCAGTATATGGTTGCTACGTGATCATTCCATGACGAGCCACGTGAGCAGTGCATGATAGCCACGTGATGTGTGCATGAGTTACGTGAGCAGAGTATGATCAGCCACGTGATCAGTGCATGAGTGCCACGTGATCAGTGCATGATATGTCACGTGACAGGTGTGTGATCAGCCACGTGAACAGTGCATGTTCAGCCACGTGATCAGTGCATGATAGCCACGTGATCAGTGCATGATCAGTTACGTGAGCAGTGTATGATCAGCCACGTGATCAGTGCATGGTCAGACACGTGAACAGTGTATGATCAGCCACGTGATCAGTGCATGATATC
Source organism: Bos javanicus (assembly GCF_032452875.1). NCBI lineage: Eukaryota > Metazoa > Chordata > Mammalia > Artiodactyla > Bovidae > Bos > Bos javanicus. The sequence goes on from NW_026893808.1 coordinate 310,849, forward strand.
CAAGTGATCAGTGCATGATCATCACGTGATCAGTGTATGATCAGCCACGTGAACAGTGCATGCTCAGTCACGTGATCTGGGCCTGCTGAGCTGCGTGATTACTGTCTGCTCATCTGCTTGACAATTGCCAGCTGAGCTGCACGATTCCTGCCTGTCATCTGCTTGACAATTGCCAGCTGTGCTGCGTAATTCCTGCCTGCTCAGCTGCTTGATTATTGCCAGCTGAGCAGCATGATTCCTCACACCTGAGTTCCATGATTATTGCCTGCTGACTGTTTGATTCGTGCCTACTCAGCTCTTTGTTTATTGCCTCCAGAGGCACATGATCAGTGTATGATAGCAAACATGATCAGCGCATGATCAGTCACATGATCAGCGCCATTAAGTCACGTGATCACTACATGATAGTCATGTGATCAGTCCATGCTCAGTCACGGTATCAGTGCATGATCAGCCACGTGATCAGTGCATGATCTGTCACAAGATTAGTGTATGATCATCCACGTGATCAGTGCATGGGCAGTCATGTGATCAGTGCATGATATAGACGTGATCAGTGCATGATCAGTCTCGTGATCAGTGCATGATAGCCACGTGATCAGTGCATGATCAGTCACCTGATGGGTGTATGATCATTCACGTGACCTGTACATGGTAGCTACATGATCATTGCATGATCAGCCACGTGAGTAGTTCATGATAGCCACGTGATCACTGCATGATCAGTCACGTGATCAGTGCATGATCAGTCATGTGACCAGTACATGGTAGCTGCGTGATCATGGCATGATCAGCCACGTGAGCAGTGCATGATAGCCACGTGATCAGTGCATGATCAGACACGTGATCAGTGCATGATCAGTCACGTGATCAGTGCATGATCAGCCACGTGATCAGTGCATGACCAGGCACGTGATCAGTGTATGTCCAGCCAAGTGATCAGTGCATGATAGCCACGTGATCAGTGCATGATCAGTCACGTGATCAGTGCATGATCAGTTATGTGATCAGTGTATGATCAGCCACGTGATCAGTGCATGATCAGCCACATGATCAGTGCATGATCAATTACGTGATCAGTGCATGATCAGTCACGTGACCAGTACATGGTAGCTACGTGATCATTGCATGATCAGCCACGTGATCAGTGCATGATAGCCACGTGATCAGTGCATGATAGCCACGTGATCAGTGCATGATCAGTCATGTGATACGTGTGTGATCAGCCACGTGATCAGTGCATGATATCCACGTGATCAGTGCATGACAGCCACGTGATCAGTGCATGAGAGCCACGGATCAGTGCATGATCAGTCACGTGATACATGTGTGATCAGCCACGTGATCAGTGCATGATGAGCCACGTGATCAGTGCATGATCAATTACGTGATCAGTGCATGATCAGTCACGTGACCAGTACATGGTTGCTACGTGATCGTTGCATGATCAGCCACGTGAGCAGAGCATGATAGCGTGATCAGTGCATGATCAGTCACGTGATCAGTACATGATCAGTCACGTGATCAGTGCATGATCATTTACGTGATCTTTGCATGATCAGTCACGTGACCAGTATATGGTTGCTACGTGATCATTCCATGACAGCCACGTGAGCAGTGCATGATAGCCACGTGATGTGTGCATGAGTTACGTGAGCAGTGTATGATCAGCCACGTGATCAGTGCATGAGCCACGTGATCAGTGCATGATCAGTTACGTGAGCAGTGTATGATCAGCCACGTGATCAGTGCATGGTCAGACACGTGAACAGTGTATGATCAGCCACGTGATCAGTGCATGATATCCAAGTGATCAGTGCATGATCATCACGTGATCAGTGTATGATCAGCCACGTGAACAGTGCATGCTCAGTCACGTGATCTGGGCCTGCTGAGCTGCGTGATTACTGTCTGCTCATCTGCTTGACAATTGCCAGCTGAGCTGCACGATTCCTGCCTGTCATCTGCTTGACAATTGCCAGCTGTGCTGCGTAATTCCTGCCTGCTCAGCTGCTTGATTATTGCCAGCTGAGCAGCATGATTCCTCACACCTGAGTTCCATGATTATTGCCTGCTGACTGTTTGATTCGTGCCTACTCAGCTCTTTGTTTATTGCCTCCAGAGGCACATGATCAGTGTATGATAGCAAACATGATCAGCGCATGATCAGTCACATGATCAGCGCCATTAAGTCACGTGATCACTACATGATAGTCATGTGATCAGTCCATGCTCAGTCACGGTATCAGTGCATGATCAGCCACGTGATCAGTGCATGATCTGTCACAAGATTAGTGTATGATCATCCACGTGATCAGTGCATGGGCAGTCATGTGATCAGTGCATGATATAGACGTGATCAGTGCATGATCAGTCTCGTGATCAGTGCATGATAGCCACGTGATCAGTGCATGATCAGTCACCTGATGGGTGTATGATCATTCACGTGACCTGTACATGGTAGCTACATGATCATTGCATGATCAGCCACGTGAGTAGTGCATGATAGCCACGTGATCACTGCATGATCAGTCACGTGATCAGTGCATGATCAGTCATGTGACCAGTACATGGTAGCTGCGTGATCATGGCATGATCAGCCACGTGAGCAGTGCATGATAGCCACGTGATCAGTGCATGATCAGTCACGTGATCAGTGCATGATCAGTCACGTGATCAGTGCATGATCAGCCACGTGATCAGTGCATGATCAGTCACGTGATCAGTATATGATTGCTACGTGATCAGTGCATGACAGCCACGTGATCAGTGCATGATCAGCCACGTGATCAGTGCATGAGTCACGTGATCAGTGCATGATCAGCCACGTGATCAGTGCATGATGCCACGTGATCAGTGCATGATAGTCACGTGATCAGTGTGTGATCAGCCACGTGATCAGTGCATGATCAGCCACGTGATCAGTGCATGATCAGCCACGTGATCAGTGCATGATCAGTCACGTGATCAGTGCATGATCAGCCACGTGATCAGTGCATGATCAGTCACGTGATCAGTGCATGATCAGCCACGTGATCAGTGCATGATCAGTCACGTGATCAGTGCATGATCAGCCACGTGATCAGTGCATGATCAGTCACGTGACCAGTACATGGTTGCTACGTGATCAGTGCATGACAGCCACGTGATCAGTGCATGATAGCCACGTGATGTGTGCATGATTACGTGAGCAGTGCATGATCAGCCACGTGATCAGTGCATGATGCCACGTGATCAGTGCATGATCAGTTACGTGAGCAGTGTATGATCAGCCACGTGATCAGTGCATGGTCAGACACGTGAACAGTGTATGATCAGCCACGTGATCAGTGCATGATATCCAAGTGATCAGTGCATGATCATCACGTGATCAGTGTATGATCAGCCACGTGAACAGTGCATGCTCAGTCACGTGATCTGGGCCTGCTGAGCTGCGTGATTACTGTCTGCTCATCTGCTTGACAATTGCCAGCTGAGCTGCACGATTCCTGCCTGTCATCTGCTTGACAATTGCCAGCTGTGCTGCGTAATTCCTGCCTGCTCAGCTGCTTGATTATTGCCAGCTGAGCAGCATGATTCCTCACACCTGAGTTCCATGATTATTGCCTGCTGACTGTTTGATTCGTGCCTACTCAGCTCTTTGTTTATTGCCTCCAGAGGCACATGATCAGTGTATGATAGCAAACATGATCAGCGCATGATCAGTCACATGATCAGCGCCATTAAGTCACGTGATCACTACATGATAGTCATGTGATCAGTCCATGCTCAGTCACGGTATCAGTGCATGATCAGCCACGTGATCAGTGCATGATCTGTCACAAGATTAGTGTATGATCATCCACGTGATCAGTGCATGGGCAGTCATGTGATCAGTGCATGATATAGACGTGATCAGTGCATGATCAGTCTCGTGATCAGTGCATGATAGCCACGTGATCAGTGCATGATCAGTCACCTGATGGGTGTATGATCATTCACGTGACCTGTACATGGTAGCTACATGATCATTGCATGATCAGCCACGTGAGTAGTGCATGATAGCCACGTGATCACTGCATGATCAGTCACGTGATCAGTGCATGATCAGTCATGTGACCAGTACATGGTAGCTGCGTGATCATGGCATGATCAGCCACGTGAGCAGTGCATGATAGCCACGTGATCAGTGCATGATCAGACACGTGATCAGTGCATGATCAGTCACGTGATCAGTGCATGATCAGCCACGTGATCAGTGCATGATCAGTCACGTGATCAGTGCATGATCAGCCACGTGATCAGTGCATGATAGCCACGTGATCAGTGCATGATCAGTCACGTGATCAGTGCATGATCAGTCACGTGATCAGTGCATGATCAGCTACGTGATCAGTGCATGATCAGCCACGTGATCAGTGCATGATAGCCACGTGATCAGTGCATGATCAGCCACGTGATCAGTGCATGATAGCCACGTGATCAGTGCATGATAGCCACGTGATCAGTGCATGATCAGTCATGTGATACGTGTGTGATCAGCCACGTGATCAGTGCATGATATCCACGTGATCAGTGCATGACAGCCACGTGATCAGTGCATGAGAGCCACGTGATCAGTGCATGATCAGTCACGTGATCATGTGTGATCAGCCACGTGATCAGTGCATGATCAGCCACGTGATCAGTGCATGATCAATTACGTGATCAGTGCATGATCAGTCACGTGACCAGTACATGGTTGCTACGTGATCGTTGCATGATCAGCCACGTGAGCAGTGCATGATAGCCACGTGATCAGTGCATGATCAGTCACGTGATCAGTGCATGATCAGTCACGTGAACAGTGCATGATCATTTACGTGATCAGTGCATGATCAGTCACGTGACCAGTATATGGTTGCTACGTGATCATTCCATGACAGCCACGTGAGCAGTGCATGATAGCCACGTGATGTGTGCATGAGTTACGTGAGCAGTGTATGATCAGCCACGTGATCAGTGCATGAGTGCCACGTGATCAGTGCATGATCAGTCACGTGATCAGTGCATGATCAGTCACGTGATCAGTGCATGATCAGCCACGTGATCAGTGCATGATCAGCCACGTGATCAGTGCATGATAGCCACGTGATCAGTGCATGATCAGTCACGTGATCAGTGCATGATCAGTCACGTGATCAGTGCATGATCAGCCACGTGATCAGTGCATGATCAGCCACGTGATCAGTGCATGATCAATCACGTGATCAGTGCATGATCAGTCACGTGACCAGTGCATGGTAGCTACGTGATCATTGCATGATCAGCCACGTGATCAGTGCATGATAGCCACGTGATCAGTGCATGATAGCCACGTGATCAGTGCATGATCAGTCATGTGATACGTGTGTGATCAGCCACGTGATCAGTGCATGATATCCACGTGATCAGTGCATGACAGCCACGTGATCAGTGCATGATAGCCACGTGATCAGTGCATGATCAGTCACGTGATACATGTGTGATCAGCCACGTGATCAGTGCATGATGAGCCACGTGATCAGTGCATGATCAATTACGTGATCAGTGCATGATCAGTCACGTGACCAGTACATGGTTGCTACGTGATCGTTGCATGATCAGCCACGTGATCAGTGCATGATAGCCACGTGATCAGTGCATGATCAGTCACGTGATCAGTGCATGATCAGTCACGTGATCAGTGCATGATCATTTACGTGATCAGTGCATGATCAGTCACGTGACCAGTATATGGTAGCTACGTGATCATTCCATGACAGCCACGTGAGCAGTGCATGATAGCCACGTGATGTGTGCATGAGTTACGTGATCAGTGTATGATCAGCCACGTGATCAGTGCATGAGTGCCACGTGATCAGTGCATGATATGTCACGTGACAGGTGTGTGATCAGCCACGTGATCAGTGCATGATCAGCCACGTGATCAGTGCATGATAGCCACGTGATCAGTGCATGATCAGTTACGTGATCAGTGCATGATCAGCCACGTGATCAGTGCATGGTCAGACACGTGATCAGTGCATGATCAGCCACGTGATCAGTGCATGATATCCAATGATCAGTGCATGATCATCACGTGATCAGTGCATGATCAGTCACGTGATCAGTGCATGATCAGCCACGTGATCAGTGCATGATCAGGCACGTGATCAGTGTATGTCCAGCCAAGTGATCAGTGCATGATAGCCACGTGATCAGTGCATGATCAGTCACGTGATCAGTGCATGATCAGTTATGTGATCAGTGCATGATCAGCCACGTGATCAGTGCATGATCAGCCACATGATCAGTGCATGATCAATTACGTGATCAGTGCATGATCAGTCACGTGACCAGTACATGGTAGCTACGTGATCATTGCATGATCAGCCACGTGATCAGTGCATGATAGCCACGTGATCAGTGCATGATAGCCACGTGATCAGTGCATGATCAGTCATGTGATACGTGTGTGATCAGCCACGTGATCAGTGCATGATATCCACGTGATCAGTGCATGACAGCCACGTGATCAGTGCATGAGAGCCACGTGATCAGTGCATGATCAGTCACGTGATACATGTGTGATCAGCCACGTGATCAGTGCATGATGAGCCACGTGATCAGTGCAGGATCAATTACGTGATCAGTGCATGATCAGTCACGTGACCAGTACATGGTTGCTACGTGATCGTTGCATGATCAGCCACGTGAGCAGAGCATGATAGCCACGTGATCAGTGCATGATCAGTCACGTGATCAGTACATGATCAGTCACGTGAACAGTGCATGATCATTTACGTGATCTTTGCATGATCAGTCACGTGACCAGTATATGGTAGCTACGTGATCATTCCATGACAGCCACGTGAGCAGTGCATGATAGCCACGTGATGTGTGCATGAGTTACGTGAGCAGAGTATGATCAGCCACGTGATCAGTGCATGAGTGCCACGTGATCAGTGCATGATATGTCACGTGACAGGTGTGTGATCAGCCACGTGAACAGTGCATGTTCAGCCACGTGATCAGTGCATGATAGCCACGTGATCAGTGCATGATCAGTTACGTGAGCAGTGTATGATCAGCCACGTGATCAGTGCATGATATCCAAGTGATCAGTGCATGATCATCACGTGATCAGTGTATGATCAGCCACGTGAACAGTGCATGCTCAGTCACGTGATCTGGGCCTGCTGAGCTGCGTGATTACTGTCTGCTCATCTGCTTGACAATTGCCAGCTGAGCTGCACGATTCCTGCCTGTCATCTGCTTGACAATTGCCAGCTGTGCTGCGTAATTCCTGCCTGCTCAGCTGCTTGATTATTGCCAGCTGAGCAGCATGATTCCTCACACCTGAGTTCCATGATTATTGCCTGCTGACTGTTTGATTCGTGCCTACTCAGCTCTTTGTTTATTGCCTCCAGAGGCACATGATCAGTGTATGATAGCAAACATGATCAGCGCATGATCAGTCACATGATCAGCGCCATTAAGTCACGTGATCACTACATGATAGTCATGTGATCAGTCCATGCTCAGTCACGGTATCAGTGCATGATCAGCCACGTGATCAGTGCATGATCTGTCACAAGATTAGTGTATGATCATCCACGTGATCAGTGCACGGGCAGTCATGTGATCAGTGCATGATATAGACGTGATCAGTGCATGATCAGTCTCGTGATCAGTGCATGATAGCCACGTGATCAGTGCATGATCAGTCACCTGATGGGTGTATGATCATTCACGTGACCTGTACATGGTAGCTACATGATCATTGCATGATCAGCCACGTGAGTAGTGCATGATAGCCACGTGATCACTGCATGATCAGTCACGTGATCAGTGCATGATCAGTCATGTGACCAGTACATGGTAGCTGCGTGATCATGGCATGATCAGCCACGTGAGCAGTGCATGATAGCCACGTGATCAGTGCATGATCAGACACGTGATCAGTGCATGATCAGTCACGTGATCAGTGCATGATCAGGCACGTGATCAGTGCATGATCAGCCACGTGATCAGTGCATGATAGCCACGTGATCAGTGCATGATCAGTCACGTGATCAGTGCATGATCAGTCACGTGATCAGTGCATGATCAGCCACGTGATCAGTGCATGATCAGCCACGTGATCAGTGCATGATCAATTACGTGATCAGTGCATGATCAGTCACGTGATCAGTACATGGTAGCTACGTGATCAGTGCATGATCAGCCACGTGATCAGTGCATGATAGCCACGTGATCAGTGCATGATCAGTCACGTGATCAGTGCATGATCAGTCACGTGATCAGTGCATGGTAGCTACATGATCAGTGCATGATCAGCCACGTGATCAGTGCATGATAGCCACGTGATCAGTGCATGATCAGTCACGTGATCAGTGCATGATCAGTCACGTGATCAGTGCATGGTAGCTGCGTGATCATGCATGATCAGCCACGTGATCAGTGCATGATAGCCACGTGATCAGTGCATGATCAGTCACGTGATCAGTGCATGATCAGTCACGTGATCAGTGCATGATCAGCCACGTGATCAGTGCATGATCAGTCACGTGATCAGTGCATGATCAGCCACGTGATCAGTGCATGATAGCCACGTGATCAGTGCATGATCAGTCACGTGATCAGTGCATGATCAGTCACGTGATCAGTGATGATCAGCCACGTGATCAGTGCATGATCAGCCACGTGATCAGTGCATGATCAATCACGTGATCAGTGCATGATCAGTCACGTGATCAGTGCATGATAGCCACGTGATCAGTGCATGATCAGCCACGTGATCAGTGCATGATAGCCACGTGATCAGTGCATGATAGCCACGTGATCAGTGCATGATCAGTCACGTGATCATGTATGATCAGCCACGTGATCAGTGCATGATCAGCCACGTGATCAGTGCATGATCAGCCACGTGATCAGTGCATGATCAGCCACGTGATCAGTGCATGATCAGTCACGTGATCAGTGCATGATAGCTACGTGATCAGTGCATGATCAGCCACGTGATCAGTGCATGATAGCCACGTGATCAGTGCATGATCAGTCATGTGATACGTGTGATCAGCCACGTGATCAGTGCATGATATCCACGTGATCAGTGCATGACAGCCACGTGATCAGTGCATGAGAGCCACGTGATCAGTGCATGATCAGTCACGTGATACATGTGTGATCAGCCACGTGATCAGTGCATGATGAGCCACGTGATCAGTGCAGGATCAATTACGTGATCAGTGCATGATCAGTCACGTGACCAGTACATGGTTGCTACGTGATCGTTGCATGATCAGCCACGTGAGCAGAGCATGATAGCCACGTGATCAGTGCATGATCAGTCACGTGATCAGTACATGATCAGTCACGTGAACAGTGCATGATCATTTACGTGATCTTTGCATGATCAGTCACGTGACCAGTATATGGTTGCTACGTGATCATTCCATGACGAGCCACGTGAGCAGTGCATGATAGCCACGTGATGTGTGCATGAGTTACGTGAGCAGAGTATGATCAGCCACGTGATCAGTGCATGAGTGCCACGTGATCAGTGCATGATATGTCACGTGACAGGTGTGTGATCAGCCACGTGAACAGTGCATGTTCAGCCACGTGATCAGTGCATGATAGCCACGTGATCAGTGCATGATCAGTTACGTGAGCAGTGTATGATCAGCCACGTGATCAGTGCATGATATCCAAGTGATCAGTGCATGATCATCACGTGATCAGTGTATGATCAGCCACGTGAACAGTGCATGCTCAGTCACGTGATCTGGGCCTGCTGAGCTGCGTGATTACTGTCTGCTCATCTGCTTGACAATTGCCAGCTGAGCTGCACGATTCCTGCCTGTCATCTGCTTGACAATTGCCAGCTGTGCTGCGTAATTCCTGCCTGCTCAGCTGCTTGATTATTGCCAGCTGAGCAGCATGATTCCTCACACCTGAGTTCCATGATTATTGCCTGCTGACTGTTTGATTCGTGCCTACTCAGCTCTTTGTTTATTGCCTCCAGAGGCACATGATCAGTGTATGATAGCAAACATGATCAGCGCATGATCAGTCACATGATCAGCGCCATTAAGTCACGTGATCACTACATGATAGTCATGTGATCAGTCCATGCTCAGTCACGGTATCAGTGCATGATCAGCCACGTGATCAGTGCATGATCTGTCACAAGATTAGTGTATGATCATCCACGTGATCAGTGCATGGGCAGTCATGTGATCAGTGCATGATATAGACGTGATCAGTGCATGATCAGTCTCGTGATCAGTGCATGATAGCCACGTGATCAGTGCATGATCAGTCACCTGATGGGTGTATGATCATTCACGTGACCTGTACATGGTAGCTACATGATCATTGCATGATCAGCCACGTGAGTAGTGCATGATAGCCACGTGATCACTGCATGATCAGTCACGTGATCAGTGCATGATCAGTCATGTGACCAGTACATGGTAGCTGCGTGATCATGGCATGATCAGCCACGTGAGCAGTGCATGATAGCCACGTGATCAGTGCATGATCAGACACGTGATCAGTGCATGATCAGTCACGTGATCAGTGCATGATCAGCCACGTGATCAGTGCATGACCAGGCACGTGATCAGTGTATGTCAGCCACGTGATCAGTGCATGATAGCCACGTGATCAGTGCATGATCAGTCACGTGATCAGTGCATGATCAGTTACGTGATCAGTGCATGATCAGCCACGTGATCAGTGCATGATCAGCCACATGATCAGTGCATGATCAATTACGTGATCAGTGCATGATCAGTCACGTGACCAGTACATGGTAGCTACGTGATCATTGCATGATCAGCCACGTGATCAGTGCATGATAGCCACGTGATCAGTGCATGATAGCCACGTGATCAGTGCATGATCAGTCATGTGATACGTGTGTGATCAGCCACGTGATCAGTGCATGATATCCACGTGATCAGTGCATGACAGCCACGTGATCAGTGCATGAGAGCCACGTGATCAGTGCATGATCAGTCACGTGATACATGTGTGATCAGCCACGTGATCAGTGCATGATGAGCCACGTGATCAGTGCATGATCAATTACGTGATCAGTGCATGATCAGTCACGTGACCAGTACATGGTTGCTACGTGATCGTTGCATGATCAGCCACGTGAGCAGTGCATGATAGCCACGTGATCAGTGCATGATCAGTCACGTGATCAGTGCATGATCAGTCACGTGAACAGTGCATGATCATTTACGTGATCTTTGCATGATCAGTCACGTGACCAGTATATGGTTGCTACGTGATCATTCCATGAGAGCCACGTGAGCAGTGCATGATAGCCACGTGTGTGCATGAGTTACGTGAGCAGAGTATGATCAGCCACGTGATCAGTGCATGAGTGCCACGTGATCAGTGCATGATATGTCACGTGACAGGTGTGTGATCAGCCACGTGAACAGTGCATGATCAGCCACGTGATCAGTGCATGATAGCCACGTGATCAGTGCATGATCAGTCACGTGATCAGTGTATGATCAGTCACGTGATCAGTGCATGGTAGCACGTGATCAGTGCATGATCAGCCACGTGATCAGTGCATGATAGCCACGTGATCAGTGCATGATCAGTCACGTGATCAGTGCATGATCAGTCACGTGACCAGTGCATGGTAGCTGCGTGATCATGCATGATCAGCCACGTGAGCAGTGCATGATAGCCACGTGATCAGTGCATGATCAGCACGTGATCAGTGCATGATCATCACGTGATCAGTGCATGATCAGCCACGTGATCAGTGCATGATCAGGCACGTGATCAGTGTATGATCAGCCACGTGATCAGTGCATGATAGCCACGTGATCAGTGCATGATCAGTCACGTGATCAGTGCATGATCAGTCACGTGATCAGTGCATGATCAGCCACGTGATCAGTGCATGATCAGCCACGTGATCAGTGCATGATCAATCACGTGATCAGTGCATGATCAGTCACGTGATCAGTGCATGATAGCTACGTGATCAGTGCATGATCAGCCACGTGATCAGTGCATGATAGCCACGTGATCAGTGCATGATCAGTCACCTGATCAGTGTATGATCATTCACGTGACCAGTACATGGTAGCTACATGATCATTGCATGATCAGCCACGTGAGTAGTGCATGATAGCCACGTGATCAGTGCATGATCAGTCACGTGATCAGTGCATGATCAGTCATGTGACCAGTACATGGTAGCTGCGTGATCATGCATGATCAGCCACGTGATCAGTGCATGATAGCCACGTGATCAGTGCATGATCAGACACGTGATCAGTGCATGATCAGTCACGTGATCAGTGCATGATCAGCCACGTGATCAGTGCATGATCAGGCACGTGATCAGTGTATGTCAGCCACGTGATCAGTGCATGATAGCCACGTGATCAGTGCATGATCAGTCACGTGATCAGTGCATGATCAGTTACGTGATCAGTGTATGATCAGCCACGTGATCAGTGCATGATCAGCCACGTGATCAGTGCATGATCAATTACGTGATCAGTGCATGATCAGTCACGTGACCAGTACATGGTAGCTACGTGATCATTGCATGATCAGCCACGTGATCAGTGCATGATAGCCACGTGATCAGTGCATGATAGCCACGTGATCAGTGCATGATCAGTCATGTGATACGTGTGTGATCAGCCACATGATCAGTGCATGATATCCACGTGATCAGTGCATGACAGCCACGTGATCAGTGCATGAGAGCCACGTGATCAGTGCATGATCAGTCACGTGATACATGTGTGATCAGCCACGTGATCAGTGCATGATGAGCCACGTGATCAGTGCAGGATCAATTACGTGATCAGTGCATGATCAGTCACGTGACCAGTACATGGTTGCTACGTGATCGTTGCATGATCAGCCACGTGAGCAGAGCATGATAGCCACGTGATCAGTGCATGATCAGTCACGTGATCAGTACATGATCAGTCACGTGAACAGTGCATGATCATTTACGTGATCTTGCATGATCAGTCACGTGACCAGTATATGGTTGCTACGTGATCATTCCATGACGAGCCACGTGAGCAGTGCATGATAGCCACGTGATGTGTGCATGAGTTACGTGAGCAGAGTATGATCAGCCACGTGATCAGTGCATGAGTGCCACGTGATCAGTGCATGATATGTCACGTGACAGGTGTGTGATCAGCCACGTGAACAGTGCATGTTCAGCCACGTGATCAGTGCATGATAGCCACGTGATCAGTGCATGATCAGTTACGTGAGCAGTGTATGATCAGCCACGTGATCAGTGCATGGTCAGACACGTGAACAGTGTATGATCAGCCACGTGATCAGTGCATGATATCCAAGTGATCAGTGCATGATCATCACGTGATCAGTGTATGATCAGCCACGTGAACAGTGCATGCTCAGTCACGTGATCTGGGCCTGCTGAGCTGCGTGATTACTGTCTGCTCATCTGCTTGACAATTGCCAGCTGAGCTGCACGATTCCTGCCTGTCATCTGCTTGACAATTGCCAGCTGTGCTGCGTAATTCCTGCCTGCTCAGCTGCTTGATTATTGCCAGCTGAGCAGCATGATTCCTCACACCTGAGTTCCATGATTATTGCCTGCTGACTGTTTGATTCGTGCCTACTCAGCTCTTTGTTTATTGCCTCCAGAGGCACATGATCAGTGTATGATAGCAAACATGATCAGCGCATGATCAGTCACATGATCAGCGCCATTAAGTCACGTGATCACTACATGATAGTCATGTGATCAGTCCATGCTCAGTCACGGTATCAGTGCATGATCAGCCACGTGATCAGTGCATGATCTGTCACAAGATTAGTGTATGATCATCCACGTGATCAGTGCACGGGCAGTCATGTGATCAGTGCATGATATAGACGTGAACAGTGCATGATCAGTCTCGTGATCAGTGCATGATAGCCACGTGATCAGTGCATGATCAGTCACCTGATGGGTGTATGATCATTCACGTGACCTGTACATGGTAGCTACATGATCATTGCATGATCAGCCACGTGAGTAGTGCATGATAGCCACGTGATCACTGCATGATCAGTCACGTGATCAGTGCATGATCAGTCATGTGACCAGTACATGGTAGCTGCGTGATCATGGCATGATCAGCCACGTGAGCAGTGCATGATAGCCACGTGATCAGTGCATGATCAGACACGTGATCAGTGCATGATCAGTCACGTGATCAGTGCATGATCAGCCACGTGATCAGTGCATGACCAGGCACGTGATCAGTGTATGTCAGCCAAGTGATCAGTGCATGATAGCCACGTGATCAGTGCATGATCAGTCACGTGATCAGTGCATGATCAGTTATGTGATCAGTGCATGATCAGCCACGTGATCAGTGCATGATCAGCCACATGATCAGTGCATGATCAATTACGTGATCAGTGCATGATCAGTCACGTGACCAGTACATGGTAGCTACGTGATCATTGCATGATCAGCCACGTGATCAGTGCATGATAGCCACGTGATCAGTGCATGATAGCCACGTGATCAGTGCATGATCAGTCATGTGATACGTGTGTGATCAGCCACGTGATCAGTGCATGATATCCACGTGATCAGTGCATGACAGCCACGTGATCAGTGCATGAGAGCCACGTGATCAGTGCATGATCAGTCACGTGATACATGTGTGATCAGCCACGTGATCAGTGCATGATGAGCCACGTGATCAGTGCAGGATCAATTACGTGATCAGTGCATGATCAGTCACGTGACCAGTACATGGTTGCTACGTGATCGTTGCATGATCAGCCACGTGAGCAGAGCATGATAGCCACGTGATCAGTGCATGATCAGTCACGTGATCAGTACATGATCAGTCACGTGAACAGTGCATGATCATTTACGTGATCTTTGCATGATCAGTCACGTGACCAGTATATGGTTGCTACGTGATCATTCCATGACGAGCCACGTGAGCAGTGCATGATAGCCACGTGATGTGTGCATGAGTTACGTGAGCAGAGTATGATCAGCCACGTGATCAGTGCATGAGTGCCACGTGATCAGTGCATGATATGTCACGTGACAGGTGTGTGATCAGCCACGTGAACAGTGCATGTTCAGCCACGTGATCAGTGCATGATAGCCACGTGATCAGTGCATGATCAGTTACGTGAGCAGTGTATGATCAGCCACGTGATCAGTGCATGGTCAGACACGTGAACAGTGTATGATCAGCCACGTGATCAGTGCATGATATCCAAGTGATCAGTGCATGATCATCACGTGATCAGTGTATGATCAGCCACGTGAACAGTGCATGCTCAGTCACGTGATCTGGGCCTGCTGAGCTGCGTGATTACTGTCTGCTCATCTGCTTGACAATTGCCAGCTGAGCTGCACGATTCCTGCCTGTCATCTGCTTGACAATTGCCAGCTGTGCTGCGTAATTCCTGCCTGCTCAGCTGCTTGATTATTGCCAGCTGAGCAGCATGATTCCTCACACCTGAGTTCCATGATTATTGCCTGCTGACTGTTTGATTCGTGCCTACTCAGCTCTTTGTTTATTGCCTCCAGAGGCACATGATCAGTGTATGATAGCAAACATGATCAGCGCATGATCAGTCACATGATCAGCGCCATTAAGTCACGTGATCACTACATGATAGTCATGTGATCAGTCCATGCTCAGTCACGGTATCAGTGCATGATCAGCCACGTGATCAGTGCATGATCTGTCACAAGATTAGTGTATGATCATCCACGTGATCAGTGCATGGGCAGTCATGTGATCAGTGCATGATATAGACGTGATCAGTGCATGATCAGTCTCGTGATCAGTGCATGATAGCCACGTGATCAGTGCATGATCAGTCACCTGATGGGTGTATGATCATTCACGTGACCTGTACATGGTAGCTACATGATCATTGCATGATCAGCCACGTGAGTAGTGCATGATAGCCACGTGATCACTGCATGATCAGTCACGTGATCAGTGCATGATCAGTCATGTGACCAGTACATGGTAGCTGCGTGATCATGGCATGATCAGCCACGTGAGCAGTGCATGATAGCCACGTGATCAGTGCATGATCAGACACGTGATCAGTGCATGATCAGTCACGTGATCAGTGCATGATCAGCCACGTGATCAGTGCATGATCAGGCACGTGATCAGTGCATGATCAGCCACGTGATCAGTGCATGATAGCCACGTGATCAGTGCATGATCAGTCACGTGATCAGTGCATGATCAGTTATGTGATCAGTGCATGATCAGCCACGTGATCAGTGCATGATCAGCCACGTGATCAGTGCATGATCAATTACGTGATCAGTGCATGATCAGTCACGTGATCAGTGCATGATAGCTACGTGATCATTGCATGATCAGCCACGTGATCAGTGCATGATAGCCACGTGATCAGTGCATGATCAGCCACGTGATCAGTGCATGATCAGCCACGTGATCAGTGCATGATCAGTCACGTGATCAGTGCATGATCAGCCACGTGATCAGTGCATGATAGTCACGTGATCAGTGCATGATCAGCCACGTGATCAGTGCATGATCAGCCACGTGATCAGTGCATGATAGCCACGTGATCAGTGCATGATCAGTCACGTGATCAGTGCATGATCAGTCACGTGATCAGTGCATGGTAGCTACGTGATCAGTGCATGATCAGCCACGTGATCAGTGCATGATAGCCACGTGATCAGTGCATGATCAGTCACGTGATCAGTGCATGATCAGTCACGTGATCAGTGCATGGTACCGTGATCATGCATGATCAGCCACGTGATCAGTGCATGATAGCCACGTGATCAGTGCATGATCAGCCACGTGATCAGTGCATGATCAGTCACGTGATCAGTGCATGATCAGGCACGTGATCAGTGTGATCAGCCACGTGATCAGTGCATGATAGCCACGTGATCAGTGCATGATCAGTCACGTGATCAGTGCATGATCAGTCACGTGATCAGTGCATGATCAGCCACGTGATCAGTGCATGATCAGCCACGTGATCAGTGCATGATCAGTTACGTGATCAGTGCATGATCAGTCACGTGATCAGTGCATGGTAGCTACGTGATCAGTGCATGATCAGCCACGTGATCAGTGCATGATAGCCACGTGATCAGTGCATGATCAGTCACGTGATCAGTGTATGATCAGTCACGTGATCAGTGCATGGTAGCTACATGATCAGTGCATGATCAGCCACGTGATCAGTGCATGATAGCCACGTGATCAGTGCATGATCAGTCACGTGATCAGTGCATGATCAGTCACGTGATCAGTGCATGGTAGCTGCGTGATCATGCATGATCAGCCACGTGATCAGTGCATGATAGCCACGTGATCAGTGCATGATCAGTCACGTGATCAGTGCATGATCAGTCACGTGATCAGTGCATGATCAATTACGTGATCAGTGCATGATCAGTCACGTGATCAGTGCATGATAGCTACGTGATCATTGCATGATCAGCCACGTGATCAGTGCATGATAGCCACGTGATCAGTGCATGATAGCCACGTGATCAGTGCATGATCAGTCATGATACGTGTGTGATCAGCCACGTGATCAGTGCATGATATCCACGTGATCAGTGCATGATCAGCCACGTGATCAGTGCATGATAGCCACGTGATCAGTGCATGATCAGTCACGTGATCATGTGTGATCAGCCACGTGATCAGTGCATGATGAGCCACGTGATCAGTGCATGATCAATTACGTGATCAGTGCATGATCAGTCACGTGACCAGTACATGGTTGCTACGTGATCGTTGCATGATCAGCCACGTGATCAGTGCATGATAGCCACGTGATCAGTGCATGATCAGTCACGTGATCAGTGCATGATCAGTCACGTGATCAGTGCATGATCATTTACGTGATCAGTGCATGATCAGTCACGTGACCAGTATATGGTTGCTACGTGATCATTGCATGACAGCCACGTGATCAGTGCATGATAGCCACGTGATGTGTGCATGAGTTACGTGATCAGTGTATGATCAGCCACGTGATCAGTGCATGAGTGCCACGTGATCAGTGCATGATATGTCACGTGACAGTGTGTGATCAGCCACGTGATCAGTGCATGATCAGCCACGTGATCAGTGCATGATAGCCACGTGATCAGTGCATGATCAGTTACGTGATCAGTGCATGATCAGCCACGTGATCAGTGCATGATCAGACACGTGATCAGTGCATGATCAGCCACGTGATCAGTGCATGATATCCACGTGATCAGTGCATGATCATCACGTGATCAGTGCATGATCAGTCACGTGATCAGTGCATGATCAGCCACGTGATCAGTGCATGATCAGGCACGTGATCAGTGCATGATCAGCCAAGTGATCAGTGCATGATAGCCACGTGATCAGTGCATGATCAGTCACGTGATCAGTGCATGATCAGTTACGTGATCAGTGTATGATCAGCCACGTGATCAGTGCATGATCAGCCACGTGATCAGTGCATGATCAATTACGTGATCAGTGCATGATCAGTCACGTGACCAGTACATGGTAGCTACGTGATCATTGCATGATCAGCCACGTGATCAGTGCATGATAGCCACGTGATCAGTGCATGATAGCCACGTGATCAGTGCATGATCAGTCATGTGATACGTGTGTGATCAGCCACGTGATCAGTGCATGATATCCACGTGATCAGTGCATGACAGCCACGTGATCAGTGCATGAGAGCCACGTGATCAGTGCATGATCAGTCACGTGATACATGTGTGATCAGCCACGTGATCAGTGCATGATGAGCCACGTGATCAGTGCAGGATCAATTACGTGATCAGTGCATGATCAGTCACGTGACCAGTACATGGTTGCTACGTGATCGTTGCATGATCAGCCACGTGAGCAGAGCATGATAGCCACGTGATCAGTGCATGATCAGTCACGTGATCAGTACATGATCAGTCACGTGAACAGTGCATGATCATTTACGTGATCTGTGCATGATCAGTCACGTGACCAGTATATGGTTGCTACGTGATCATTCCATGACAGCCACGTGAGCAGTGCATGATAGCCACGTGATGTGTGCATGAGTTACGTGAGCAGAGTATGATCAGCCACGTGATCAGTGCATGAGTGCCACGTGATCAGTGCATGATATGTCACGTGACAGGTGTGTGATCAGCCACGTGAACAGTGCATGTTCAGCCACGTGATCAGTGCATGATAGCCACGTGATCAGTGCATGATCAGTTACGTGAGCAGTGTATGATCAGCCACGTGATCAGTGCATGATATCCAAGTGATCAGTGCATGATCATCACGTGATCAGTGTATGATCAGCCACGTGAACAGTGCATGCTCAGTCACGTGATCTGGGCCTGCTGAGCTGCGTGATTACTGTCTGCTCATCTGCTTGACAATTGCCAGCTGAGCTGCACGATTCCTGCCTGTCATCTGCTTGACAATTGCCAGCTGTGCTGCGTAATTCCTGCCTGCTCAGCTGCTTGATTATTGCCAGCTGAGCAGCATGATTCCTCACACCTGAGTTCCATGATTATTGCCTGCTGACTGTTTGATTCGTGCCTACTCAGCTCTTTGTTTATTGCCTCCAGAGGCACATGATCAGTGTATGATAGCAAACATGATCAGCGCATGATCAGTCACATGATCAGCGCCATTAAGTCACGTGATCACTACATGATAGTCATGTGATCAGTCCATGCTCAGTCACGGTATCAGTGCATGATCAGCCACGTGATCAGTGCATGATCTGTCACAAGATTAGTGTATGATCATCCACGTGATCAGTGCACGGGCAGTCATGTGATCAGTGCATGATATAGACGTGATCAGTGCATGATCAGTCTCGTGATCAGTGCATGATAGCCACGTGATCAGTGCATGATCAGTCACCTGATGGGTGTATGATCATTCACGTGACCTGTACATGGTAGCTACATGATCATTGCATGATCAGCCACGTGAGTAGTGCATGATAGCCACGTGATCACTGCATGATCAGTCACGTGATCAGTGCATGATCAGTCATGTGACCAGTACATGGTAGCTGCGTGATCATGGCATGATCAGCCACGTGAGCAGTGCATGATAGCCACGTGATCAGTGCATGATCAGACACGTGATCAGTGCATGATCAGTCACGTGATCAGTGCATGATCAGGCACGTGATCAGTGCATGATCAGCCACGTGATCAGTGCATGATAGCCACGTGATCAGTGCATGATCAGTCACGTGATCAGTGCATGATCAGTCACGTGATCAGTGCATGATCAGCCACGTGATCAGTGCATGATCAGCCACGTGATCAGTGCATGATCAATTACGTGATCAGTGCATGATCAGTCACGTGATCAGTGCATGATAGCTACGTGATCATGCATGATCAGCCACGTGATCAGTGCATGATAGCCACGTGATCAGTGCATGATCAGTCACTGATCAGTGTATGATCAGTCACGTGATCAGTACATGGTAGCTACATGATCAGTGCATGATCAGCCACGTGATCAGTGCATGATAGCCACGTGATCAGTGCATGATCAGTCACGTGATCAGTGCATGATCAGTCACGTGACCAGTACATGGTAGCTGCGTGATCATGCATGATCAGCCACGTGATCAGTGCATGATAGCCACGTGATCAGTGCATGATCAGACACGATCAGTGCATGATCAGTCACGTGATCAGTGCATGATCAGCCACGTGATCAGTGCATGATCAGGCACGTGATCAGTGCATGTCAGCCACGTGATCAGTGCATGATAGCCACGTGATCAGTGCATGATCAGTCACGTGATCAGTGCATGATCAGTCACGTGATCAGTGCATGATCAGCCACGTGATCAGTGCATGATCAGCCACGTGATCAGTGCATGATCAATCACGTGATCAGTGCATGATCAGTCACGTGATCAGTGCATGGTAGCTACGTGATCAGTGCATGATCAGCCACGTGATCAGTGCATGATAGCCACGTGATCAGTGCATGATAGCCACGTGATCAGTGCATGATCAGTCATGTGATCAGTGCATGATCAGCCACGTGATCAGTGCATGATCAGCCACGTGATCAGTGCATGATCAGCCACGTGATCAGTGCATGATCAGCCACGTGATCAGTGCATGATCAGTCACGTGATCAGTACATGGTAGCTACGTGATCAGTGCATGATCAGCCACGTGATCAGTGCATGATAGCCACGTGATCAGTGCATGATCAGTCATGTGATACGTGTGTGATCAGCCACGTGATCAGTGCATGATATCCACGTGATCAGTGCATGACAGCCACGTGATCAGTGCATGAGAGCCACGTGATCAGTGCATGATCAGTCACGTGATACATGTGTGATCAGCCACGTGATCAGTGCATGATGAGCCACGTGATCAGTGCATGATCAATTACGTGATCAGTGCATGATCAGTCACGTGACCAGTACATGGTTGCTACGTGATCGTTGCATGATCAGCCACGTGAGCAGAGCATGATAGCCACGTGATCAGTGCATGATCAGTCACGTGATCAGTACATGATCAGTCACGTGAACAGTGCATGATCATTTACGTGATCAGTGCATGATCAGTCACGTGACCAGTATATGGTAGCTACGTGATCATTCCATGACGAGCCACGTGAGCAGTGCATGATAGCCACGTGATGTGTGCATGAGTTACGTGAGCAGAGTATGATCAGCCACGTGATCAGTGCATGAGTGCCACGTGATCAGTGCATGATATGTCACGTGACAGTGTGTGATCAGCCACGTGAACAGTGCATGTTCAGCCACGTGATCAGTGCATGATAGCCACGTGATCAGTGCATGATCAGTTACGTGAGTGTATGATCAGCCACGTGATCAGTGCATGATATCCAAGTGATCAGTGCATGATCATCACGTGATCAGTGTATGATCAGCCACGTGAACAGTGCATGCTCAGTCACGTGATCTGGGCCTGCTGAGCTGCGTGATTACTGTCTGCTCATCTGCTTGACAATTGCCAGCTGAGCTGCACGATTCCTGCCTGTCATCTGCTTGACAATTGCCAGCTGTGCTGCGTAATTCCTGCCTGCTCAGCTGCTTGATTATTGCCAGCTGAGCAGCATGATTCCTCACACCTGAGTTCCATGATTATTGCCTGCTGACTGTTTGATTCGTGCCTACTCAGCTCTTTGTTTATTGCCTCCAGAGGCACATGATCAGTGTATGATAGCAAACATGATCAGCGCATGATCAGTCACATGATCAGCGCCATTAAGTCACGTGATCACTACATGATAGTCATGTGATCAGTCCATGCTCAGTCACGGTATCAGTGCATGATCAGCCACGTGATCAGTGCATGATCTGTCACAAGATTAGTGTATGATCATCCACGTGATCAGTGCGGGCAGTCATGTGATCAGTGCATGATATAGACGTGAACAGTGCATGATCAGTCTCGTGATCAGTGCATGATAGCCACGTGATCAGTGCATGATCAGTCACCTGATGGGTGTATGATCATTCACGTGACCTGTACATGGTAGCTACATGATCATTGCATGATCAGCCACGTGAGTAGTGCATGATAGCCACGTGATCACTGCATGATCAGTCACGTGATCAGTGCATGATCAGTCATGTGACCAGTACATGGTAGCTGCGTGATCATGGCATGATCAGCCACGTGAGCAGTGCATGATAGCCACGTGATCAGTGCATGATCAGACACGATCAGTGCATGATCAGTCACGTGATCAGTGCATGATCAGCCACGTGATCAGTGCATGACCAGGCACGTGATCAGTGTATGTCCAGCCAAGTGATCAGTGCATGATAGCCACGTGATCAGTGCATGATCAGTCACGTGATCAGTGCATGATCAGTTATGTGATCAGTGTATGATCAGCCACGTGATCAGTGCATGATCAGCCACATGATCAGTGCATGATCAATTACGTGATCAGTGCATGATCAGTCACGTGACCAGTACATGGTAGCTACGTGATCATTGCCTGATCAGCCACGTGATCAGTGCATGATAGCCACGTGATCAGTGCATGATAGCCACGTGATCAGTGCATGATCAGTCATGTGATACGTGTGTGATCAGCCACGTGATCAGTGCATGATATCCACGTGATCAGTGCATGACAGCCACGTGATCAGTGCATGAGAGCCACGTGATCAGTGCATGATCAGTCACGTGATACATGTGTGATCAGCCACGTGATCAGTGCATGATGAGCCACGTGATCAGTGCAGGATCAATTACGTGATCAGTGCATGATCAGTCACGTGACCAGTACATGGTTGCTACGTGATCGTTGCATGATCAGCCACGTGAGCAGAGCATGATAGCCACGTGATCAGTGCATGATCAGTCACGTGATCAGTACATGATCAGTCACGTGAACAGTGCATGATCATTTACGTGATCTTTGCATGATCAGTCACGTTACCAGTATATGGTTGCTACGTGATCATTCCATGACGAGCCACGTGAGCAGTGCATGATAGCCACGTGATGTGTGCATGAGTTACGTGAGCAGAGTATGATCAGCCACGTGATCAGTGCATGAGTGCCACGTGATCAGTGCATGATATGTCACGTGACAGGTGTGTGATCAGCCACGTGAACAGTGCATGTTCAGCCACGTGATCAGTGCATGATAGCCACGTGATCAGTGCATGATCAGTTACGTGATCAGTGTATGATCAGCCACGTGATCAGTGCATGATCAGACACGTGATCAGTGTATGATCAGCCACGTGATCAGTGCATGCTCAGTCACGTGATCTGGGCCTGCTGAGCTGCGTGATTACTGTCTGCTCATCTGCTTGACAATTGCCAGCTGAGCTGCACGATTCCTGCCTGTCATCTGCTTGACAATTGCCAGCTGTGCTGCGTAATTCCTGCCTGCTCAGCTGCTTGATTATTGCCAGCTGAGCAGCATGATTCCTCACACCTGAGTTCCATGATTATTGCCTGCTGACTGTTTGATTCGTGCCTACTCAGCTCTTTGTTTATTGCCTCCAGAGGCACATGATCAGTGTATGATAGCAAACATGATCAGCGCATGATCAGTCACATGATCAGCGCCATTAAGTCACGTGATCACTACATGATAGTCATGTGATCAGTCCATGCTCAGTCACGGTATCAGTGCATGATCAGCCACGTGATCAGTGCATGATCTGTCACAAGATTAGTGTATGATCATCCACGTGATCAGTGCACGGGCAGTCATGTGATCAGTGCATGATATAGACGTGATCAGTGCATGATCAGTCTCGTGATCAGTGCATGATAGCCACGTGATCAGTGCATGATCAGTCACCTGATGGGTGTATGATCATTCACGTGACCTGTACATGGTAGCTACATGATCATTGCATGATCAGCCACGTGAGTAGTCATGATAGCCACGTGATCACTGCATGATCAGTCACGTGATCAGTGCATGATCAGTCATGTGACCAGTACATGGTAGCTGCGTGATCATGGCATGATCAGCCACGTGAGCAGTGCATGATAGCCACGTGATCAGTGCATGATCAGACACGTGATCAGTGCATGATCAGTCACGTGATCAGTGCATGATCAGCCACGTGATCAGTGCATGACCAGGCACGTGATCAGTGCATGTCAGCCACGTGATCAGTGCATGATAGCCACGTGATCAGTGCATGATCAGTCACGTGATCAGTGCATGATCATTCACGTGATCAGTGCATGGTAGCACATGATCAGTGCATGATCAGCCACGTGATCAGTGCATGATAGCCACGTGATCAGTGCATGATCAGTCACGTGATCAGTGCATGATCAGTCACGTGACCAGTACATGATAGCTGCGTGATCATGCATGATCAGCCACGTGATCAGTGCATGATAGCCACGTGATCAGTGCATGATCAGACACGTGATCAGTGCATGATCAGTCACGTGATCAGTGCATGATCAGCCACGTGATCAGTGCATGATCAGGCACGTGATCAGTGCATGTCAGCCACGTGATCAGTGCATGATAGCCACGTGATCAGTGCATGATCAGTCACGTGATCAGTGCATGATCAGTTACGTGATCAGTGCATGATCAGCCACGTGATCAGTGCATGATCAGCCACGTGATCAGTGCATGATCAATTACGTGATCAGTGCATGATCAGTCACGTGACCAGTACATGGTAGCTACGTGATCATTGCATGATCAGCCACGTGATCAGTGCATGATAGCCACGTGATCAGTGCATGATAGCCACGTGATCAGTGCATGATCAGTCATGTGATACGTGTGTGATCAGCCACGTGATCAGTGCATGATATCCACGTGATCAGTGCATGACAGCCACGTGATCAGTGCATGAGAGCCACGTGATCAGTGCATGATCAGTCACGTGATACATGTGTGATCAGCCACGTGATCAGTGCATGATGAGCCACGTGATCAGTGCATGATCAATTACGTGATCAGTGCATGATCAGTCACGTGACCAGTACATGGTTGCTACGTGATCGTTGCATGATCAGCCACGTGAGCAGTGCATGATAGCCACGTGATCAGTGCATGATCAGTCACGTGATCAGTACATGATCAGTCACGTGAACAGTGCATGATCATTTACGTGATCTTTGCATGATCAGTCACGTGACCAGTATATGGTTGCTACGTGATCATTCCATGACGAGCCACGTGAGCAGTGCATGATAGCCACGTGATGTGTGCATGAGTTACGTGAGCAGAGTATGATCAGCCACGTGATCAGTGCATGAGTGCCACGTGATCAGTGCATGATATGTCACGTGACAGGTGTGTGATCAGCCACGTGAACAGTGCATGTTCAGCCACGTGATCAGTGCATGATAGCCACGTGATCAGTGCATGATCAGTTACGTGAGCAGTGTATGATCAGCCACGTGATCAGTGCATGGTCAGACACGTGAACAGTGTATGATCAGCCACGTGATCAGTGCATGATATCCAAGTGATCAGTGCATGATCATCACGTGATCAGTGTATGATCAGCCACGTGAACAGTGCATGCTCAGTCACGTGATCTGGGCCTGCTGAGCTGCGTGATTACTGTCTGCTCATCTGCTTGACAATTGCCAGCTGAGCTGCACGATTCCTGCCTGTCATCTGCTTGACAATTGCCAGCTGTGCTGCGTAATTCCTGCCTGCTCAGCTGCTTGATTATTGCCAGCTGAGCAGCATGATTCCTCACACCTGAGTTCCATGATTATTGCCTGCTGACTGTTTGATTCGTGCCTACTCAGCTCTTTGTTTATTGCCTCCAGAGGCACATGATCAGTGTATGATAGCAAACATGATCAGCGCATGATCAGTCACATGATCAGCGCCATTAAGTCACGTGATCACTACATGATAGTCATGTGATCAGTCCATGCTCAGTCACGGTATCAGTGCATGATCAGCCACGTGATCAGTGCATGATCTGTCACAAGATTAGTGTATGATCATCCACGTGATCAGTGCATGGGCAGTCATGTGATCAGTGCATGATATAGACGTGACAGTGCATGATCAGTCTCGTGATCAGTGCATGATAGCCACGTGATCAGTGCATGATCAGTCACCTGATGGGTGTATGATCATTCACGTGACCTGTACATGGTAGCTACATGATCATTGCATGATCAGCCACGTGAGTAGTGCATGATAGCCACGTGATCACTGCATGATCAGTCACGTGATCAGTGCATGATCAGTCATGTGACCAGTACATGGTAGCTGCGTGATCATGGCATGATCAGCCACGTGAGCAGTGCATGATAGCCACGTGATCAGTGCATGATCAGACACGTGATCAGTGCATGATCAGTCACGTGATCAGTGCATGATCAGCCACGTGATCAGTGCATGATCAGGCACGTGATCAGTGATGTCAGCCACGTGATCAGTGCATGATAGCCACGTGATCAGTGCATGATCAGTCACGTGATCAGTGCATGATCAGTTACGTGATCAGTGTATGATCAGCCACGTGATCAGTGCATGATCAGCCACATGATCAGTGCATGATCAATTACGTGATCAGTGCATGATCAGTCACGTGACCAGTACATGGTAGCTACGTGATCATTGCATGATCAGCCACGTGATCAGTGCATGATAGCCACGTGATCAGTGCATGATAGCCACGTGATCAGTGCATGATCAGCATGTGATACGTGTGTGATCAGCCACGTGATCAGTGCATGATATCCACGTGATCAGTGCATGACAGCCACGTGATCAGTGCATGATAGCCACGTGATCAGTGCATGATCAGTCACGTGATACATGTGTGATCAGCCACGTGATCAGTGCATGATGACGTGATCAGTGCATGATCAATTACGTGATCAGTGCATGATCAGTCACGTGACCAGTACATGGTTGCTACGTGATCGTTGCATGATCAGCCACGTGAGCAGAGCATGATAGCCACGTGATCAGTGCATGATCAGTCACGTGATCAGTACATGATCAGTCACGTGAACAGTGCATGATCATTTACGTGATCTTTGCATGATCAGTCACGTGACCAGTATATGGTTGCACGTGATCATTCCATGACGAGCCACGTGAGCAGTGCATGATAGCCACGTGATGTGTGCATGAGTTACGTGAGCAGAGTATGATCAGCCACGTGATCAGTGCATGAGTGCCACGTGATCAGTGCATGATATGTCACGTGACAGGTGTGTGATCAGCCACGTGAACAGTGCATGTTCAGCCACGTGATCAGTGCATGATAGCCACGTGATCAGTGCATGATCAGTTACGTGAGCAGTGTGATCAGCCACGTGATCAGTGCATGGTCAGACACGTGAACAGTGCATGATCAGCCACGTGATCAGTGCATGATATCCAAGTGATCAGTGCATGATCATCACGTGATCAGTGTATGATCAGCCACGTGAACAGTGCATGCTCAGTCACGTGATCTGGGCCTGCTGAGCTGCGTGATTACTGTCTGCTCATCTGCTTGACAATTGCCAGCTGAGCTGCACGATTCCTGCCTGTCATCTGCTTGACAATTGCCAGCTGTGCTGCGTAATTCCTGCCTGCTCAGCTGCTTGATTATTGCCAGCTGAGCAGCATGATTCCTCACAGCTGAGTTCCATGATTATTGCCTGCTGACTGTTTGATTCGTGCCTACTCAGCTCTTTGTTTATTGCCTCCAGAGGCACATGATCAGTGTATGATAGCAAACATGATCAGCGCATGATCAGTCACATGATCAGCGCCATTAAGTCACGTGATCACTACATGATAGTCATGTGATCAGTCCATGCTCAGTCACGGTATCAGTGCATGATCAGCCACGTGATCAGTGCATGATCTGTCACGTGATCAGTGTATGATCATCCACGTGATCAGTGCATGGCAGTCATGTGATCAGTGCATGATATAGACGTGATCAGTGCATGATCAGTCACGTGATCAGTGCATGATAGCCACGTGATCAGTGCATGATCAGTCACCTGATGGGTGTATGATCATTCACGTGACCTGTACATGGTAGCTACATGATCATTGCATGATCAGCCACGTGAGTAGTGCATGATAGCCACGTGATCAGTGCATGATCAGTCACGTGATCAGTGCATGATCAGTCATGTGACCAGTACATGGTAGCTGCGTGATCATGGCATGATCAGCCACGTGATCAGTGCATGATAGCCACGTGATCAGTGCATGATCAGTCACGTGATCAGTGCATGATCAGTCACGTGATCAGTGCATGATCAGCCACGTGATCAGTGCATGATCAGGCACGTGATCAGTGCATGATCAGCCACGTGATCAGTGCATGATAGCCACGTGATCAGTGCATGATCAGTCACGTGATCAGTGCATGATCAGTTACGTGATCAGTGCATGATCAGCCACGTGATCAGTGCATGATCAGCCACGTGATCAGTGCATGATCAATTACGTGATCAGTGCATGATCAGTCACGTGATCAGTGCATGGTAGCCACGTGATCAGTGCATGATCAGCCACGTGATCAGTGCATGATAGCCACGTGATCAGTGCATGATCAGCCACGTGATCAGTGCATGATCAGCCACGTGATCAGTGCATGATCATCACGTGATCAGTGTGATCAGCCACGTGATCAGTGCATGATGTCACGTGATCAGTGCATGATCAGCCACGTGATCAGTGCATGATCAGCCACGTGATCAGTGCATGATAGCCACGTGATCAGTGCATGATCAGTCACGTGATCAGTGCATGATCAGTCACGTGATCAGTGCATGGTAGCTACGTGATCAGTGCATGATCAGCCACGTGATCAGTGCATGATAGCCACGTGATCAGTGCATGATCAGTCACGTGATCAGTGCATGATCAGTCACGTGATCAGTGCATGATAGCTGCGATCATGCATGATCAGCCACGTGATCAGTGCATGATAGCCACGTGATCAGTGCATGATCAGCGTGATCAGTGCATGATCAGTCACGTGATCAGTGCATGATCAGTCACGTGATCAGTGCATGATCAGCCACGTGATCAGTGCATGATAGCCACGTGATCAGTGCATGATCAGTCACGTGATCAGTGCATGATCAGTCACGTGATCAGTGCATGATCAGCCACGTGATCAGTGCATGATCAGCCACGTGATCAGTGCATGATCAGTCACGTGATCAGTGCATGATCAGTCACGTGATCAGTGCATGATAGCTCGTGATCAGTGCATGATCAGCCACGTGATCAGTGCATGATAGCCACGTGATCAGTGCATGATCAGTCACGTGATCAGTGTGATCATTCACGTGACCAGTACATGGTAGCTACGTGATCATTGCATGATCAGCCACGTGATCAGTGCATGATAGCCACGTGATCAGTGCATGATCAGTCACGTGATCAGTGCATGATCAGTCACGTGATCAGTACATGGTAGCTGTGATCATGCATGATCAGCCACGTGATCAGTGCATGATAGCCACGTGATCAGTGCATGATCAGACACGTGATCAGTGCATGATCAGTCACGTGATCAGTGCATGATCAGTCACGTGATCAGTGCATGATCAGGCACGTGATCAGTGCATGATCAGCCACGTGATCAGTGCATGATCACGTGATCAGTGCATGATCAGTCACGTGATCAGTGCATGATCAGTTACGTGATCAGTGCATGATCAGCCACGTGATCAGTGCATGATCAGCCACGTGATCAGTGCATGATCAATTACGTGATCAGTGCATGATCAGTCACGTGACCAGTACATGATAGCTACGTGATCATTGCATGATCAGCCACGTGATCAGTGCATGATAGCCACGTGATCAGTGCATGATAGCCACGTGATCAGTGCATGATCAGTCATGTGATACGTGTGTGATCAGCCACGTGATCAGTGCATGATATCCACGTGATCAGTGCATGACAGCCACGTGATCAGTGCATGATAGCCACGTGATCAGTGCATGATCAGTCACGTGATACATGTGTGATCAGCCACGTGATCAGTGCATGATGAGCCACGTGATCAGTGCAGGATCAATTACGTGATCAGTGCATGATCAGTCACGTGACCAGTACATGGTTGCTACGTGATCGTTGCATGATCAGCCACGTGAGCAGTGCATGATAGCCACGTGATCAGTGCATGATCAGTCACGTGATCAGTACATGATCAGTCACGTGAACAGTGCATGATCATTTACGTGATCTTGCATGATCAGTCACGTGACCAGTATATGGTAGCTACGTGATCATTCCATGACGAGCACGTGAGCAGTGCATGATAGCCACGTGATGTGTGCATGAGTTACGTGAGCAGAGTATGATCAGCCACGTGATCAGTGCATGAGTGCCACGTGATCAGTGCATGATATGTCACGTGACAGGTGTGTGATCAGCCACGTGAACAGTGCATGTTCAGCCACGTGATCAGTGCATGATAGCCACGTGATCAGTGCATGATCAGTTACGTGAGCAGTGTATGATCAGCCACGTGATCAGTGCATGGTCAGACACGTGAACAGTGTATGATCAGCCACGTGATCAGTGCATGATATCCAAGTGATCAGTGCATGATCATCACGTGATCAGTGTATGATCAGCCACGTGAACAGTGCATGCTCAGTCACGTGATCTGGGCCTGCTGAGCTGCGTGATTACTGTCTGCTCATCTGCTTGACAATTGCCAGCTGAGCTGCACGATTCCTGCCTGTCATCTGCTTGACAATTGCCAGCTGTGCTGCGTAATTCCTGCCTGCTCAGCTGCTTGATTATTGCCAGCTGAGCAGCATGATTCCTCACACCTGAGTTCCATGATTATTGCCTGCTGACTGTTTGATTCGTGCCTACTCAGCTCTTTGTTTATTGCCTCCAGAGGCACATGATCAGTGTATGATAGCAAACATGATCAGCGCATGATCAGTCACATGATCAGCGCCATTAAGTCACGTGATCACTACATGATAGTCATGTGATCAGTCCATGCTCAGTCACGGTATCAGTGCATGATCAGCCACGTGATCAGTGCATGATCTGTCACATGATTAGTGTATGATCATCCACGTGATCAGTGCATGGGCAGTCATGTGATCAGTGCATGATATAGACGTGATCAGTGCATGATCAGTCTCGTGATCAGTGCATGATAGCCACGTGATCAGTGCATGATCAGTCACCTGATGGGTGTATGATCATTCACGTGACCTGTACATGGTAGCTACATGATCATTGCATGATCAGCCACGTGAGTAGTGCATGATAGCCACGTGATCACTGCATGATCAGTCACGTGATCAGTGCATGATCAGTCATGTGACCAGTACATGGTAGCTGCGTGATCATGGCATGATCAGCCACGTGAGCAGTGCATGATAGCCACGTGATCAGTGCATGATCAGTCACGTGATCAGTGCATGATCAGTCACGTGATCAGTGCATGATCAGCCACGTGATCAGTGCATGACCAGGCACGTGATCAGTGTATGTCAGCCAAGTGATCAGTGCATGATAGCCACGTGATCAGTGCATGATCAGTCACGTGATCAGTGCATGATCAGTTATGTGATCAGTGTATGATCAGCCACGAGATCAGTGCATGATCAGCCACGTGATCAGTGCATGATCAATTACGTGATCAGTGCATGATCAGTCACGTGACCAGTGCATGGTAGCTACGTGATCAGTGTATGATCAGCCACGTGATCAGTGCATGATAGCCACGTGATCAGTGCATGATAGCCACGTGATCAGTGCATGATCAGTCATGTGATACGTGTGTGATCAGCCACGTGATCAGTGCATGATATCCACGTGATCAGTGCATGACAGCCACGTGATCAGTGCATGAGAGCCACGTGATCAGTGCATGATCAGTCACGTGATACATGTGTGATCAGCCACGTGATCAGTGCATGATGAGCCACGTGATCAGTGCAGGATCAATTACGTGATCAGTGCATGATCAGTCACGTGACCAGTACATGGTTGCTACGTGATCGTTGCATGATCAGCCACGTGAGCAGAGCATGATAGCCACGTGATCAGTGCATGATCAGTCACGTGATCAGTACATGATCAGTCACGTGAACAGTGCATGATCATTTACGTGATCTTTGCATGATCAGTCACGTGACCAGTATATGGTTGCTACGTGATCATTCCATGACAGCCACGTGAGCAGTGCATGATAGCCACGTGATGTGTGCATGAGTTACGTGAGCAGAGTATGATCAGCCACGTGATCAGTGCATGAGTGCCACGTGATCAGTGCATGATATGTCACGTGACAGGTGTGTGATCAGCCACGTGAACAGTGCATGTTCAGCCACGTGATCAGTGCATGATAGCCACGTGATCAGTGCATGATCAGTTACGTGAGCAGTGTATGATCAGCCACGTGATCAGTGCATGGTCAGACACGTGAACAGTGTATGATCAGCCACGTGATCAGTGCATGATATCCAAGTGATCAGTGCATGATCATCACGTGATCAGTGTATGATCAGCCACGTGAACAGTGCATGCTCAGTCACGTGATCTGGGCCTGCTGAGCTGCGTGATTACTGTCTGCTCATCTGCTTGACAATTGCCAGCTGAGCTGCACGATTCCTGCCTGTCATCTGCTTGACAATTGCCAGCTGTGCTGCGTAATTCCTGCCTGCTCAGCTGCTTGATTATTGCCAGCTGAGCAGCATGATTCCTCACACCTGAGTTCCATGATTATTGCCTGCTGACTGTTTGATTCGTGCCTACTCAGCTCTTTGTTTATTGCCTCCAGAGGCACATGATCAGTGTATGATAGCAAACATGATCAGCGCATGATCAGTCACATGATCAGCGCCATTAAGTCACGTGATCACTACATGATAGTCATGTGATCAGTCCATGCTCAGTCACGGTATCAGTGCATGATCAGCCACGTGATCAGTGCATGATCTGTCACAAGATTAGTGTATGATCATCCACGTGATCAGTGCACGGGCAGTCATGTGATCAGTGCATGATATAGACGTGAACAGTGCATGATCAGTCTCGTGATCAGTGCATGATAGCCACGTGATCAGTGCATGATCAGTCACCTGATGGGTGTATGATCATTCACGTGACCTGTACATGGTAGCTACATGATCATTGCATGATCAGCCACGTGAGTAGTTCATGATAGCCACGTGATCACTGCATGATCAGTCACGTGATCAGTGCATGATCAGTCATGTGACCAGTACATGGTAGCTGCGTGATCATGGCATGATCAGCCACGTGAGCAGTGCATGATAGCCACGTGATCAGTGCATGATCAGACACGTGATCAGTGCATGATCAGTCACGTGATCAGTGCATGATCAGCCACGTGATCAGTGCATGATCAGGCACGTGATCAGTGCATG
The DNA here is from genome assembly GCF_032452875.1 of Bos javanicus. Classification (NCBI taxonomy): domain Eukaryota; kingdom Metazoa; phylum Chordata; class Mammalia; order Artiodactyla; family Bovidae; genus Bos; species Bos javanicus. The sequence continues at coordinate 344,742 of NW_026893808.1, forward strand.
ATCAGCCACGTGATCAGTGCATGATAGCCACGTGATCAGTGCATGATCAGTCACGTGATCAGTGCATGATCAGTTGATCAGTGCATGATCAGCCACGTGATCAGTGCATGATCAGCCACGTGATCAGTGCATGATCAATTACGTGATCAGTGCATGATCAGTCACGTGACCAGTGCATGATAGCTACGTGATCATTGCATGATCAGCCACGTGATCAGTGCATGATAGCCACGTGATCAGTGCATGATCAGCCACGTGATCAGTGCATGATAGCCACGTGATCAGTGCATGATCAGTCACGTGATCATGTGTGATCAGCCACGTGATCAGTGCATGATGAGCCACGTGATCAGTGCATGATCAATTACGTGATCAGTGCATGATCAGTCACGTGATCAGTGCATGGTTGCTACGTGATCAGTGCATGATCAGCCACGTGATCAGTGCATGATAGCCACGTGATCAGTGCATGATCAGTCACGTGATCAGTGCATGATCAGTCACGTGATCAGTGCATGATCATTTACGTGATCAGTGCATGATCAGTCACGTGACAGTGCATGGTAGCTACGTGATCAGTGCATGATCAGCCACGTGATCAGTGCATGATAGCCACGTGATCAGTGCATGATAGCCACGTGATCAGTGCATGATCAGTCACGTGATCGTGTGTGATCAGCCACGTGATCAGTGCATGATATCCACGTGATCAGTGCATGACAGCCACGTGATCAGTGCATGATAGCCACGTGATCAGTGCATGATCAGTCACGTGATACATGTGTGATCAGCCACGTGATCAGTGCATGATGAGCCACGTGATCAGTGCATGATCAATTACGTGATCAGTGCATGATCAGTCACGTGACCAGTACATGGTTGCTACGTGATCGTTGCATGATCAGCCACGTGAGCAGTGCATGATAGCCACGTGATCAGTGCATGATCAGTCACGTGATCAGTACATGATCAGTCACGTGAACAGTGCATGATCATTTACGTGATCTTTGCATGATCAGTCACGTGACCAGTATATGGTTGCTACGTGATCATTCCATGACGAGCCACGTGAGCAGTGCATGATAGCCACGTGATGTGTGCATGAGTTACGTGAGCAGAGTATGATCAGCCACGTGATCAGTGCATGAGTGCCACGTGATCAGTGCATGATATGTCACGTGACAGGTGTGTGATCAGCCACGTGAACAGTGCATGTTCAGCCACGTGATCAGTGCATGATAGCCACGTGATCAGTGCATGATCAGTTACGTGAGCAGTGTATGATCAGCCACGTGATCAGTGCATGGTCAGACACGTGAACAGTGTATGATCAGCCACGTGATCAGTGCATGATATCCAAGTGATCAGTGCATGATCATCACGTGATCAGTGTATGATCAGCCACGTGAACAGTGCATGCTCAGTCACGTGATCTGGGCCTGCTGAGCTGCGTGATTACTGTCTGCTCATCTGCTTGACAATTGCCAGCTGAGCTGCACGATTCCTGCCTGTCATCTGCTTGACAATTGCCAGCTGTGCTGCGTAATTCCTGCCTGCTCAGCTGCTTGATTATTGCCAGCTGAGCAGCATGATTCCTCACACCTGAGTTCCATGATTATTGCCTGCTGACTGTTTGATTCGTGCCTACTCAGCTCTTTGTTTATTGCCTCCAGAGGCACATGATCAGTGTATGATAGCAAACATGATCAGCGCATGATCAGTCACATGATCAGCGCCATTAAGTCACGTGATCACTACATGATAGTCATGTGATCAGTCCATGCTCAGTCACGGTATCAGTGCATGATCAGCCACGTGATCAGTGCATGATCTGTCACAAGATTAGTGTATGATCATCCACGTGATCAGTGCATGGGCAGTCATGTGATCAGTGCATGATATAGACGTGAACAGTGCATGATCAGTCTCGTGATCAGTGCATGATAGCCACGTGATCAGTGCATGATCAGTCACCTGATGGGTGTATGATCATTCACGTGACCTGTACATGGTAGCTACATGATCATTGCATGATCAGCCACGTGAGTAGTTCATGATAGCCACGTGATCACTGCATGATCAGTCACGTGATCAGTGCATGATCAGTCATGTGACCAGTACATGGTAGCTGCGTGATCATGGCATGATCAGCCACGTGATCAGTGCATGATAGCCACGTGATCAGTGCATGATCAGACACGTGATCAGTGCATGATCAGTCACGTGATCAGTGCATGATCAGCCACGTGATCAGTGCATGATCAGCCACGTGATCAGTGCATGATCAGCCACGTGATCAGTGCATGATAGCCACGTGATCAGTGCATGATCAGTCACGTGATCAGTGCATGATCAGTTATGTGATCAGTGCATGATCAGCCACGTGATCAGTGCATGATCAGCCACGTGATCAGTGCATGATCAATCACGTGATCAGTGCATGATCAGTCACGTGATCAGTGCATGATAGCCACGTGATCAGTGCATGATCAGCCACGTGATCAGTGCATGATAGCCACGTGATCAGTGCATGATCAGCCACGTGATCAGTGCATGATCAGCCACGTGATCAGTGCATGATCAGTCACGTGATCATGTGTGATCAGCCACGTGATCAGTGCATGATCAGCCACGTGATCAGTGCATGATCAGTTACGTGATCAGTGCATGATCAGTCACGTGATCAGTGCATGATAGCCACGTGATCAGTGCATGATCAGCCACGTGATCAGTGCATGATAGCCACGTGATCAGTGCATGATCAGTCACGTGATCAGTGCATGATCAGTCACGTGATCAGTGCATGATCAGCCACGTGATCAGTGCATGATCAGTCACGTGACAGTACATGGTAGCTACGTGATCATTGCATGATCAGCCACGTGATCAGTGCATGATAGCCACGTGATCAGTGCATGATAGCCACGTGATCAGTGCATGATCAGTCATGTGACACGTGTGTGATCAGCCACGTGATCAGTGCATGATATCCACGTGATCAGTGCATGACAGCCACGTGATCAGTGCATGATAGCCACGTGATCAGTGCATGATCAGTCACGTGATACATGTGTGATCAGCCACGTGATCAGTGCATGATGAGCCACGTGATCAGTGCAGGATCAATTACGTGATCAGTGCATGATCAGTCACGTGACCAGTACATGGTTGCTACGTGATCGTGCATGATCAGCCACGTGAGCAGAGCATGATAGCCACGTGATCAGTGCATGATCAGTCACGTGATCAGTACATGATCAGTCACGTGAACAGTGCATGATCATTTACGTGATCTTTGCATGATCAGTCACGTGACCAGTATATGGTTGCTACGTGATCATTCCATGACGAGCCACGTGAGCAGTGCATGATAGCCACGTGATGTGTGCATGAGTTACGTGAGCAGAGTATGATCAGCCACGTGATCAGTGCATGAGTGCCACGTGATCAGTGCATGATATGTCACGTGACAGGTGTGATCAGCCACGTGAACAGTGCATGTTCAGCCACGTGATCAGTGCATGATAGCCACGTGATCAGTGCATGATCAGTTACGTGAGCAGTGTATGATCAGCCACGTGATCAGTGCATGGTCAGACACGTGAACAGTGTATGATCAGCCACGTGATCAGTGCATGATATCCAAGTGATCAGTGCATGATCATCACGTGATCAGTGTATGATCAGCCACGTGAACAGTGCATGCTCAGTCACGTGATCTGGGCCTGCTGAGCTGCGTGATTACTGTCTGCTCATCTGCTTGACAATTGCCAGCTGAGCTGCACGATTCCTGCCTGTCATCTGCTTGACAATTGCCAGCTGTGCTGCGTAATTCCTGCCTGCTCAGCTGCTTGATTATTGCCAGCTGAGCAGCATGATTCCTCACACCTGAGTTCCATGATTATTGCCTGCTGACTGTTTGATTCGTGCCTACTCAGCTCTTTGTTTATTGCCTCCAGAGGCACATGATCAGTGTATGATAGCAAACATGATCAGCGCATGATCAGTCACATGATCAGCGCCATTAAGTCACGTGATCACTACATGATAGTCATGTGATCAGTCCATGCTCAGTCACGGTATCAGTGCATGATCAGCCACGTGATCAGTGCATGATCTGTCACAAGATTAGTGTATGATCATCCACGTGATCAGTGCATGGGCAGTCATGTGATCAGTGCATGATATAGACGTGATCAGTGCATGATCAGTCTCGTGATCAGTGCATGATAGCCACGTGATCAGTGCATGATCAGTCACCTGATGGGTGTATGATCATTCACGTGACCTGTACATGGTAGCTACATGATCATTGCATGATCAGCCACGTGAGTAGTGCATGATAGCCACGTGATCACTGCATGATCAGTCACGTGATCAGTGCATGATCAGTCATGTGACCAGTACATGGTAGCTGCGTGATCATGGCATGATCAGCCACGTGAGCAGTGCATGATAGCCACGTGATCAGTGCATGATCAGACACGTGATCAGTGCATGATCAGTCACGTGATCAGTGCATGATCAGCCACGTGATCAGTGCATGATCAGGCACGTGATCAGTGTATGTCAGCCACGTGATCAGTGCATGATAGCCACGTGATCAGTGCATGATCAGTCACGTGATCAGTGCATGATCAGTCACGTGATCAGTGTATGATCAGCCACGTGATCAGTGCATGATCAGCCACGTGATCAGTGCATGATCAATTACGTGATCAGTGCATGATCAGTCACGTGACCAGTACATGATAGCCACGTGATCAGTGCATGATCAGCCACGTGATCAGTGCATGATAGCCACGTGATCAGTGCATGATCAGTCACGTGATCAGTGCATGATCAGTCACGTGATCAGTGCATGATAGCTACGTGATCAGTGCATGATCAGTCACGTGATCAGTGCATGATAGCCACGTGATCAGTGCATGATCAGTCACGTGATCAGTGCATGATCAGTCACGTGATCAGTGCATGATAGCTACGTGATCAGTGCATGATCAGCCACGTGATCAGTGCATGATAGCCACGTGATCAGTGCATGATCAGCCACGTGATCAGTGCATGATCAGTCACGTGATCAGTGCATGATCAGTCACGTGATCAGTGCATGATAGCCACGTGATCAGTGCATGATCAGCCACGTGATCAGTGCATGATAGCCACGTGATCAGTGCATGATCAGTCACGTGATCAGTGTATGATCAGTCACGTGATCAGTGCATGGTAGCTACGTGATCAGTGCATGATCAGCCACGTGATAGTGCATGATAGCCACGTGATCAGTGCATGATCAGTCACGTGATCAGTGCATGATCAGTCACGTGATCAGTGCATGATAGCTGCGTGATCATGCATGATCAGCCACGTGATCAGTGCATGATCAGCCATGTGATCAGTGCATGATCAGACGTGATCAGTGCATGATCAGTCACGTGATCAGTGCATGATCAGCCACGTGATCAGTGCATGATCAGTCACGTGATCAGTGCATGATCAGCCACGTGATCAGTGCATGATAGCCACGTGATCAGTGCATGATCAGTCACGTGATCAGTGCATGATAGTCACGTGATCAGTGCATGATCAGCCACGTGATCAGTGCATGATCAGCCACGTGATCAGTGCATGATCAGTCACGTGATCAGTGCATGATCAGTCACGTGATCAGTGCATGATAGCTCGTGATCAGTGCATGATCAGCCACGTGATCAGTGCATGATAGCCACGTGATCAGTGCATGATCAGTCACGTGATCAGTGTATGATCAGTCACGTGACCAGTGCATGGTAGCTACATGATCAGTGCATGATCAGCCACGTGATAGTGCATGATAGCCACGTGATCAGTGCATGATCAGTCACGTGATCAGTGCATGATCAGTCACGTGATCAGTGCATGATAGCTACGTGATCAGTGCATGATCAGCCACGTGATCAGTGCATGATAGCCACGTGATCAGTGCATGATCAGCCACGTGATCAGTGCATGATCAGCCACGTGATCAGTGCATGATCAATCACGTGATCAGTGCATGATCAGTCACGTGACCAGTACATGGTAGCTACGTGATCATTGCATGATCAGCCACGTGATCAGTGCATGATAGCCACGTGATCAGTGCATGATAGCCACGTGATCAGTGCATGATCAGTCATGTGATACGTGTGTGATCAGCCACGTGATCAGTGCATGATATCCACGTGATCAGTGCATGACAGCCACGTGATCAGTGCATGAGAGCCACGTGATCAGTGCATGATCAGTCACGTGATACATGTGTGATCAGCCACGTGATCAGTGCATGATGAGCCACGTGATCAGTGCAGGATCAATTACGTGATCAGTGCATGATCAGTCACGTGACCAGTACATGGTTGCTACGTGATCGTTGCATGATCAGCCACGTGAGCAGAGCATGATAGCCACGTGATCAGTGCATGATCAGTCACGTGATCAGTACATGATCAGTCACGTGAACAGTGCATGATCATTTACGTGATCTGTGCATGATCAGTCACGTGACCAGTATATGGTAGCTACGTGATCATTCCATGACGAGCCACGTGAGCAGTGCATGATAGCCACGTGATGTGTGCATGAGTTACGTGAGCAGAGTATGATCAGCCACGTGATCAGTGCATGAGTGCCACGTGATCAGTGCATGATATGTCACGTGACAGGTGTGTGATCAGCCACGTGAACAGTGCATGTTCAGCCACGTGATCAGTGCATGATAGCCACGTGATCAGTGCATGATCAGTTACGTGAGCAGTGTATGATCAGCCACGTGATCAGTGCATGGTCAGACACGTGAACAGTGTATGATCAGCCACGTGATCAGTGCATGATATCCAAGTGATCAGTGCATGATCATCACGTGATCAGTGTATGATCAGCCACGTGAACAGTGCATGCTCAGTCACGTGATCTGGGCCTGCTGAGCTGCGTGATTACTGTCTGCTCATCTGCTTGACAATTGCCAGCTGAGCTGCACGATTCCTGCCTGTCATCTGCTTGACAATTGCCAGCTGTGCTGCGTAATTCCTGCCTGCTCAGCTGCTTGATTATTGCCAGCTGAGCAGCATGATTCCTCACACCTGAGTTCCATGATTATTGCCTGCTGACTGTTTGATTCGTGCCTACTCAGCTCTTTGTTTATTGCCTCCAGAGGCACATGATCAGTGTATGATAGCAAACATGATCAGCGCATGATCAGTCACATGATCAGCGCCATTAAGTCACGTGATCACTACATGATAGTCATGTGATCAGTCCATGCTCAGTCACGGTATCAGTGCATGATCAGCCACGTGATCAGTGCATGATCTGTCACAAGATTAGTGTATGATCATCCACGTGATCAGTGCATGGGCAGTCATGTGATCAGTGCATGATATAGACGTGATCAGTGCATGATCAGTCTCGTGATCAGTGCATGATAGCCACGTGATCAGTGCATGATCAGTCACCTGATGGGTGTATGATCATTCACGTGACCTGTACATGGTAGCTACATGATCATTGCATGATCAGCCACGTGAGTAGTGCATGATAGCCACGTGATCACTGCATGATCAGTCACGTGATCAGTGCATGATCAGTCATGTGACCAGTACATGGTAGCTGCGTGATCATGGCATGATCAGCCACGTGAGCAGTGCATGATAGCCACGTGATCAGTGCATGATCAGACACGTGATCAGTGCATGATCAGTCACGTGATCAGTGCATGATCAGCCACGTGATCAGTGCATGATCAGCACGTGATCAGTGTATGTCAGCCACGTGATCAGTGCATGATAGCCACGTGATCAGTGCATGATCAGTCACGTGATCAGTGCATGATCAGTCATGTGATCAGTGCATGATCAGCCACGTGATCAGTGCATGATCAGCCACGTGATCAGTGCATGATCAATACGTGATCAGTGCATGATCAGTCACGTGACCAGTGCATGATAGCTACGTGATCATTGCATGATCAGCCACGTGATCAGTGCATGATAGCCACGTGATCAGTGCATGATCAGCCACGTGATCAGTGCATGAGAGCCACGTGATCAGTGCATGATCAGTCACGTGATCATGTGTGATCAGCCACGTGATCAGTGCATGATCAGCCACGTGATCAGTGCATGATCAATTACGTGATCAGTGCATGATCAGTCACGTGACCAGTGCATGGTTGCCACGTGATCAGTTGCATGATCAGCCACGTGATCAGTGCATGATAGCCACGTGATCAGTGCATGATCAGTCACGTGATCAGTGCATGATCAGTCACGTGATCAGTGCATGATCAGTTACGTGATCAGTGCATGATCAGTCACGTGACAGTGCATGGTAGCTACGTGATCAGTGCATGATCAGCCACGTGATCAGTGCATGATAGCCACGTGATCAGTGCATGATCAGCCACGTGATCAGTGCATGACAGCCACGTGATCAGTGCATGAGAGCCACGTGATCAGTGCATGATCAGTCACGTGATACATGTGTGATCAGCCACGTGATCAGTGCATGATGAGCCACGTGATCAGTGCATGATCAATTACGTGATCAGTGCATGATCAGTCACGTGACCAGTACATGGTTGCTACGTGATCATTGCATGATCAGCCACGTGAGCAGTGCATGATAGCCACGTGATCAGTGCATGATCAGTCACGTGATCAGTGCATGATCAGTCACGTGAACAGTGCATGATCATTTACGTGATCTTTGCATGATCAGTCACGTGACCAGTATATGGTAGCTACGTGATCATTCCATGACGAGCCACGTGAGCAGTGCATGATAGCCACGTGATGTGTGCATGAGTTACGTGAGCAGAGTATGATCAGCCACGTGATCAGTGCATGAGTGCCACGTGATCAGTGCATGATATGTCACGTGACAGGTGTGTGATCAGCCACGTGAACAGTGCATGTTCAGCCACGTGATCAGTGCATGATAGCCACGTGATCAGTGCATGATCAGTTACGTGAGCAGTGTATGATCAGCCACGTGATCAGTGCATGGTCAGACACGTGAACAGTGTATGATCAGCCACGTGATCAGTGCATGATATCCAAGTGATCAGTGCATGATCATCACGTGATCAGTGTATGATCAGCCACGTGAACAGTGCATGCTCAGTCACGTGATCAGGGCCTGCTGAGCTGCGTGATTACTGTCTGCTCATCTGCTTGACAATTGCCAGCTGAGCTGCACGATTCCTGCCTGTCATCTGCTTGACAATTGCCAGCTGTGCTGCGTAATTCCTGCCTGCTCAGCTGCTTGATTATTGCCAGCTGAGCAGCATGATTCCTCACACCTGAGTTCCATGATTATTGCCTGCTGACTGTTTGATTCGTGCCTACTCAGCTCTTTGTTTATTGCCTCCAGAGGCACATGATCAGTGTATGATAGCAAACATGATCAGCGCATGATCAGTCACATGATCAGCGCCATTAAGTCACGTGATCACTACATGATAGTCATGTGATCAGTCCATGCTCAGTCACGGTATCAGTGCATGATCAGCCACGTGATCAGTGCATGATCTGTCACAAGATTAGTGTATGATCATCCACGTGATCAGTGCATGGGCAGTCATGTGATCAGTGCATGATATAGACGTGATCAGTGCATGATCAGTCTCGTGATCAGTGCATGATAGCCACGTGATCAGTGCATGATCAGTCACCTGATGGGTGTATGATCATTCACGTGACCTGTACATGGTAGCTACATGATCATTGCATGATCAGCCACGTGAGTAGTGCATGATAGCCACGTGATCAGTGCATGATCAGTCACGTGATCAGTGCATGATCAGTCATGTGACCAGTACATGGTAGCTGCGTGATCATGGCATGATCAGCCACGTGATCAGTGCATGATAGCCACGTGATCAGTGCATGATCAGTCACGTGATCAGTGCATGATCAGTCACGTGATCAGTGCATGATCAGCCACGTGATCAGTGCATGATCAGCCACGTGATCAGTGCATGATCAGTTACGTGATCAGTGCATGATCAGTCACGTGATCAGTGCATGATAGCTACGTGATCAGTGCATGATCAGCCACGTGATCAGTGCATGATAGCCACGTGATCAGTGCATGATAGCCACGTGATCAGTGCATGATCAGTCATGTGATACGTGTGTGATCAGCCACGTGATCAGTGCATGATATCCACGTGATCAGTGCATGACAGCCACGTGATCAGTGCATGAGAGCCACGGATCAGTGCATGATCAGTCACGTGATACATGTGTGATCAGCCACGTGATCAGTGCATGATGAGCCACGTGATCAGTGCAGGATCAATTACGTGATCAGTGCATGATCAGTCACGTGACCAGTACATGGTTGCTACGTGATCGTTGCATGATCAGCCACGTGAGCAGAGCATGATAGCCACGTGATCAGTGCATGATCAGTCACGTGATCAGTACATGATCAGTCACGTGAACAGTGCATGATCATTTACGTGATCTTTGCATGATCAGTCACGTGACCAGTATATGGTTGCTACGTGATCATTCCATGACGAGCCACGTGAGCAGTGCATGATAGCCACGTGATGTGTGCATGAGTTACGTGAGCAGAGTATGATCAGCCACGTGATCAGTGCATGAGTGCCACGTGATCAGTGCATGATATGTCACGTGACAGGTGTGTGATCAGCCACGTGAACAGTGCATGTTCAGCCACGTGATCAGTGCATGATAGCCACGTGATCAGTGCATGATCAGTTACGTGAGCAGTGTATGATCAGCCACGTGATCAGTGCATGGTCAGACACGTGAACAGTGTATGATCAGCCACGTGATCAGTGCATGATATCCAAGTGATCAGTGCATGATCATCACGTGATCAGTGTATGATCAGCCACGTGAACAGTGCATGCTCAGTCACGTGATCTGGGCCTGCTGAGCTGCGTGATTACTGTCTGCTCATCTGCTTGACAATTGCCAGCTGAGCTGCACGATTCCTGCCTGTCATCTGCTTGACAATTGCCAGCTGTGCTGCGTAATTCCTGCCTGCTCAGCTGCTTGATTATTGCCAGCTGAGCAGCATGATTCCTCACACTGAGTTCCATGATTATTGCCTGCTGACTGTTTGATTCGTGCCTACTCAGCTCTTTGTTTATTGCCTCCAGAGGCACATGATCAGTGTATGATAGCAAACATGATCAGCGCATGATCAGTCACATGATCAGCGCCATTAAGTCACGTGATCACTACATGATAGTCATGTGATCAGTCCATGCTCAGTCACGGTATCAGTGCATGATCAGCCACGTGATCAGTGCATGATCTGTCACATGATTAGTGTATGATCATCCACGTGATCAGTGCATGGGCAGTCATGTGATCAGTGCATGATATAGACGTGATCAGTGCATGATCAGTCTCGTGATCAGTGCATGATAGCCACGTGATCAGTGCATGATCAGTCACCTGATGGGTGTATGATCATTCACGTGACCTGTACATGGTAGCTACATGATCATTGCATGATCAGCCACGTGAGTAGTTCATGATAGCCACGTGATCACTGCATGATCAGTCACGTGATCAGTGCATGATCAGTCATGTGACCAGTACATGGTAGCTGCGTGATCATGGCATGATCAGCCACGTGAGCAGTGCATGATAGCCACGTGATCAGTGCATGATCAGACACGTGATCAGTGCATGATCAGTCACGTGATCAGTGCATGATCAGCCACGTGATCAGTGCATGACCAGGCACGTGATCAGTGTATGTCCAGCCAAGTGATCAGTGCATGATAGCCACGTGATCAGTGCATGATCAGTCACGTGATCAGTGCATGATCAGTTATGTGATCAGTGTATGATCAGCCACGTGATCAGTGCATGATCAGCCACATGATCAGTGCATGATCAATTACGTGATCAGTGCATGATCAGTCACGTGACCAGTACATGGTAGCTACGTGATCATTGCATGATCAGCCACGTGATCAGTGCATGATAGCCACGTGATCAGTGCATGATAGCCACGTGATCAGTGCATGATCAGTCATGTGATACGTGTGTGATCAGCCACGTGATCAGTGCATGATATCCACGTGATCAGTGCATGACAGCCACGTGATCAGTGCATGAGAGCCACGTGATCAGTGCATGATCAGTCACGTGATACATGTGTGATCAGCCACGTGATCAGTGCATGATAGCCACGTGATCAGTGCAGGATCAATTACGTGATCAGTGCATGATCAGTCACGTGACCAGTACATGGTTGCTACGTGATCGTTGCATGATCAGCCACGTGAGCAGTGCATGATAGCCACGTGATCAGTGCATGATCAGTCACGTGATCAGTACATGATCAGTCACGTGAACAGTGCATGATCATTTACGTGATCTTTGCATGATCAGTCACGTTACCAGTATATGGTTGCTACGTGATCATTCCATGACGAGCCACGTGAGCAGTGCATGATAGCCACGTGATGTGTGCATGAGTTACGTGAGCAGAGTATGATCAGCCACGTGATCAGTGCATGAGTGCCACGTGATCAGTGCATGATATGTCACGTGACAGGTGTGTGATCAGCCACGTGAACAGTGCATGTTCAGCCACGTGATCAGTGCATGATAGCCACGTGATCAGTGCATGATCAGTTACGTGAGCAGTGTATGATCAGCCACGTGATCAGTGCATGATATCCAAGTGATCAGTGCATGATCATCACGTGATCAGTGTATGATCAGCCACGTGAACAGTGCATGCTCAGTCACGTGATCTGGGCCTGCTGAGCTGCGTGATTACTGTCTGCTCATCTGCTTGACAATTGCCAGCTGAGCTGCACGATTCCTGCCTGTCATCTGCTTGACAATTGCCAGCTGTGCTGCGTAATTCCTGCCTGCTCAGCTGCTTGATTATTGCCAGCTGAGCAGCATGATTCCTCACACCTGAGTTCCATGATTATTGCCTGCTGACTGTTTGATTCGTGCCTACTCAGCTCTTTGTTTATTGCCTCCAGAGGCACATGATCAGTGTATGATAGCAAACATGATCAGCGCATGATCAGTCACATGATCAGCGCCATTAAGTCACGTGATCACTACATGATAGTCATGTGATCAGTCCATGCTCAGTCACGGTATCAGTGCATGATCAGCCACGTGATCAGTGCATGATCTGTCACAAGATTAGTGTATGATCATCCACGTGATCAGTGCATGGGCAGTCATGTGATCAGTGCATGATATAGACGTGATCAGTGCATGATCAGTCTCGTGATCAGTGCATGATAGCCACGTGATCAGTGCATGATCAGTCACCTGATGGGTGTATGATCATTCACGTGACCTGTACATGGTAGCTACATGATCATTGCATGATCAGCCACGTGAGTAGTGCATGATAGCCACGTGATCAGTGCATGATCAGTCACGTGATCAGTGCATGATCAGTCATGTGACCAGTACATGGTAGCTGCGTGATCATGGCATGATCAGCCACGTGAGCAGTGCATGATAGCCACGTGATCAGTGCATGATCAGACACGTGATCAGTGCATGATCAGTCACGTGATCAGTGCATGATCAGCCACGTGATCAGTGCATGATCAGGCACGTGATCAGTGTATGTCAGCCACGTGATCAGTGCATGATAGCCACGTGATCAGTGCATGATCAGTCACGTGATCAGTGCATGATCAGTTACGTGATCAGTGTATGATCAGCCACGTGATCAGTGCATGATCAGCCACGTGATCAGTGCATGATCAATCACGTGATCAGTGCATGATCAGTCACGTGACCAGTACATGGTAGCTATCACGTGATCAGTGCATGATCAGCCACGTGATCAGTGCATGATCAGTCACGTGATCAGTGCATGATCAGCCACGTGATCAGTGCATGATCAGCCACGTGATCAGTGCATGATCAGCCACGTGATCAGTGCATGATCAGCCACGTGATCAGTGCATGATCAGCCACGTGATCAGTGCATGATCAGTCACGTGATCAGTGCATGATAGCTACGTGATCATTGCATGATCAGCCACGTGATCAGTGCATGATAGCCACGTGATCAGTGCATGATAGCCACGTGATCAGTGCATGATCAGTCATGTGATACGTGTGTGATCAGCCACGTGATCAGTGCATGATATCCACGTGATCAGTGCATGACAGCCACGTGATCAGTGCATGATAGCCACGTGATCAGTGCATGATCAGTCACGTGATATGTGTGATCAGCCACGTGATCAGTGCATGATGAGCCACGTGATCAGTGCAGGATCAATTACGTGATCAGTGCATGATCAGTCACGTGACCAGTACATGGTTGCTACGTGATCGTTGCATGATCAGCCACGTGAGCAGTGCATGATAGCCACGTGATCAGTGCATGATCAGTCACGTGATCAGTACATGATCAGTCACGTGAACAGTGCATGATCATTTACGTGATCAGTGCATGATCAGTCACGTGACCAGTATATGGTAGCTACGTGATCATTCCATGACGAGCCACGTGAGCAGTGCATGATAGCCACGTGATGTGTGCATGAGTTACGTGAGCAGAGTATGATCAGCCACGTGATCAGTGCATGAGTGCCACGTGATCAGTGCATGATATGTCACGTGACAGGTGTGTGATCAGCCACGTGAACAGTGCATGTTCAGCCACGTGATCAGTGCATGATAGCCACGTGATCAGTGCATGATCAGTTACGTGAGCAGTGTATGATCAGCCACGTGATCAGTGCATGGTCAGACACGTGAACAGTGTATGATCAGCCACGTGATCAGTGCATGATATCCAAGTGATCAGTGCATGATCATCACGTGATCAGTGTATGATCAGCCACGTGAACAGTGCATGCTCAGTCACGTGATCTGGGCCTGCTGAGCTGCGTGATTACTGTCTGCTCATCTGCTTGACAATTGCCAGCTGAGCTGCACGATTCCTGCCTGTCATCTGCTTGACAATTGCCAGCTGTGCTGCGTAATTCCTGCCTGCTCAGCTGCTTGATTATTGCCAGCTGAGCAGCATGATTCCTCACACCTGAGTTCCATGATTATTGCCTGCTGACTGTTTGATTCGTGCCTACTCAGCTCTTTGTTTATTGCCTCCAGAGGCACATGATCAGTGTATGATAGCAAACATGATCAGCGCATGATCAGTCACATGATCAGCGCCATTAAGTCACGTGATCACTACATGATAGTCATGTGATCAGTCCATGCTCAGTCACGGTATCAGTGCATGATCAGCCACGTGATCAGTGCATGATCTGTCACAAGATTAGTGTATGATCATCCACGTGATCAGTGCATGGGCAGTCATGTGATCAGTGCATGATATAGACGTGATCAGTGCATGATCAGTCTCGTGATCAGTGCATGATAGCCACGTGATCAGTGCATGATCAGTCACCTGATGGGTGTATGATCATTCACGTGACCTGTACATGGTAGCTACATGATCATTGCATGATCAGCCACGTGAGTAGTGCATGATCAGCCACGTGATCAGTGCATGATCAGTCACGTGATCAGTGCATGATCAGTCATGTGACCAGTACATGGTAGCTGCGTGATCATGGCATGATCAGCCACGTGAGCAGTGCATGATAGCCACGTGATCAGTGCATGATCAGTCACGTGATCAGTGCATGATCAGTCACGTGATCAGTGCATGATCAGCCACGTGATCAGTGCATGATCAGCCACGTGATCAGTGCATGATCAATTACGTGATCAGTGCATGATCAGTCACGTGATCAGTGCATGATAGCCACTACGTGATCAGTGCATGATCAGCCACGTGATCAGTGCATGATCAGCCACGTGATCAGTGCATGATAGCCACGTGATCAGTGCATGATCAGTCATGTGATCGTGTGTGTGATCAGCCACGTGATCAGTGCATGATATCCACGTGATCAGTGCATGACAGCCACGTGATCAGTGCATGATAGCCACGTGATCAGTGCATGATCAGTCACGTGATCATGTGTGATCAGCCACGTGATCAGTGCATGATCAGCCACGTGATCAGTGCATGATCAATTACGTGATCAGTGCATGATCAGTCACGTGACCAGTACATGGTTGCTACGTGATCAGTGCATGATCAGCCACGTGATCAGTGCATGATAGCCACGTGATCAGTGCATGATCAGTCACGTGATCAGTGCATGATCAGTCACGTGATCAGTGCATGATCATTCGTGATCAGTGCATGATCAGTCACGTGACCAGTATATGGTTGCTACGTGATCATTGCATGACAGCCACGTGAGCAGTGCATGATAGCCACGTGATGTGCATGATCATTCGTGATCAGTGTATGATCAGCCACGTGATCAGTGCATGATAGTCACGTGATCAGTGTGTGATCAGCCACGTGATCAGTGCATGATCAGCCACGTGATCAGTGCATGATAGCCACGTGATCAGTGCATGATCAGTCACGTGATCAGTGCATGATCAGCCACGTGATCAGTGCATGATCAGCCACGTGATCAGTGCATGATCAGCCACGTGATCAGTGCATGATCAGTCACGTGATCAGTGCATGATCAGCCACGTGATCAGTGCATGATCAGTCACGTGATCAGTGCATGATCAGCCACGTGATCAGTGCATGATAGCCACGTGATCAGTGCATGATCAGTCACGTGATCAGTGCATGATCAGTTATGTGATCAGTGTATGATCAGCCACGTGATCAGTGCATGATCAGCCACGTGATCAGTGCATGATCAATTACGTGATCAGTGCATGATCAGTCACGTGACCAGTACATGGTAGCTACGTGATCATTGCATGATCAGCCACGTGATCAGTGCATGATAGCCACGTGATCAGTGCATGATCAGTCACGTGATACGTGTGTGATCAGCCACGTGATCAGTGCATGATATCCACGTGATCAGTGCATGACAGCCACGTGATCAGTGCATGATAGCCACGTGATCAGTGCATGATCAGTCACGTGATACATGTGTGATCAGCCACGTGATCAGTGCATGATGAGCCACGTGATCAGTGCATGATCAATTACGTGATCAGTGCATGATCAGTCACGTGACCAGTACATGGTTGCTACGTGATCGTTGCATGATCAGCCACGTGAGCAGTGCATGATAGCCACGTGATCAGTGCATGATCAGTCACGTGATCAGTACATGATCAGTCACGTGAACAGTGCATGATCATTTACGTGATCAGTGCATGATCAGTCACGTGACCAGTATATGGTAGCTACGTGATCATTCCATGACGAGCCACGTGAGCAGTGCATGATAGCCACGTGATGTGTGCATGAGTTACGTGAGCAGAGTATGATCAGCCACGTGATCAGTGCATGAGTGCCACGTGATCAGTGCATGATATGTCACGTGACAGGTGTGTGATCAGCCACGTGAACAGTGCATGTTCAGCCACGTGATCAGTGCATGATAGCCACGTGATCAGTGCATGATCAGTTACGTGAGCAGTGTATGATCAGCCACGTGATCAGTGCATGGTCAGACACGTGAACAGTGTATGATCAGCCACGTGATCAGTGCATGATATCCAAGTGATCAGTGCATGATCATCACGTGATCAGTGTATGATCAGCCACGTGAACAGTGCATGCTCAGTCACGTGATCTGGGCCTGCTGAGCTGCGTGATTACTGTCTGCTCATCTGCTTGACAATTGCCAGCTGAGCTGCACGATTCCTGCCTGTCATCTGCTTGACAATTGCCAGCTGTGCTGCGTAATTCCTGCCTGCTCAGCTGCTTGATTATTGCCAGCTGAGCAGCATGATTCCTCACACCTGAGTTCCATGATTATTGCCTGCTGACTGTTTGATTCGTGCCTACTCAGCTCTTTGTTTATTGCCTCCAGAGGCACATGATCAGTGTATGATAGCAAACATGATCAGCGCATGATCAGTCACATGATCAGCGCCATTAAGTCACGTGATCACTACATGATAGTCATGTGATCAGTCCATGCTCAGTCACGGTATCAGTGCATGATCAGCCACGTGATCAGTGCATGATCTGTCACATGATTAGTGTATGATCATCCACGTGATCAGTGCATGGGCAGTCATGTGATCAGTGCATGATATAGACGTGATCAGTGCATGATCAGTCTCGTGATCAGTGCATGATAGCCACGTGATCAGTGCATGATCAGTCACCTGATGGGTGTATGATCATTCACGTGACCTGTACATGGTAGCTACATGATCATTGCATGATCAGCCACGTGAGTAGTGCATGATAGCCACGTGATCACTGCATGATCAGTCACGTGATCAGTGCATGATCAGTCATGTGACCAGTACATGGTAGCTGCGTGATCATGGCATGATCAGCCACGTGAGCAGTGCATGATAGCCACGTGATCAGTGCATGATCAGCCACGTGATCAGTGCATGATCAGTCACGTGATCAGTGCATGATCAGCCACGTGATCAGTGCATGATCAGCCACGTGATCAGTGCATGTCAGCCAGTGATCAGTGCATGATAGCCACGTGATCAGTGCATGATCAGTCACGTGATCAGTGCATGATCAGTTACGTGATCAGTGTATGATCAGCCACGTGATCAGTGCATGATCAGCCACGTGATCAGTGCATGATCAATTACGTGATCAGTGCATGATCAGTCACGTGACAGTGCATGATAGCTACGTGATCAGTGCATGATCAGCCACGTGATCAGTGCATGATAGCCACGTGATCAGTGCATGATCAGCCACGTGATCAGTGCATGATCAGCCACGTGATCAGTGCATGATCAGTCACGTGATCATGTGTGATCAGCCACGTGATCAGTGCATGATGAGCCACGTGATCAGTGCATGATCAATTACGTGATCAGTGCATGATCAGTCACGTGATCAGTGCATGGTTGCTACGTGATCGTGCATGATCAGCCACGTGAGTGCATGATAGCCACGTGATCAGTGCATGATCAGTCACGTGATCAGTGCATGATCAGTCACGTGATCAGTGCATGATCAGCCACGTGATCAGTGCATGATCAGTCACGTGATCAGTGCATGATCACGTGATCAGTGCATGATCAGCCACGTGATCAGTGCATGATAGCCACGTGATCAGTGCATGATCAGTCACGTGATCAGTGCATGATCATTCACGTGACCAGTCATGGTAGCTACGTGATCATTGCATGATCAGCCACGTGATAGTGCATGATAGCCACGTGATCAGTGCATGATCAGTCACGTGATCAGTGCATGATCAGTCACGTGATCATGTGCTGCGTGATGATCAGCCACGTGATCAGTGCATGATAGCCACGTGATCAGTGCATGATCAGACACGTGATCAGTGCATGATCAGTCACGTGATCAGTGCATGATCAACGTGATCAGTGCATGATCAGTCACGTGATCAGTGCATGATCAGCCACGTGATCAGTGCATGATCAGTCACGTGATCAGTGCATGATCAGCCACGTGATCAGTGCATGATCAGCCACGTGATCAGTGCATGATCAGCCACGTGATCAGTGCATGATCAATTACGTGATCAGTGCATGATCAGTCACGTGACCAGTACATGGTAGCTACGTGATCAGTGCATGATCAGCCACGTGATCAGTGCATGATAGCCACGTGATCAGTGCATGATAGCCACGTGATCAGTGCATGATCAGTCATGTGATACGTGTGTGATCAGCCACGTGATCAGTGCATGATATCCACGTGATCAGTGCATGACAGCCACGTGATCAGTGCATGAGAGCCACGGGATCAGTGCATGATCAGTCACGTGATACATGTGTGATCAGCCACGTGATCAGTGCATGATGAGCCACGTGATCAGTGCAGGATCAATTACGTGATCAGTGCATGATCAGTCACGTGACCAGTACATGGTTGCTACGTGATCGTTGCATGATCAGCCACGTGAGCAGAGCATGATAGCCACGTGATCAGTGCATGATCAGTCACGTGATCAGTACATGATCAGTCACGTGAACAGTGCATGATCATTTACGTGATCTTTGCATGATCAGTCACGTTACCAGTATATGGTTGCTACGTGATCATTCCATGACGAGCCACGTGAGCAGTGCATGATAGCCACGTGATGTGTGCATGAGTTACGTGAGCAGAGTATGATCAGCCACGTGATCAGTGCATGAGTGCCACGTGATCAGTGCATGATATGTCACGTGACAGGTGTGTGATCAGCCACGTGAACAGTGCATGTTCAGCCACGTGATCAGTGCATGATAGCCACGTGATCAGTGCATGATCAGTTACGTGAGCAGTGTATGATCAGCCACGTGATCAGTGCATGGTCAGACACGTGAACAGTGTATGATCAGCCACGTGATCAGTGCATGATATCCAAGTGATCAGTGCATGATCATCACGTGATCAGTGTATGATCAGCCACGTGAACAGTGCATGCTCAGTCACGTGATCTGGGCCTGCTGAGCTGCGTGATTACTGTCTGCTCATCTGCTTGACAATTGCCAGCTGAGCTGCACGATTCCTGCCTGTCATCTGCTTGACAATTGCCAGCTGTGCTGCGTAATTCCTGCCTGCTCAGCTGCTTGATTATTGCCAGCTGAGCAGCATGATTCCTCACACCTGAGTTCCATGATTATTGCCTGCTGACTGTTTGATTCGTGCCTACTCAGCTCTTTGTTTATTGCCTCCAGAGGCACATGATCAGTGTATGATAGCAAACATGATCAGCGCATGATCAGTCACATGATCAGCGCCATTAAGTCACGTGATCACTACATGATAGTCATGTGATCAGTCCATGCTCAGTCACGGTATCAGTGCATGATCAGCCACGTGATCAGTGCATGATCTGTCACAAGATTAGTGTATGATCATCCACGTGATCAGTGCACGGGCAGTCATGTGATCAGTGCATGATATAGACGTGAACAGTGCATGATCAGTCTCGTGATCAGTGCATGATAGCCACGTGATCAGTGCATGATCAGTCACCTGATGGGTGTATGATCATTCACGTGACCTGTACATGGTAGCTACATGATCATTGCATGATCAGCCACGTGAGTAGTTCATGATAGCCACGTGATCACTGCATGATCAGTCACGTGATCAGTGCATGATCAGTCATGTGACCAGTACATGGTAGCTGCGTGATCATGGCATGATCAGCCACGTGAGCAGTGCATGATAGCCACGTGATCAGTGCATGATCAGACACGAGATCAGTGCATGATCAGTCACGTGATCAGTGCATGATCAGCCACGTGATCAGTGCATGACCAGGCACGTGATCAGTGTATGTCCAGCCAAGTGATCAGTGCATGATAGCCACGTGATCAGTGCATGATCAGTCACGTGATCAGTGCATGATCAGTTATGTGATCAGTGTATGATCAGCCACGTGATCAGTGCATGATCAGCCACATGATCAGTGCATGATCAATTACGTGATCAGTGCATGATCAGTCACGTGACCAGTACATGGTAGCTACGTGATCATTGCCTGATCAGCCACGTGATCAGTGCATGATAGCCACGTGATCAGTGCATGATAGCCACGTGATCAGTGCATGATCAGTCATGTGATACGTGTGTGATCAGCCACGTGATCAGTGCATGATATCCACGTGATCAGTGCATGACAGCCACGTGATCAGTGCATGAGAGCCACGGGATCAGTGAATGATCAGTCACGTGATACATGTGTGATCAGCCACGTGATCAGTGCATGATGAGCCACGTGATCAGTGCAGGATCAATTACGTGATCGTTGCATGATCAGCCACGTGAGCAGAGCATGATAGCCACGTGGTCAGTGCATGATCAGTCACGTGATCAGTACATGATCAGTCACGTGAACAGTGCATGATCATTTACGTGATCTTTGCATGATCAGTCACGTTACCAGTATATGGTTGCTACGTGATCATTCCATGACGAGCCACGTGAGCAGTGCATGATAGCCACGTGATGTGTGCATGAGTTACGTGAGCAGAGTATGATCAGCCACGTGATCAGTGCATGAGTGCCACGTGATCAGTGCATGATATGTCACGTGACAGGTGTGTGATCAGCCACGTGAACAGTGCATGTTCAGCCACGTGATCAGTGCATGATAGCCACGTGATCAGTGCATGATCAGTTACGTGAGCAGTGTATGATCAGCCACGTGATCAGTGCATGGTCAGACACGTGAACAGTGTATGATCAGCCACGTGATCAGTGCATGATATCCAAGTGATCAGTACATGATCATCACGTGATCAGTGTATGATCAGCCACGTGAACAGTGCATGCTCAGTCACGTGATCTGGGCCTGCTGAGCTGCGTGATTACTGTCTGCTCATCTGCTTGACAATTGCCAGCTGAGCTGCACGATTCCTGCCTGTCATCTGCTTGACAATTGCCAGCTGTGCTGCGTAATTCCTGCCTGCTCAGCTGCTTGATTATTGCCAGCTGAGCAGCATGGTTCCTCACACCTGTGTTCCATGATTATTGCCTGCTGACTGTTTGATTCGTGCCTACTCAGCTCTTTGTTTATTGCCTCCAGAGGCACATGATCAGTGTATGATAGCAAACATGATCAGCGCATGATCAGTCACATGATCAGCGCCATTAAGTCACGTGATCACTACATGATAGTCATGTGATCAGTCCATGCTCAGTCACGGTATCAGTGCATGATCAGCCACGTGATCAGTGCATGATCTGTCACAAGATTAGTGTATGATCATCCACGTGATCAGTGCACGGGCAGTCATGTGATCAGTGCATGATATAGACGTGAACAGTGCATGATCAGTCTCGTGATCAGTGCATGATAGCCACGTGATCAGTGCATGATCAGTCACCTGATGGGTGTATGATCATTCACGTGACCAGTACATGGTAGCTACATGATCATTGCATGATCAGCCACGTGAGTAGTGCATGATAGCCACGTGATCAGTGCATGATCAGTCACGTGATCAGTGCATGATCTCACGTGACCAGTACATGGTCAGTCACGTGATCATGCATGATCAGCCACGTGATCAGTGCATGATCAGCCACGTGATCAGTGCATGATCAGTCACGTGATCAGTGCATGATCAGCCACGTGATCAGTGCATGATCAGCCACGTGATCAGTGCATGATCAGCTGCGTGATCAGTGCATGATAGCCACGTGATCAGTGCATGATCAGTCACGTGATCAGTGCATGATCAGTCACGTGATCAGTGCATGATCAGCCACGTGATCAGTGCATGATCAGCCACGTGATCAGTGCATGATCAATTACGTGATCAGTGCATGATCAGCCACGTGATCAGTGCATGATAGTCACGTGATCAGTGCATGATCATCCACGTGATCAGTGCATGATCAGTCACGTGATCAGTGCATGATAGCCACGTGATCAGTGCATGATCAGTCACGTGATCAGTGCATGATAGCCACGTGATCAGTGCATGATCAGTCACGTGATCAGTGCATGATCAGTCACGTGATCAGTGCATGATAGCTACGTGATCAGTGCATGATCAGCCACGTGATAGTGCATGATAGCCACGTGATCAGTGCATGATCAGTCACGTGATCAGTGCATGATCAGTCACGTGACCAGTACATGGTAGCTGCGTGATCATGCATGATCAGCCACGTGATCAGTGCATGATAGCCACGTGATCAGTGCATGATCAGTCACGTGATCAGTGCATGATCAGTCACGTGATCAGTGCATGATCAGCCACGTGATCAGTGCATGATCAGTCACGTGATCAGTGTATGTCAGCCACGTGATCAGTGCATGATAGCCACGTGATCAGTGCATGATCAGCCACGTGATCAGTGCATGATCAGTTACGTGATCAGTGTATGATCAGCCACGTGATCAGTGCATGATCAGCCACGTGATCAGTGCATGATCAATTACGTGATCAGTGCATGATCAGTCACGTGACCAGTGCATGGTAGCCACGTGATCAGTGCATGATCAGCCACGTGATCAGTGCATGATAGCCACGTGATCAGTGCATGATAGCCACGTGATCAGTGCATGATCAGTCACGTGATCGTGTGTGATCAGCCACGTGATCAGTGCATGATATCCACGTGATCAGTGCATGATCAGCCACGTGATCAGTGCATGATCAGCCACGTGATCAGTGCATGATCAGTCACGTGATCATGTGTGATCAGCCACGTGATCAGTGCATGATCAGCCACGTGATCAGTGCATGATCAGTTACGTGATCAGTGCATGATCAGTCACGTGACCAGTGCATGATTGCTACGTGATCAGTGCATGATCAGCCACGTGAGCAGTGCATGATAGCCACGTGATCAGTGCATGATCAGTCACGTGATCAGTACATGATCAGTCACGTGAACAGTGCATGATCATTCACGTGATCAGTGCATGATCAGTCACGTGACCAGTGCATGATAGCTACGTGATCATTCCATGACAGCCACGTGATCAGTGCATGATAGCCACGTGATCAGTGCATGAGTTACGTGATCAGTGTATGATCAGCCACGTGATCAGTGCATGAGTGCCACGTGATCAGTGCATGATATGTCACGTGACAGGTGTGTGATCAGCCACGTGAACAGTGCATGATCAGCCACGTGATCAGTGCATGATAGCCACGTGATCAGTGCATGATCAGTTACGTGAGCAGTGCATGATCAGCCACGTGATCAGTGCATGATCAGACACGTGAACAGTGCATGATCAGCCACGTGATCAGTGCATGATATCCAAGTGATCAGTGCATGATCATCACGTGATCAGTGTATGATCAGCCACGTGATCAGTGCATGCTCAGTCACGTGATCAGGGCCTGCTGAGCTGCGTGATTACTGTCTGCTCATCTGCTTGACAATTGCCAGCTGAGCTGCATGATTCCTGCCTGTCATCTGCTTGACAATTGCCAGCTGTGCTGCGTAATTCCTGCCTGCTCAGCTGCTTGATTATTGCCAGCTGAGCAGCATGATTCCTCACACTGTGTTCCATGATTATTGCCTGCTGACTGTTTGATTCGTGCCTACTCAGCTCTTTGTTTATTGCCTCCAGAGGCACATGATCAGTGTATGATAGCAAACATGATCAGCGCATGATCAGTCACATGATCAGTGCCATTAAGTCACGTGATCACTACATGATAGTCATGTGATCAGTCCATGCTCAGTCACGGTATCAGTGCATGATCAGCCACGTGATCAGTGCATGATCTGTCCCATGATCAGTGTATGATCATCCACGTGATCAGTGCATGATCAGTCACGTGATCAGTGCATGATATAGACGTGAACAGTGCATGATCAGTCTCGTGATCAGTGCATGATCAGCCACGTGATCAGACATGATCAGTCACCTGATGGGTGTATGATCAGTTCACGTGACTTCTCATGACATGGTAGCCACATGATCAGTGCATGATCAGCCACGTGAGTCAGTTCATGATAGCCACGTGATCAGTGCATGATCAGTCACGTGATCAGTGCATGATCAGTCATGTGACCAGTACATGGTAGCTGCGTGATCATGGCATGATCAGCCACGTGAGCAGTGCATGATAGCCACGTGATCAGG